>NC_080793.1:25253432-25556463 GCF_028018385.1 Neofelis nebulosa
AGTAATCAGAGTATACTTAGAAGCATGCCAACTGGTGGTTTGTAGTCCCCTCCATTTTTAATAGGCCAACCACCTACTCATTCCAAACTATAGACCTGTATGTTTACCAACCTGATGTCTATAATACCTGTTTGCTTCTGACAAAGTGTACATGTGATGTCTTTGACCAGTCTATTACCTGAGGAGTGGGTCAGCTTTAAACACTGTTGACAACATTATATTCTTTACTACCTTGTGGAGAAAATTAGAACAAACTAAGAGTTTTACCTTTCATTGAATTTTTCTTACACTTTTACCTCATGGAGAAAGAATTGCTTGTGGGAGAAAAATCTATGTCCCCAGTGGACTAATACTCCTATAGAATCTAAACCTTAATACTACCATGTAAGTCAGCAGAGATAGGAACTGAAGGAGGAGATGATTTTTCATGGGTAAGTGATATATCCTGCTGCCCCATTTTATTTAAAAAAATTTTTATGTCGGGGCGCCTGGGTGGCTCAGTTGGCTGAGCGTCTGACTTCAGCTCAGGTCATGATCTCATGGCTTGTGAGTTTGAGCCCCGCGTCGGGCTCTGTGCTTGGAGCCTGGAGCCTGCTTCAGATTCTGTGTCTCCCTCTCTCTCTGCCCCTCCCCCGCTCATGCTCTGTCTCTCTCTCTCTCTCAAAAATAAATAATAAACGTTGAAAAAAATTTTTTTTAATTTTTTGTGTTTATTTTTAAGACAGAGAGAAACAGAGCATGAGTAGGGGAGGGGCAGAGAGCGAGGGAGACACAGTATCTGAAGCAGGCTGCAGGCTCCAAGCTGTCAGCACAGAGCCCGATGAGGGACTCGAACCCACAAACCATGAGATCATGACCTGAGCCCAAGTTGGATGCTTAACCAACGGAGTCACCCAGGAACCCCTGCTGCCCCATTTTTATAAACCTTATGGTGATAATGTGACATCCCACTTGGGTGACAGGACATATGCTTTCTACTTCCCTTGACAGAGAGAATAACAATATCCTGATTGCATCATGGATTTTTATTCTTTCAAAGTAAGAAAACCTCAACAAGGCAAACTGATGTGTCATCTACAGCTTGCTAGGAAAAGATCACTGAATATCAACTATTCCAAAACCAATTTCCTGAATTTTGATAAAAGTTCTCTGGCATTTGACCACCTTAGAGTTAAGAATTCTATACAATTGTCATCTTATTGTTTACCTTCACTTACCTTGTAATTGGTAAATTGCATCTAGTTTACCTTGGAGGTAGTGAGCAAGGAAATGACATTTCTTAGTACCTGATATATACAGAGGCCCTGTTAATTCTTTTATGATCATAGTTGGCATTTAGAAACAACTTTGAATTTTTTCCTGGATAAAATGAGCATAATCATGTATGTGATGTAGAACTTTGGGGTCTCAATCCTTCATTGTCTGTGTACTGGACAGAACACGTGAATGCAGAAAACTTGAATCTGTAATAGGTGTCTATCTGTATTTTCCTCTGACAAGTAGTACACTGGCCTTTAATGCAGGGATAATTTTGTTTAAGCAGATGTGAATTCCCTTTGCAGAATTATATGGTTTCCCTTATCCACTCTTCCATTCTTCCTGGAAGTAATATTATTCTCCTTGAGTTTTAGGCAGATATGAGTCTGCCCAAGGAAATTTCACTCCCAGTCTCCTTTGCACCTAGGTTTGTCCATATCACTAAATTTCGGTCAATGGGATGCAAACAGAATTGATATGTGGAACTTTTAGGTCACATTTTTATAGGGAAGCTGCTAGCCTTCTACTCTCTTCATTTCTTTCCTTTGGCTTTAAAATGGTGACAACCAGAGAAGCAGCCCTGGATTAAGAGAAAGCTGCTTGTTGAAGATGGTAGGGGCATACTCCCAGCCTGGGTCTCTACATAACTCTGTGGAGCAAAGCTGCCCACTTACCTTGGATGATCCCTCTGTACCTAGACTACTGTTACCTCACAGAGAAATAAACTTTAGTATTATCTAAGCCACTGTATATTGGAGCCTCTTTGTTACAGCAGCTGAACCTACACTCTAGCTAATATATACTTCCAAAGGTCATCTGACTGATAAATCCTATGGAACTCTCCATAGTTCCACAATGTTGACTGCGATCTGGATGCTTGTCACTTCCAATTCACTATTACTTATTATTTATTAGAAGTTTTCCCATGAGAAGTAAAATTCAGCATATGCAGAACCCAGCATATGAAGAGTGTGTAGTTAAATGATTCCTCCAGAAACTCCAGATGTCCTTTTTGGATTAAGACCATTGGAGAATTGCACACCTGGCCTGTCTTGATTTGGCTTCTTGGAGAATTGCTGCATGGATCTGAGCTTTGGCCTTGTGCCATCAGCCCACACTGAGAAATGCTAGCAAACAACCTTGTGAGCCCCACTGCTGTATGTCAAAGAGGATGTATTTGAGGATGTGGTTTGCTACCCTTTGTGAGGACTCAAGGGAGAAGTTTCTTTCAGTCCTTATACCAGAAATAGTTGTGCTTTGCCTGAGCAACTGGCTTGTTTTGTTTTTGTGGACACTCTAAATTGTGTAACTCTATGTGTCTTTCAAAGCCATCTCAAATCCTTTGGGAATGAGACAGGGTATAAAATAAAGATAGTTGGAGTTAAGACCAATATCGTTGTTTAACTCATTATATTGCTTTTGGAAAAGTCACTTTACTTGGCTTTATTTCCTTTGCTTATAAGTTAGAGATAATGAGTTCTTCCTGTGAATAAAGTATAAGTTAATATTTATAAAACACTTAGGGCTCCCACAACATAAGTAATTATGGAAACTAACAGTAATATTTCATTTTTTATAAATCTCTGCTATTTTTAAAAAATATTTAATTTTTTTATGTAATCTCTACACCCAGTGTGGGGCTTGAACCCACAATCCCGAGATCAAGAGTCACATGCTCCACCGACTGAACCAGCCAGGCACCCCAAAACTCTGCTATTTTGTAAATCCCTGTCCTTTTATGTGCTTTCTGAACTTTTCTTATTCATTCATTTATTCAACAACTTTGAAGATATACTAGTGCACCTAACATCCTGGAAGGATACAATTTAATAAGCCTGGATCCTTGCTCTCAAGTAGCCTGAGGAGTTGAGGATGTGATTTCACCAAATTCAAGATTTAAATAAGACACAAATCAATGAATAAATAAATACCCTTAATTATAAAATTCTGAAATAGCAATGAAGAAAATGATTAGGAAACAGTGGGAGAAGATAATGATAATTCTAGAGGTAGAGATGGAAATACCTGTAAGAAGGCAGCATTCAAACAAAGATTTGGAGGATAAAAAGGAACAACTCTGCTGGCACTGAGGAAATAAGTGTGAATGCATGAAAGAATTTGGTACAGTAATGGATCTGAACACAGATGGTGGTATGACAGCAAACAAGGGCAAGAGGGGGAGTTAGGAGAGGTCAGGACCATGCCATATGGTGGCTGAGCTGAGTTGTTGAAGAATGAGTAAGAGTTAGCTGGAGAAAGAGTAGGAAGGGTGAACTAGACAGTGAACTGCATGGCCGAATGTACAGAGGTGTGTAACTGCATGCTTTGGAGGCTGTTGTAGTTAAGCGTCAAGTGAAAGAGAGTATGAGAGGAGATGAAGCCGGAGAAGAGGCTAAGAATTGGATCATGGAGAACTTGAGTGACTAATGCTTTCTTCCCCATCAAATGGCTGGTAGGTGGGAAGGAGCTGGGTTCAATCTCCTAATGATTTTAGGATAGTTACTTGGGAAAATATTTGCTAGAAGTTTCTTAAATAAAAACTTGCTCCCTGCTCCATACTTTCTTTGAAATAGGGCCCTTGAGTAGAGATGGTCAGAAATGACTGTTTCGAAACCTGAGATAAAGCTGTTGAGAGAAGGTTAATCATCCTCACCTTTGCCTGTACCTTGTCAGCTCCTATCACCACCTGCTCCTTTCCTAGCTCTTGTCTTGTCTGGACCTCTGCAGGGAGAATTACCACTGGGTACCCATCCCACTTCCTAATGCATATAGATGTACTTCGTAAAATGCTCCACAGATATGAGGTATTATTATTTGTGCTAATAGCACTAGATTTAGACTCAGGGGCTCGTCCTGGGTCCTCTACTAAATAGGTGAGTGACACTGAGCAGAGATTACTTCCTGGAGCTGTTTCCTCACATGTGTAAAGGGAAAAGTACCTACCTCCTTGAGTTGTAAGGATTAAATAGTGGAATATGTGTGAAACACTTACATAATATCTGCTTAATAAATTATGGGTGCTTTTGTTTAAGTAGGAAAATAATCAAAAGGGAAAGCAAATTCCAAGTCCTTTTCTGAAAGTCCTTTCTTTTCAGCAAATAGAGAATCTACTGAAAAAAATGAGGTAATTGATCTTGGTCAAGTCACTTAACCCATTTCTTCATCCAAACAGTGGGGACTACAATTTCCCTTTTGTGTAATTTATTGGATGTTTATAAGGAATAGATGTGATTTAGATGCAAAAGTTCTCTGAAAACTATTGTTTTGTTTTGTTTACAATGCTAGTCTGGAGCCTCTAAGAAAGATTCCAAGTGCTTTATTAGGTAAAAAACTTGTGAGACAAAATGGGGTGGGAGCTATAGAAGTGGACAGAGCTGTCAGATGGCGATGGAGGTCCGACGTGAGGGAAGTAGAGAGGTGGGGTCATTTGGTGGAAGCTGTGCCATTCAAGGAAGGTTTGGCAATGGGGGACAACCTTGAACCAAAGTCAGTCAATTAGAGGAATCCTGCATGTCTGTCTTTTTTTTTTTTTTTTTTTTTTTAAGTCAGATACTGTGTTTATAAAAAACAATGAGGTATTGTTATGTTAGTTATGATGTTGGTTCCAGGGCACTGTCACAAATAAAAAGCATTGACTTTAAATAACTAGGTAGGTATGATCAGCTGATTGTTGAAAATAAAATCTTAAAATTGAAGTACTTTTAAGACTATCTGTACTCATATGCCAACATTACACCATTGTTAGTAATCTTTGGAAAAATACCTTATTCTTTTCTGTTCAACTCCAACCAGATTTCATTAAATTAAACAAAGCAATTTTTAGAAAAAAAGTATACTGCCTACACTAACTTTCTGGCCTTTCTATTTCTTTTTTTTTTCCCTCTATGCTTAATGCTTATTTTATTTTTTATTTATTTTATTTTTTAAATTTACATCCTAATTAGTTAACATATAGTGCAACAATGATTTCAGGAGTAGATTCCTTAGTGCCCCTTACCCATTTACCATTTAGCCCATCCCCCCTCCTGCACCCCCTCCAGTAACCCTCTGTTTGTTCTCCATATTTATGAGTATCTTATGTTTTGTCCCCCTCCCTGTTTTTATATTATTTTTGTTTCCCTTCCCTTATGTTCATCTGTTTTGTCTCTTAAAGCCCTTATATGAATGAATCTCAAGATATTTGTCTTTCTCTGACTAATTTCACTTAGCATAATACCTTCCAGTTCCATCCACATAGTTGCAAATGGCAAGATTTCATTCTTTTTGATTGCTGAGTAATACTTCATTGTATATATATATATACCACATCTTCTTTATCCATTCATCCATCAATGGACATTTGGGCTCTTTCCATATTTTGGCTATTGTTGATAGTGCTGCTATAAACATGGGGGTGCAGGTGTCCCTTCAAAACAGCACACCTGTATCCCTTGGATAAGTACCTGGTAGTGCAATTGCTGGTTGTAAGGTAGTTCTGTTTTTAGTTTTTTGAGGACCCTCCATCCTGTTTTCCAGAGTGGCTGCACCAGCTTGCATTCCCACCAACAATGCAAAAGAGATCCTCTTTCTCTGCATCCTTGCCAACATCTGTTGTTGCCTGAGTTGCTAATGTTAGCCATTCTGACAGGTGTGAGGTGGTATCTCATTGTGGTTTTGATGTGTATTTCCCTGATGTTGAGTGATGTGGAGCATGTTTTCATGTGTCGGTTGGCCATCTGGATGTCTTCTCTGGAGAAGTGTCTATGCATGTCTTTGCCCATTTCTTCACTGGATTATTTGTTTTTTGGGTGTTGAGTTTGATAAGTTCTTTATAGATTTTGGATACTAACCCTTTATCTGATATGTCGTTTGCAAATATCTTCTCCCGGTTCTGTCGGTTGCCTTTTAGTTTTGCTGATTGTTTCCTTCACTGTGCAGAAGCTTTTTATTTTGATGAGGTCCCAGTAGTTTATTTTTGCTTTTGTTTCCCTTGCCTCTGGAGACGTGTTGAGTAAGAAGTTGCTGCGGCCAAAATCAAAGAGATTTCTGCCTACTTTCTCCTCAAGGATTGATGGCTTCCTGCTTTACATTTAGGTTTTTCATCCATTTTGAGTTTATGTTTGTGTATGGTGTAAGAAACTGGTCCAGGTTCATTCTTCTGCGTGTTGCTGTCCAGTTTTCCCAGCACCACTTGCTGGAGAGACTGTCTTTATTCCATTGGATATTCTTTCCTGCTTTGTCAAAGATTAGTTGGCCATACGTTTGTGGGTCCATTTCTGGGTTCATTATTCTGTTCCATTGATCTGAGTGTCTGTTCTTGTGCCAGTACCATACTGTCTTGATGACTGCAGCTTTGTAGTATAGCTTGAAATCTGGGATTGTGATGCCTCCTGCTTAGTTTTTCTTTTTCAAGATCGCTTTGGCCATTCCAGGTCTTTTCTGGTTCCATACAAATTTTAGGATTGTTTGATCTGGCTCTGTGAAGAATGCTGGGGTTATTTTGATAGGGATTGCCTTGAATATGTAGATTGCTTTGGGTAGTATTGACATTTTAACAATATTTGTTCTTCCTATCCAGGAGCATGGAATCTTTTTCCATTTTTTTGTGTCTTCCTCAGTTTCTTTCATAAGCTTCCTATAGTTTTCAGTGTATAGATTTTTCACCTCTTTGGTTAGATTTATTCCTAGGTATTTTATGGTTTTTGGTGCAATTGTAAATGGGATCGATTCCTTGATTTCTCTTTCTGTTGCTTCATTGTTGGTGTATAGGAACTGCCTGTCTTTCTGAATGCGGTAGCCAAGCTCTCCCTGTTGAGCTCAGTGATTGCCTGGGAGGAGCTTGTGGGACGTGTGGCCTTAGCACAAAGAAGTGATGGATTTCAGTGTGGCAGCTGAGGCCGTTAGTCATTCTTTTCCCTGTAGCTGGTACATTCTCACAGCCAAAGCATTTGCCATGATGAAGAATGTGTTTTCTAAATAGGAGAATAGACTGTTTGCAAATAAAACTGTTTATTCTGATACTTCTTAATATGTAAGAGAACTCTTTCTAACAAGTCCCATGCAGCTGGTCTTTCAGTGAAAGTAAAAAATAGCATGTGGCACTCTGATAATGAACTAAAGGAACTTGTGAGCATGGCTACTGGTTTTATCTTGAGTGGATCCTTGAAAGAGCTAATGGGGATGAGGTTAGTGTTCTCTCTTAGAGCCGGTACCTTTTCTTTCTTGATATACAATAGAATTTATTGATAGCAACCTCTGCATCCATTGACTTTAGAGAGAAATGAAAACGTTCTTTTTTAAAGAATTTTAAAAAATATTTTAAAAATGCTTATTTTTGAGAGAGGAGAGAGAGAGAAAGAGAGAGAGTGCATGTGGGGGAGGGGTAGAGAGAGGGGGAGACAGAAGATCTGAAGCAGGCTTTGTGCTGTTAGCACAGAGCTGGATGTTGGGCTAAAGCCCAAAAACAATGAGATCATGACCTGAGCTGAAGTTGGACCCTTAACCGATTGAGCCAGCCAGGTGCTCCATGCACTCTCTCTTTGAACAATTGCTTATGCTTGTGAAGCACTTCACATTTTACACACTTAATATGTTCATCTTCTCATGTGATTGTCACAAAAATCTTGAAGAGTAAGAACTCCCAGTTTAGAGGGATCAAAATAGGGATCAGAAAGGTTAAACAATGTGTGTAAAGCATAGGGCTTATAAGTGGCTAAGTGGGGACTTGAACCCGTGCCATAGTTATTTCCAGATTTTGTCACTGCAGGGCAGAGTTTGCACACACCTCTAATTTGATGAAGAAGAAACATTCAAAGTCTGTCTTATCATTGCTCCCAGTTTGAATGTCCTCATTTTATAAATAATAGGAAAAATCTGGTGAGGCTCCACAGAATAGCATCAGACATTTTTAAATGGGCCCTTGGAGGAGCACTGAAGGGAGTTGGAGTCACTCATTTTGGAAAAGAGAAAGCTGAGGATTGATTTCATTACTTGCTTTACAGCCACGAGGGGTTATTATGAGGTAGGGATGGACAAATTGCTCTCCGTCTCCAGAAACATCAGAATGTCAGGAAATAGGGCTTAATGTGGAGGCAGAAGAACTTTCTGCGTTGTCAGGGTAATTAAACAAATAAACCTCCAAGACCATGAGGAAAGGTTTGAATAGGTTTACAGATAAGAATAAATACAACTGTCTGGCTCGTTTCCTACTTGCCTACATGGAGAAGGGAAGGAACTGGTGACCTTCTCTGTACCTTGTGGAACCTGTAATTCTTTGACCTCAGAAGAGACACTTCTGCATCTACTGGTTAGCATCATAACGTGATGACTTCAGTCATGTGATAACCCTGACCTAGCTCAGCCCTTATGTTGGTGTTACAGAAAGCTTACTGTCATTTTGTTTATTCATTCATACAACAAATATTTATTGAGTGACTACTACTACTTTTCAGGCTCTATTCTAGGTGCTAAGGATCTAGGTAGTGGTGAGTAGACAAGGCCCCTGCCTTTATTGCTTTTATGTCATAGTGAGTGGGAGACCACTTAATTAATAAACAAATAAATAACAAATTCCTTTAGTCATAATCATAAATGCTGTGGAAACAATAGAAGAGTGTCATGTGGTGGAGAGACTCTGGCTACTTTAAACTCAGTGGTCTGGGGAAGTTTCTCTAAAGAAACCATTTGATCTGAGGCCTCAGAAATGAGAAGGACTAAGCCCTGCAAACATTTAGAGGAAGAACATTCCTGGCAGAGGTAACATCAGTGTAAGGTAATGTTTGGGCTGAACCTTGAATATAGAGATATAGTGGAAGGAGTTTAGCGGGGAGACAGAAAACCAAGAGTGAAGATTTATTGGGAAGCACTTTGTGCAAATGGTGTAGATTTATTGGGAAGCACTTTGTGCAAATGGTGGGTGCACTTTGTGCAAATGGTGTAGCTGGAGGTAGAGATGGTGTAGAGCCATCATTCTCAAACTTGAGTATGCTTCAAAATCACCAGTAGAGCATGTTAAGACTCAGCCGCTGGACCCCACACCCAGAGTTTCTGATTTAGTTGGTCTGCTGTGAATCCTGAACATTTGCATTTCTGTAAGTTACCAGGTGATACTCATGCTGCTGGTTCGGGGACCATGCTTAGAGAACCCCTGGAAAGATTGATTACCATCTAATTAACATATTCATATTAGCAAGAAAAACTAACATTTGCTAAGCCATCACTTTATGTAAGGTACTGCATGGACTTTCTTACGGAATCTATATAACTGCTCCACAAAATAGGAATGATGACTATCCATTTTGCAGTAGTGGAAATAAGCATGGAGAGATCAAATAATTTTCTAAAGCTTATAAAGCTTCACGAAGGAAGAAAGAGGCAGAACCAGAGGGTGAACCATGACCTTGGGATTCCAGAGTTGTTCACCACCACACTATAATTCAACTATAAAACCCAGAGAGGTAGAGAGTCAGCAGCTGACTGGGTAATTTACTCAACATGGAATGAAGGGATCATGTAAGGAAAATGCAGCATGGGTATATTAGATCCAGTTGGTTTGTGCCTCTTGTTTTTTCCTAAGAGAATCCTGATTTTGTTTAGTTTCCACTTTCCCAGCTCAGGGGGTAAAACAATTACTCTGAGTCTAGGTCTATCAGCACACAGCATTTTCCCGGCAACTGTTATTGGTTCTGGGTAGAATGTGTGTCTTAAATTGGCCACAACAGACTAAATGGAAGCTTTCTATTCCATGACTGGGAGACCAACCCTCTCCTTCTCTTTCTTTGGGTATGCACATGGAAATGTGCCTGGTTGCTGTTGGCAGCCAGTTTTCAACCATGCAGTCAGGCAATCTCTGCACAAATTTGATATGCTGAGGCTCCAGAGTAGGGAGACGAAGGAAGCTTTTGATGGCACAGACCTGGCATTGAATCATGGAGCCCAGAAGTCTGCATGACTTCTGGACTTTGTTATGTGAGATACCCAATTTCCATATTGCTTGAGCCAGTTTGAGTCAGGGTACAGGCAGCTAAAAGCTTCATAACTTATCAAATGGGTACTGCCATATAAAGGAGAATGTTTGGGATATGTAAACTTTTAATATAAAAATGAGAAGTAGATGTTCTAAGTCTTTAGGGTGTTGGGGGACAGAATGTTGTCCGTTTAAATTGGGATGCTGTCTGGAAAGGGGTGGGTGGAGGTGGGGGGTGTGAGATTGTGGAAACTTCTCTGTAATGGCCATGGTCCCTCACATCCTCAGTAAATTCAGATGGCTTTAAAGAAACAGTCATCTCAACACATCTCTATTCTTTCCCTCTCTAAGCCCTTTGTCCAGTCTCCAGTTTCCTCCTCAAAATGAGTGTGTAACTCATACTTCAGAATTCTGGATGATATAGTTAAAAACATTTTGCCAAATCAGTTTGGTGTAGAAGACTTTGCCAGTATGATGAGGTAGCTGCAATGATGATTTAATAAAAAATGAAAATTTTACAATCATAATTTTTTCAAAGAAGTCTAATATTGGTGCACAAGGAGGATGATTTTGTACTTCCCATGCTTCTCTGTGACAAAGAAGAGCTGAAATAACCTGTGTGTATGATAATAGGTGGTTCATTGGAAAAATGAAGTAACCAGTAATAGAGGATTAGTTGGAAGAACGTAAGTGGCAAAAATAGGTTAGTTGAAATGAATTAAACACACTTTACACTGTTCAAAAAATAAAATCATAGCCAAACATAGATCTTTTCTGGAGAAAAATACCAACAAGTACATAAATGTTATTTGGAAAACTTCTAACATACAAACATATGTACATACAAGCATATAAACACTTTTCTAAGTAACATATGTGTACATGTTGTTATTTTTCTCCACAAAGGATTTATGCTATGTTTGGCACAAAGCAAAAAATGTTTGGAATTTGGATGATAAGTTTTTAAGTGTTTCATCACATTGGCCATTAAAGTGGCTCCAAAATTTCTCTCTTAAAATCTTGGAAGGAAAGGTATAATATTTAAAAATGAAATGGAATAAACCTGTGGGATATTTCAAAAAAAAAAAAAAGATAAATATGCTTAAAGACATTTGAAATGTTTGCCAAACTGTCATATTATGCATTCAAGTAGCAATACTTGGAGAATCAGTGATTGGGGATATTCAGTTTGAACATGATTTTGATTAATCTTTTGCCTTGATCATCTTTTTAGATCCTCTCATAGCTGGGGCTAATTGTTAGGGTGAACCAGAAGTGACATGGCATTCAACCAGAAAGTGCTAGATAGACTAACATCCTCATGTACATGGGACTGTCGTGTGTGTGTGTGTGTGTGTGTGTGTGTGTGTATGTGTGTATGTATATATTTATAAACATTTTAGAGAGTGAGAGAGAGCATGAGTAGGGGAGAGGGGCAAAGGGAGAGAGAGAATCCTAAACAGGCTCTAAGCTGAGGCTCAACATGGGGCTTGATCCCATGACCCTGGGATCATGACCTGAGCTGAAATCAACACTCAACAGACTGAGCCACCCAGGCACCCCAAGGGACTGTTTAGTTTTAAAACTAAAAGTCCTGTAGCAGGAGTATAGACTAATTTAAATGTTGAACTTTGGGTGACTCAAAGTAGAACAACAAAGGCCCAGCCTTTTGTTACAGCTCTACTCCTGTGTCCTTGGTTCTCTACTCTTTTTGAGCCCATTTACCGTCTTGGGGATTTAGAGGTTTCTTGAGCCATCCTAGAGCCAAGAAGCTCAGAAATCAACCGGAGGTCGATAAGGACAATTAGCTGGAGAAGGAAGCAGTATAAGACCTCTGAAGGAGTAGGGTGCAGGAAAAGGAGAGCTGAGATCATAGGATTAATAGAGTGGCCGATATTTCCACTCCTCTGTGTAAAAGACATTTCATATTAATACAATTAAGACATCATTACTGGGGTGCTAGGGTGGTTCATTTGGTTGAGCGTCCAGATCTTGATTTCAG
The DNA here is from genome assembly GCF_028018385.1 of Neofelis nebulosa. Classification (NCBI taxonomy): domain Eukaryota; kingdom Metazoa; phylum Chordata; class Mammalia; order Carnivora; family Felidae; genus Neofelis; species Neofelis nebulosa. Next base: position 25,265,636 of record NC_080793.1, read on the forward strand.
CTCAGGTGATGATCTCATGGTTTGTGGGATCAAGTCCCTCCTCAGGCTTCATGCTGACATCGAGGGAACCTGCATGGGATTCCTCTGTCTTTCTGTCTCTCTCTCTCTCTGCCCCTCCCCTGCTCATGTGTGCATGCTCTTTCTCAAAATAAATAAAATTAAAAAAAAAAAAAAAGAACACATCATTACTGTTCAAATAGAGCCAGAACACAAGCAAAGGTAGGACAATAAAAAAATATTTTCCAAGTAAAAACCTGAAAGGAAAAACAGAACAAAACCAAAAACCAAGGAGCACAAAACTCACCCTTACAATCAGTCTTAGAAATGGTTATTCTCTGCCAAGGAGAGGGAACACCCAGGAGAAGCACAAAAAGCATCTCAAAGAATGAGGAGGAGGCGGAGGAGGGATAGGTTAGATAATCACACAGTGTGTGATTACATTTTGGACTTGGTGAGGATGTTTGTGACTTTCTTTGGTTGGAAAAGATGGTTGAATGTTGGCTGTCAGCTGGAGCACAACAGACTTAAGGATGATTTACTTTGTTAAACAAGTGATGCTTTGTTGTGTTTAAGAAGGAACTTGTTTTCAAGCAAGAAAGGACCTAGTAGTTATTTGCCCAAATTAATATCAAAATATGTTCTAAAGATATCTTGGCAAGTTTATCTGATCTCAGTTCTATCTGTCTGCTCGTCCGTCTGTCAATCAATCAAACGTGTAGTTTATTTGTTTAGTTTTATCTTGTTTGAGATTTGATTTTTAAAGTAAACACAGGACTTTTGCTTCTCATCAAGGTGGAGGAAAAAGTCTAGCTACATCTTCCCTAAATAACCATCCCAAACCAGATTTGTCTGAAACAACAAATGTCTGAAACAACAGTTTCAAGATACTGGACATTAGGCAATGAAGTATCTTTGATCCCTAAGAGATGAGGAACAAATGAGGTGAACCCTGTGAATGTCCCAGTTTACTGCCTGGAGAAATTTGCAGGCTGTGGTTCGGGGAGGGATTGATATAGAGGAGCCCAGAAAATGTTATGACAGAATTAATGAGTTACTAAAAAGAAAGAAGGAAAGAGAGCACATGCACAAGAGAAAGACTAAACCGCATACCACTGCAGACAGGAGACAGAGTTTTCTGTAAGGTCTCTGTCAGCTCTTCTGTAAGGAGGTGGACTCTCTGGAAGTATACCAGCATGGGGCAAAGAGGGAGGTCAGCAGATGAAAAGGTGCAGAACTCAACAGAAGTGGAGGAGCAAAGCCAGGGCTAGATAAGGACTCCATCAATTTTTTAATAAGGAGAGATTGATAGTTAATACTAGAGCCACAGTGTGGCTTGCCTGGTAAATTATTTGCAGCTTGTTTTCTGGTATTTATGCTTAAGGACATAATGAACAGTCCACAATTTATTTTATAGGATGAGGTGCCTTTCTCTTGAGTTCCCATTTGTTTTTAAAAGTCCTAAGTAAAATCTTCCTTAACTTATGAGGAAGGAGTCTGAGTGTGACACAATCATCATTTGTCGCCCCTTATCCCCGGTGCCCTCCTGCCCTCTCTAGGGAAGGAGCCTAAGGAGGACTCATTCTTATTTGAGTGTAGCTTGACCTCCACATTTCTACTGATAAGAGTTAAGGAAGCAAAAGTGAGTTTGTGAAAGAGAAAATGTTAAAAAAAAAAAAAAGATAAAATGAAATTCATAGGAGGGTGTGTGTGTGTGTGTGTGTGTGTGTGTGTTCTTTCCTCAAATGAGGTGGGATTTTCTGGAAGATTTTATATCAGAGGTTTCCTAGCACTTTAGATTAATTTTATATTTATATGTAATAAAAATACGGTATATGTAATCTTCTAACTAGGTTAACTTTTTAATCTTTATATTATTTCTCAAGTAAAAAACTTATAAGCAAATAATGTGAGTTGAACTCCTACTGTGCACATATCATAGAGATGGCAAAAGGTGACTTCCTCCTCTGAGGGCTCTTGTGGTCTGAGAGTGTGGGGTTGGGGCAGAAAGGTGGGTGGGGACAGAGCGGAGGGAAGCCAACAGGCAGGTAAACACATACCAGATGGAATGTGGTAACTAGAGTCAGAATTGTTCTTTAGAGATTCTGTGAGTGAGACAGTTTTCTGACTTTTAGAAAGCAAAGAAGACCTTATATGGATTTATACTCAAGTGAAAAAGCATACCCACAAATCACATGGGAGTCTGTAGGTATGTGAGCTGCCCAGCACATGAAATGTCTTCTGCGGCTTCAGTTTAAAAACAAAGTCAAACACGAAGATGCAGGACAGACATTTTGTGAAATGTCACTTACTACACCTCACCATAAATAGCTGGGAACATCATAAAATTATTTTGGTGTCTTATGTGTGATGTTAGTGATTAGGCCTGAGTAAAAAGTCACGTTCCTGGAGTTGGTACGTCAGACCAACACCCCAAATTCCCATCAAGTTTGGTCCTGTGGCAGGAGAAGCTTGCTTTAGAATTTGGATTGAGTCACTCTCATGATGACTCTCCATCCAAGAACTGTGGCATTTTCTGGGGGGAGCCCCAGAATCAGAAGCAAGTGTCAACTGGTTATTTGTGAGATTTTCCAACTAGAAACAGTGCTGAGGTGGGTAAATAGAGAAGGGAGGGGACTTGAACTAGAGATAGCATTGAATGTGATGGCAAACACCTTGCTAAGCTGTGTTCTGAAAGTAAAATGGCAGCCCTTGAATAAGGGTCAGAAGAGGGTTAATGGGTAGGTTTTGTTAGAGAAAAATATTTAAAAAACTGTAAAAGTCAAAAGGTAGCCTTGCAGAAAGCGTCAGCTTTGTGATTAAAGTATCAAGGTACTAATTATTCATGGGAAGTTTGTCTGTTTGTCCAGACTTACGTGTTAGAGGCAGCTCTGTGAGTCACAGGATATTTGGTTGTTACAACCCGAAAAACTAGAATGGGCTTAGGAGCAGGATCCTTTAGGATTAGCAGAGACCCTATGAAATATTTCAAACATCCAAGGTTTTTTTTTTAAATGTTTATTTATTTTTGAGAGAGAGAGAGAGAGAGAGAGAGAGCGAGAGCATGAGTGGGGAGGGGCAGAGAGAGAGGGAGACACAGAATCCAAAGCAGGCTCCAGGCTCTGAGCTGTCAGCACAGAGCCCAACACAGGGCTGGAATTCATGAACCGCGAGATCATAACCTGAGCCCAAGTCAGATGCTTAACTGACTGAGCCCCCCAGGCGCCCCTTAAGTTTTATTTTAATGTTTATTTATTTTTGAGAGGCAGAGAGAGACAGAGCATGAGTGGGGGAGGGGCAGAGAGTGAGAAAGACACAAAATCCGAAGCAGGCTCCAGGCTGTCAGCACAGAGTCTGACGCAGGCCTCAAACCCACAAACTGCGAGATCATGGCCTGAGCCAAAGTCGGACGCTTACTGACTGAGCCACCCAGGTGCCCCGTTAAGGGTTTATTTTCTTGCATAAATGAAGTCTGGGAGTATGTTGCCCAGTGATGGTATGGCAGCCGCACAGAGTCCTCAGGAGTTTGGACTATTCCAGCTTACAGCATGTCCATCCCAACCCTTGTATTTACAGTCCAAGATTGTGGCTGGAGCTCCACCTGTTATATTCCAAAAGCGGGAAGGAGGGAGGACAGAAGGACTTTTCTTCTTCCTTTTAAGGAAACTTGCTGAAGTACCATACAGTTCTTAAGTTTTATTGGTCAGCCTTAGTCACAAGGCCATATCTACCTTTAAGGAAGTCTGGGAAATAAATTCTTTAACGGACTCTATGGTTGCTCTGAATAAGTTCAGGAATTCAGGGTTTTGCATTTACTGAGGAGATGGGAGGAGAACAGATTTTAGGAAGTGATTGCCATCTTTGCCAAGGAAGTTGCAATTGATTTTGAAAATGGACAGAAGTAGGGGCACCTGGCTGGCTTAGTTGGTTAAGTGCCCGATTCTCGGTTTCGGCTCAGGGCTTCATCTCACAGTTCACGAGTTTGAGCCCTGCGTCCAGCTCTGTGCTGACAGTACGAGTCTGCTTGGGATTCTCAATCTCGCACAGATTCCTAGAGATCTTTGTCTCTCTTGAAAGGCAAAAGCATGCCCTTTAATTAGAACAGTCTTTTGTGAAGCATTTGGGAAAGAGACCATCTGCATGCAGGCTTATACTGTGTCTTTGCATTGATTCTTAGTGCCTCTTATGCTTGCAGAAGAGTTTTAAGTGTTCCTTTTGAAGTAATCAGATTTTTCTGTTAATGCTAATGAACAAAATTACTCATAAGGTCATAACTTGTAGATGAAGGATGATTTTTCTCAGAAAACTCTCAGGGCAGCTAAATACCAGGAAGTCCTCTGTTCCAGTGAGTCACCTTTTATATCACCCTCATCCTTACTCTCAACCCCAACCCCGAACTTTTATCCATCCAATTTTAGTTGTCTTTTGAGAACTACCTAAAACTATTCCCGTTCTGTCCTCTCCTCTGCTTGCCATCTTTCTGTTCTTTTCTGAGGATTCATTTTTCCGGACTGAAAAGCCCTTATACTTCTTCAGCTGTTTCCCAAATAACATGATTTGGGGAAAGAAATAAGGAGGAAAATAACATTTTTGTGGGGGCTTATTATGTGCTGGATACAATGCTAGGACTTTTATATGCATTATCTTATTTCAACCTTCACAACAACCCTGTGTGGAGGCTGATATGCTTTATATTCTGCAAGTAAGGAATCAGGTTTATGGAGGTCGCCTATACAGGTCATCTCTCTAAGTTCCTACTTTGAACCAAAGTGCAGGCAGAATTCGGTCTTGGTATGTTGGGGGACAAGACTGTACTCTTCCACCATACCTTGCTGGTCAATCTTCTTGGTCACTCCATTCTGAAGATGCTTGGTTTCCTCAGCTACAAAATAGGACTCATTCCCTAACTACCTCAGGAAGAGACTTCAGGTAAGAGTGATGTACCTGAAATTGACCTTCCCCTACCCCAGACTTAGGGTAGGTGGGCTGGTTTTGCCAATTCTCTGCATGGGTGAGCAGGCAGACGTGGAGCCAGAGTCTGCAGAACAGTAGAGAGGGCCATAGTGGGTCTTAGCCCATGAATAGGAATGCCAGTGGGAATATCTTGAAGGGCGGTTCAGTCAAGTACTGTTACCAGCAGCTTTATGGAGACTTGAAGGCTGGGGAAACTCTTCTTCCAGTGGGGATGATGAAACTGAGCTTCCTGCATCATACAGCTCCTTCACATAGCTGGGTTATTGTATTCTTTATTGACACTAATGGAACTTATGCCCCTTGCCTGTGTCTGTACTATTTCTGTTGTTGTTGTTGATCATCATTGCACTTTTCAAAATGCTCTCTCTACTGACCAAGTAGTTCATAAGAATTAATAGCAATTAATAGGAAATATGTAGGAAACTTCTTCATTAGCATGATGAAGCTAGATGGCAATGTTATTGGTTTGTATGATTTAATCTTCAAAAACCAGTCTACCACAGGGATGCCTGGGTGGCTCAGTCAGTTAAGCATCTGACTTCGGCTCATGTCATGATCTCACGGCTTGTGAGTTTGAGCCCCACGTTGGGCTCTGTGCTGACAGCTCGGAGCCTGGAGCCCACTTTGGATTCTGTGTTTCCCTCTCTTTCTGCCCCTCCCCAGCTCACGCTATGTCTCTCTCTCTCTCCTTCAAAAATAAATAAAACATCAAAAAAAAAAAAACAAACAAAAAAAAAAACCAAACCCCAAACCAAACCAAAACCAGTAACAAACCAGCATGCCACAGGCAGAAGCAGTTAGCATTTCTCTGGAATTTTATAGAAGAAGGAAATTGAGGCGTAGAACAGGACCATGTAGCTAGCTTTCAGATCCTTTGGGGGAAATTTGCTTCGGAGCCCCAAATTTGAACATTTCACTGTAGGCACAGTGTGGGTTTTAGAGACAGTTCAGTTATCAGTAAAGCATAGTATGTAAGAGTGCCCACCATCCATACAACCTTGGGTGAGTTATTTTTAGATTCTTTATTATTAAAAAACCCTTTTAAAAAATGTTTATTTTTGAGAGAGAAAGTATGAGCAGGAGAGGGGCAGAGAGAAAGGGAGACAGAGAATCCAAAGCAGGTTCCATGCTGTCAGTGCAGAGCCTGATGTGAGGCTCGAACTCATGAACTGTGAGATCATGTCCTGAGTTGAAATCAAGAGTCGAATGCTTAACCAACTGAGCCACCCAGGTGTCCCCTTAGCTTCTTCAAGGTTCTGTTTCTTCATCTCAAAATGGAGATGGTAAAAGGACCTACCCTCAAAGGTTTATTTTGAAGACCAGAGAGATTATTATTATGAGCCACTAGGATGATGACTGGCGCATGTTGACTGGCATATGAATGTTTGTTTAGAAAATAAAAATTAGCTTTTGCTACAAGAGAAAATGACCCATGAGACTGTGAGATTGGAATTTCCTTACTCCTTACCCTATTTTTGTCACCAATGACAGCATTTTATAGGGCCTTGATATTTTATAGCTTATTGTATAATTTCATGTGCATTATATAATTTTGCCTGCACAGAATTCTGTGGGCTAGGTTCTGTTAGCTCCTTTTGAAGTTAAACATGCTGAGGGTAGGAGACGCAGAGTAATTTGTTTCATCTCATACACCTAGAAAGTGACTACTTTCCTACTAGTACTATTGATTGTTATCGTTTGTATGGCACTTCCCTTGTGCCAAGAAGCCTGTTTTTTTTTTTTTTTGTAATGTTAACTCTAACTCTCTTAACAAGCCTGTAAGGTATTAAACCCATTTTACAGGTGGCAAAAGTGAGGTGTAGAGGGGTTAAATAACTTGCTTCAACACCCATGACTAAGTAATGGAGTTATCAGAATTCGGAACCAGGTCTGCTTGAGACCAAAACCCTTGTTGCTCCAATGTACTGACTCTTACCTGCCAAAAGAAAAGATGGATTTTTGGTTCTTTGGCTGTAAAGGCTCTGGTAACAAGGATTATGTCTTTTCATCTTTATATTCCCCAATCACAGTGCCTGATACATGTTCGCCATCTCTCCTCCTTCTAGCTAGGTAAGATAAGTGGCTAGAAACCTGGACCTTGGTTCAGCTGCAGCTTGGTGCCAGGTCTTGACTGAATGTAGTTTCTGAAGTTGTTTAGTTTCTTCTCAATCACTGGATGTCATCGGATATTACTTCCTTTGCCTTTTTTTTGGCTCTTCATTGGGAAACTGCTCAATGTTATGATTTCGCTCATCCATAGCAGAACAAGGGCTCAGTAATGCAACGATAATTGAATTGTTAAAGAAAACATGCTTTGATGAAATGGAAACCTTAGTTCTTAGCCAATTGAGAACATTCAGAACTGGGGCTGTGGGGAGCACAATGGGTGGATTCAGTTGTGCTATCAATAATTAAAAAGAATTGTAGGGAGAAGTGAGATGGACAGTGTTTGGAGGGGAAAGAGGCTCCAAAGTAAACAGTCCTTGGACACCCAGTAGGCAAATTGGGCCTCGAAGGCCATGACTCAGGTGGATTGTACCCAAAGGTTGGGTTGAACTTACTCCCTCTTAATTCTCACTTGCACAGTGGAGGATTCTGAGACTTGGATATGGCAGTGGCTAATAAAATCATAAATTGGTAGCAAGTCCTAGGCTGGGACCCAGACTCTTTCATTCTCCTTGAGGGGTTCTTTTCATACAAGATTTGTGATTGATGGCTGTGGGGGGTGATGAGAACACTCTAAGGATAACCCCTATGCCTCTGACTGTAATGCTGAAGGAAGGAGAAAAAGAAGTAAGCGAGAGTATTGTATTTGACAAGTTTATTCATGCTGCTAGTGAGGTATTGGTTTTTATTGTCAAACTGTGTTTCAATGGTGATGTTTCAGTGGAGTCTTTAAGGTAGCCATATTGTAATGCTTTGGAGATGAATGATAATTGAGCTAGTAGACAGAACTAATGTAAATTACAATGTCAATATATTTGGTGAAGGGAATAATCAAGAGGCAAGATGGGTACCAGAAGGGGCAAATGAGAGTTTGTTTGTTTGTTTTTAGGGATCTCTAAGACATATGCTTATTTGTAGGCTGAGGAGAAGAAGCCAGAGTGGAAGTAATTGAGAACAGGTATTAGAGGGGATGGCAGATGGAGCACAGTCCTGGAAGAATTCTGGTCCAGAGGGCAATGGGCTAGCTCTGGAGGTGAGGAGATGGACAAACAAGCAAAGGAAGTAAGAAAGCATGAGTACTTTGTTTTCTATTTTTATTTTGGAGAGAGAGAGTGCACACATGCGCTTGTATGAGTGGGAGGAGGGGGACAGAGAGAGAGAGAGAGAGAGAGAGAGATTGAATCTTAAACAGCCTCCACACTCGGTGTGTGAGCCCGATGCAGGGCTCAATCCCACAACTCTGAGATCATGACCTGAGCGAAATCAACAGTCCAACACTCAGTCAACTGAGCCACCAGGCACCCCAGCATGAGTACTCTTATATTTAAATTTAGAGGAGGAGGGGCATATGGCACTAGTGTTGAAAGTCTTTCCTCTTCTCTGTGAAGTAGGAAATATTCATTGATAAATTGGGTTGGACTTTAATAAGGTTTGTACCACTCATGGGAATTAAGATCAGACAAATGTTCACATAAGAACATAAAGATAAGGAATAATATATGAGTTAGACAAATTCTCATTTGTCTTTTGGAAGTGAAGTGTGAACAGAAGGGATAATACCTGGCTTTTCTAATTGTTTTGTCTCATTTGGGAACAGAAGTGAGCAGTTGGTCTTGAGCCAGGATGCTTATGGATGTGTACACGTAACTGATGTTTTTGCATGCTTGTTAAACCTACCAGAAAACTGCCTCCTGCCAAATTATTACCATTCCCTGATCAATCTTGGGCTCCTAATCTGTCTAGACCAGTGGGGGTGTATTCCCACCCTCTGCTACGATGCAGCCACCTCTGAGATGTAGTGTGACATCTTATGACAGAGCCAGGAAATTCTCCTTCTGGAAAGGATGAGGCTGATGAAACCAGTGTTTCTGGGCTGGAATCTCGGTCTCCCCTAGGACTGAGAAGAGTGTGGATATCTGGTTGTCCTTTTCTGAGCCCTCTGCCCATTGTGCCTTGATTTCAGCCACATGTCACAAGGTGCCCAGTCAGATTTGATCTGTGACGCTTATAAAGCCTGAGTGTTGCAGTAGAAAGAGTTTCAGTTTGGAGACGGATATACCTGGGTGTAAGTCCTGGCTGCATCGTGAAAGACCTGAGGCTCTAGTGGAGACTCATTTGACCTGTGTGTCAGCATGCTTCCCAGTGAAAGGTGATGATGGTGTCTCCTTTGGTTAGTGCAAAGGTTCATTGAGCAGATTATATAGGTCCGTGAATAGAAAAAATGATATGTAAGATAAAGTGCTTTTATTAAGAAGTGGGGGAGGGAGCAGTTGTTTACCGACTGCCATTTGTGTGCCAGACGTCACACTATGTGCTTTACTTTCATGGTCACATTTCATCTTGTGGGAAAAACTCTGAGTTAGTTTTATTATCCCAACTTCATAGGCGATGAAACATACCCAAGTGTGGGGTGATCCTTTGTCCTTTTTGCTTGGGACAGTCCCGGGTCATACCTATTGTCTCAGAATAATCATTAATAAACCTTTCTTTCACTGTCAGAAACTTGGGATACAGATTATATGGTCACCCTGTGTGAGGGTGAGGTCCTGAGGTCAGATAAAATCCTGCCTTTTTTCCTTTGCAGGTGTAGGTGGGAAGGATTTCCTTGGCACAACTTTGTGTTCTCGCTCTGCCCTGCAGTCAGGCTGTACTCCTCTGCCTCAAGGGCAGGAGAGAGAGTTTCTGCTAATCTGCTTAGCCCTGCCTTGTATACTCTTAGCAAGGTCAGTTCATCCAAGAGTAAACGTCAAGAAATGAAGCTATAGTAGGAGAGAACCATTAGTTAGACATTGGTTGGATTGATTGATTGATTGGTTGATTGAATTGATTCATTCATTCATTTTCTCATTTACTGACTGCTTACTATTTGTAAGACCCAGTGGCAGATACAACAGAAGATAAGAAGCTGAACACCACACAAATCCTGTCCTCAAGAAGCTTGCAGGGTGTGTGTGTGTGTGTGTGTGTGTGTGTGTGTACGTGCATGTGCACCTGTCTGGCTTAGTTGGTGGAGCATGTGACTCTTTTTTTTTTTTTAAGTTTATTTATTTATTTTGGGAGAGAGAGTGTGCACACAAGTGGGGGAGGGGCAGAGAGAGGAGAGAGAACATCCCAAGCAGGCTCTGCAATGTCAGTGTGGAGTTCGATGCGGGGCTCGAACTCACAAGCCGATGAGATCATGACCTGAGCCGAAGTCAGATGCTTAACTGACTGAGCCACCCAGGCACCCCTGGAGCATGTGACTCAGTCCCAGGATCATGAGCTGAAGTCCTACATTGGGCGTAGAGCCTACTTTAAAAAAAAAATAAATAAAAAACAACAAAGATATTTGTATGTTAACTAACTGGAATTCAAATAAAAACTTGAACAAAAATTAAAAGAAGCTTGCAGTCCAAAGGACAGATGCAGTGAATTGAGATGCCAGGCTAAAAGTGCAGAGTTTAGGGGACTGGTCAGGGATTGCATCATTAGGAGTTGACAAGAAAGACTACTTCCTGCTTACAATAATTTGGATAAGTTTCTTATAGGAGTTAGCCTTAAGACTAACTTTGAAGATTTGGTAGGATGGGAGCCCACACACAACAGGGGAAAGGGCTCTCAGATGGATCACCAAAAGCAAGGCAGGAAGGACATCTTAAAATCAGGTGCTAGGAGCAGTTCAATTTTATTAAAATAAAGATAATTATTATTTTATTAAAATTTATAATTTTATTAAAATTAATATAAGTAGTCTTTATTTACTTTCCCTAGTAAAGTGAGTAAAGTGAGATTAGTAAAGTAAGAATGGGGAAAGTTAAGTGAGAATATTTGATTGGGTTTACATCATGGATGCATGAATTCTGGACTAAAAAAACTTAAACTTTAATCTGTTTATAGCAGATACACATATAAAATACATTACTTAACTTATCTATTTCTATTGTTTTAAGTTTATTTATTTTGAGAGAGACAGACAGAGCAAGCGAGTGAGCAGAGAGAAAGGGAGAGAGACAGAATCCCAGGTAGCCTCCGCACTTTCAGTGCCGAGGCCAATGTGGGGTTTGAACTCATGAACTGTGAAATCTGAGCCGAAGTTGAGTGCTTAACTGATTGACCCACCCAGGAACCCCTTATCTACTTCTATTTGTAGCAGGAGAGCGAAATGATCAAATATGGTAGTTTAGTGGGGATGGTCTCAGGTCAAAGGAGACTAAAGGCGTGGAGAGTATTGCTGAGTGTGTTGTTTCAATAAGAAAATCTGTCTATGAAAACACAATAGTAAAATTAATCTCAATTAAAAATTTTGCAGGGTATGGCAATTTTTGTTTATATACACATAGACCATGAGATACAGAGTATGGTGTTCTTAAGTGTAATGGCTGTTGAAGAGATATTTAATGGTGTGACCCAGGAAATATTATGGAGCTGTAAATGAGGATTTTTTTTTTTTTTTAATTTAGACTCTGAGTAGGAAAGGAATTTTTGAAGCAAAAGAGGATTGAGCTCCCACACCATCCACAGTGTAGAGAACACTGGTGAGGATGGAGAGATGGCAGCTGCTAAAAGGACAAGAATATAGAATTCCCAGGTCAGAGAGACACAGAGCTGGCTATAGCTTCCCTCAGCCATTCTGATTAACAAGCTTAGCAGTGGTCCTCAAAAACTTTGCTTGACATCAACAGTAAATCTTCATGAAAATAGTCAAAATGGTAACAGTGCAATCGGTTTCTCAAGAACCTAACAGCGGAAATAAAACCTAATAGCCGTTCTATACATCTGTTAGTTAGAATAAGAGCAGAGGGAACTGAAGACCATATTTGACCTAAGACCCCAATGATAAAGCTTTGGGAACAATGCATTCTTTCTGAAAATTGCTAGAATTCCAGTCATTGGAGATTGTACACAGACAATAAGAGCTTTGTATTTTGTAGAAATAGCCAGACTTCTTTGGTAACCGCTGAACTGAAGAGTTCAGTAATGTATTAATTTAGTAACGTATTAATTAGTAATGTATTAATTTAAAGCCCAATTTTAGTAATCTTTCATAGCTCAGTAAGTAACTAGGACGTAGTCCTTAGATATGTGTGGATATGAAAACCTATGGAATAGTTTAATATTTGCCAAGTAGAAACAGTTCATTCATTGCTCATTAGGGGCCACTTTGGAGTGAAACATGCTGCCAGCATTTCTTACAGCAATTTAGAGGAAACTGCTGCCATCATAGAAATCAATTGTAAAGACTCAGTAATTTGATCAAGAGTATTAGCAATAAGATTTAGAAATGATGGTCCTAGAGATTTAAAAAAAAACAAAAACAAAACAAAACACTTCTCCAACCTAGGTCAAATCATGTGAAAGAAACAATCAATGTCAGCCAAAGTAGCTGACACCAAAGAGCATCTAGACCTGCAGGGCACAGTGATCTAGACACTGTGATGTCCCTGGAGCCAGTCTGGGTGGGGATTTTCCCCAGCCACATGCAAGGGCCTTGGGGACTGAAATCAGGACCTATTATATGTCCCATAATAGAGCAACCAAATGTAGCTCATTTCAGAGCATAGGCTTGGCCATACTCAACAAAAATCTTGCCTCTTCATGAAACTATAATCTGAAAAAACAAAATGAAACAAAACAGCTCTGCTCTTGTAATACAGTAGAAGCCCTCTTATCAGATATGATTGGGACCAGCAGTTGATTGGTGTTTTTGACAAGTTGGTTAAAGTGGGGATAAAATGATACATGTATACCATAAACACTTTACTTTAATGTAGACAACATACATGTACATGCCTTTGCCAGTCTTTTGATGTTGGGCCAGAACTTTTTTTGGGGGGGGGGGTGGTTCACTGACTGTAGTCATTTTTCTTCCATAAACCATAGCCATGATGCACAATCTCTAATTGGACTTCTGCTTTCTTTAATGTGGAGTAAGAACTTAAAAACATTTGTGAAGCAACTTGGGTGTAATACCTTTCTAGACTTTATGATTTTTACTCCAATTATTGTTATCTTGCCCACACCTATTTCCAAAGCCATTTACTTAGTGACTCATCCATATTGAGTCTTTTCAAAGTATTCAAATAGTTTTTCATAAAAGTAGCTCTTTTTCAAAGTTTTATTTAAATTCTAGTTAACATACAGTGCAATATTGGTTTCAGTAGAATTTAGTGATTCATCACTTACATATAGCACCCAGTGCTCATCATAACAAGTGCCCTCCTTAATACCCATCACCCATCTAGCCACCCACCTCCCTCCATCAACCCTCAGTTTATTCTCTATCTGTAAGAGTCTCTCTTGGTTTGTTTCCCTCTCTCTTTTTCCCCATCCCATATGTTCATCTGTTTGGTTTCTTAAATTCCAGATATGAGTGAAATCATATGGTATTTGTCTTTCTCTGCTGACTTATTTCACTTAACATAATACACTCTAGCTCCATCCATGTCATTGCAAATAGCAAGACTTTGTTCTTTTTGAGGGCTGAGTAATATTCCAATGTATATGTATACCATATCTTCTTTATTCATCAATCAATGGATATTTGGGCTCCTCTATAGCTTGGCTATTGTTGATAGCGCTGCTATAAACATTGGGTTGCATGTGCCCCTTCGAATCTGTATTTTTGTATCTATTGGGTAAATACCTAGCAGTGCAATTGCTGGATCATGGAGTAGTTCCATTTTTAACTTTTTGAGGAACCTCTATGCTGTTCTCCAGAGTGGCTGCACCAGTTTGCATTCCTACCAATAGTGCAAGAGGGTTCCCCTTTCTCTGCATCCTTGCCAACACCTCTTGTTTCTTGTGTTGTTAATTTTAGCCATTCTGACAGGTGTGAGGTGGTATCTCATTGTGGTTTTGATATGCATTTCCCTGATGATGACTGTTGTTGGGCATTTTTTCATGTGTCAGCCACCTGGATGTCTTCTTTGGAAAAGTGTCTATTCAGGTCTTCTGCCAATTTTTCACCAGGATTATTTGGGTTTTTTTTTTGGTATTGAGTTTGGTAAGTTCTTTATAGATTTTGGAAACTAACTTTTTATCCAATATGTCATTTGTAAATATCTTCTCCCATTCCTCAGGCTGCCTTTTAGTTTTGTTGATAGTTTCCTTCAATAAAAGCAACTCTTTATACATTCAGATTTTATTAGATTCCAAAAATAATTAAATTATGTCATTTTACTGGTAAGTACAATTGGCATAAATGCACTTGGATGCATATCCAGATGACTCTTTGTAAGCCAACATCAGACTGGTGGAGGGCTTGGGGGAGTAGTCTGCTGTCTATTCTGTGTGCTTTAGGTGTCTGTCCATATGTTTTACAGAAAGATTGGATAGTATGATTAACTTGGCAAGGAGGCTAAATGGAGGGCATCAGACAAGTATAGGTCCCTGTACTTGTTATGTGTCTCTGCCTAAAACCTTAAAGATCCTAGTGCCAGGAGTGGGCAACCTGGATGAGTACCCCTTACTGCTTTACTGAAGTTTGGGAAAGACTATTATTCCTGTCTGGGTGAGTGGCATGTTATAAACGTTGTGATTTTTAACAGCTAAGTGGAAAGTTTCTTGAGGTCTTCATATTCCTTTAATATCCTTAGGTCTTGGCTGAGGGCTCTGTAAATTATAAGTGCTTGGCAGGTGTTGTTTTGATGACTGAGTGACTTCCAAATACCTCCCACTTAAAAGTAAATTTTCAGAACTTTTTTTTTTTTTAATACCTTTAAGAATTGAAGTGATGATCTCATTATCCCCATGTTATGGGTGAAATAACAGAGGCCAAAATGTCAAGGGATTTAGCCATGATCACCAGGCAGGGTAAGTGGAGGAGGTGGGAATGCCTTCAGTTTGACTTGCCTCACCAGTTATGTAACAGCAGTGCCTCTCAGTAGCAGAAGTCACACATGGCCTACCCTGGGTTTGAGCCTGACATTGTCGGTTACTTGCTGTGTGACTGTGGACAAGTAACATGATATCCAGTGTTTCTGAGCTTCACCTTATTTACAGGTGAGCTAGGGATAAGAAGACTTAGCTTGCAGAGTATTAGGAGGACTGCATGGGATACTGTAGGCAAAGTACTCGGCATACTGCCTTGACACAGAGTTGATGCTTAATAAAGGGTGGCAGGTTTTTTTTTGTTGTTTTTGTAATTAATAAATAACAATGTTTCAGTGCTGATCTAAAAGTGACTATCCAGTCTTCCTGAGACTTCAGTGGATCATAGACCATTGTCCTGTTCCCTTATTTTCCCAGGTCATTCCAGAGTTGTGCTATTTTTGACTGAACCTTGCATAAATTTCTTTAATTTCTACACATTGCAAAGAGCTGGAACACTTTATTTCTCAGCAGCTGGAGCCTTTTTGGTGGCTCCTGGCAGGTCTGCAAGCATGATAGTGCCTACTGGAAAAATGAGGTTCATCCGTAGCCTGGAAAGGTTAGGTTGAAGTAGTTGTTTGTGACAAGTAAAGAGACTACAGCTGAATTAAACTTAACTTTGCTATTTATGTTTTTCTGGGGCATTGTGAAAATAGAAACCAAAAATGTTGTGCAATGAGAAAATACGAGCATGAAGCCCAAGCAGGAAGTTAAAGACAATGAAAACACCAGTTCTTGTTCCATCCCTGGGAAAACAAACAAGCAACAAGCAAATCAACCACCACTGGAAAGCTTTAGAGTATACCCAAGAGAAATGTTTGCTTATGGACAAAGCCCACACTCCTCGGAACTATACATCATGCCCTTTGTGATTTGGCCCCATCCCAGTCATGTCCCATGATTAGCCCTCCCTTCTCACTCTCTCTTCCCCAAGTATGTGGTGCTTCAACCAAAGCAAGCCATTATCCTAAAAACCCATTGTATGCTTTCAAGCTTCTATGAGGTTGTGACTTCTATCCCAAAGGCTCCTCCTTTTTTTTTTTTTTTTTTTTAAGGCTCCTTCTCCTTATTTCTGAAATCTGGTGAACACCCCTTACTCTTCAAATGAAATCTTCACTCTTCATCTTTTTCTAAACACCTTCACTCCTACCCTCAAATATTTCAGTGAAAAGTTAGTCATCCCATGATTGATAATCAGTAGCCTATTATACTCTTATACTCTGCATACTCTATTCTTTATCATTTTCCTCCTCCTTCTCCTCCTCTTTCTTTCTCCTCTCCTTCTTCTTCTTTTTCTTCTTCTAGTATCTGTTTTTATTCTAGAACTGGTAGCTACCAGACGTATGTGACTCTTTAAATTTAAAACTAAATTAATTAAAATTCAATAAAATTTCCATTCCCCAGCCACATTTTAAATGTTCAATAACTACATTTGGCTATAATGTTTACTGTGTTGGATAGTGCAGATATTGAATATTTCCATTATTGCACAAAGTTCCAATGAGTGAAGCTGTGCTAGAGTATAAGCTCCTTGAAGTTTGGGGCCATGTCAAAATTACTTCTCCACCTGTAGAAACGAACCACATGTCTTGAGGTTAATGAAAGCTTGGGAGAATGAATGAAACTTAGCTAAGATTGTGGACTCTGATAGGAGGCTTGAATTCCCAATGTCTACGCTTTTCGAGAAAAGTGCCAACTATTCCCTTCAAATGTTCCAAAGCGTATCAAATGTAAAAATTTCCAGGATAGAAGCAGAAAAAGATGATTTTGGTAGGCTCTTGCATTCCTACTTTAATAATACTTTTCAAATGCATTTTCCAAAGGTGGTAGTGTCTTGAACAAAATAAGAGTGAATGGAAGGGAAAACAAAGGCAGGTTTTTACCTTAGATGGATGTCATTTATAATCCCACATCTGTTCTAAGAGGCTCATTTGTGGGGAGAAGCTTTTGAAATCCTGAAACCTTGTTTTGACAGTTGGTCACTGAGGTGGCTGAATTTATCTTTGCCAAAATTCTCATAATTTTTGAGGGAAGCAAAATATGCCTCCATTCTATGAAGGAGACAAAACATTAAATGGATTCATTCTAAGGTTTTGAGACAAGGGCTTTTGAATCCTTTGCAGAGGTAGTGAAATTAGGATCAATGTAGCATATGATATCATTAAGAATCAGCTTCCATGCCAATTCACGTTAGGCCATTTAAAAATATCGCTCCTCTTTCCAAGATGATACTAATGTCATGGGACGTAGAAAGATCACATGGGTCCTAGAGCTAATTAGCCATCAACTCTGACTAGAACCTCAGTTTTCTACCTTCAAGCTCAGAGCTCTTTTCATTATGCAAGAATTTTCTTACTTACCTGAATCACTTGGATGCTCTTATTAAAAATAGCCAGACTTGCTGAATCAAAATCTACAGATTGGGAGTCTGAGAATTTGTATTTTTACCAAGTGTCCAAGGTGGTTTACTATATATTAAGATAAAAGGTTAAAAATTAAATTCCCTTTGGGGTTAAAAATCTCATTTTAATATATGTGGATCTTGCATATAAAATATCTTACCATTCAGTCACCTGGTTGGTTATATAATTTTATTATTTAATCTTAAAGATCTTACTGTTTAATCACCTGGGATTTAGAGTTGGGTCTGATTATTTCACACAGGTACAAAGTCACAGGCTCTGAGTTAAAAGAGATGTTGAAATCATTTCCTCTCATTCTCACTGGACACAGGACTTATTACTATACCATCCCTGGCAGAGGGTCAAGTAACTATTAATTGATTAGCTTCATTCCTCTATGCAGAAACTTCTTGCATTGCTGGGTTGTTTCTCTTATTAGAAAGCACTTTGTTCTGTTGAGCTAAAATCTACCTCCATCTTGGTCTGATTAGGACTTCCAGCGCAATAAGGAATGTGATTTAGTGTCCTAAGGAGTTGGCTCTCCTGGCTGGAGGGAACTTAGAGATCACATGGTTGAATCTTCTCATTGTTCAGATAAGGAAACTGACATACATTTTTTTCAACGTTCATTTAACAAATAATTTGTTGTGTGCTTATTCTTTGGCAAGCCCCAGACCATGGGGACCCAGGAATAAAAGTGGACTTGGACGTTGCTGTCCTGGAGGTTACAGCCTGTGAGGAAGACAGACAGATACTGGTTAAATTATCACAGCAGTATGTCATTTAGCAACACCCTGATAAATGCTATGGAGGAAATAAAGAGTAGACAGTGAAGATATCTAATGGGGGCCTGTCTGATTTGGGGGTCAGGGAAAGCATCCCGAGTGAAGCTATCCCTAAGATGGTCAAAAGAGTGGAGAGCGGATGAGGGCAGGGAGGAGCCTTTTAGGTTGAGGAGCAGCATCTGCAAAGGCTGTGAATAAGGTGGGCAGGAGTTTGAGACAATGAAAGGCTGGAGCTCAGGGAACAGTGGGGAGATAGGTGGGATGAAACTCGAGTAGGGGCCAGAGTCTTTTGTGCCATGGTAAGGATTTGGTCTTTATCTGAGGGCTAAATGGGGAGCCATGATAAGCTTGTGTTTTTAAGGGTCAATTGGGCTATAGTGCAATTCTTGAATTGGAGGCCAGTCTGAGTGGGTGTGGACACCAGTGATGAATGAAGAACTTACTGCACACATTTAGGTGAGAGACAAGGGTGAGAGGAGTAAGGTTTTGGTAGTGGATGGAGAGGAGTGGTCAGATTTGAGACACACTCAGGAGGTAGAAGTAAAACTTGTGATAGATTGCATTTCTGCGGTAAGAGAGGGTTTTCATTTTTATTTTTGATTTTATTTTTTGATTTTTATTTTTTTAAAATATAATTTATTGTCAAATTGGTTTCCATACAACACCCAGTGCTCATCCCAACAAGTGCCCTCCTCAATGCCCATCACCCACTCTCCCCTCTCCCACACCCCGACCAACCCTCAGTCCGTTCTCAAGGAGAGGGTTTTACGAAAGGAGGGGTCAAGAGATCCAGATAGAGGGGAAATGACTTATCTAAGACCAGCTAATTACAAAGCAGAAAAAAGGGGTGAAGACTAATGATCTTAACATCAGGATGTGGGTCAGGATGCTACATAGTGTGAAGGGATTGGACTTTGGCAGTAGGCACCCAGCTTTGAATGCTGGCCATGCCACTGGTAAACTGATTTTGAGTAATTTCTTCTACCTCTCTGAGATGGGGATGAGGTTGATAAACATATTGCTTTCACAGGGGACTTGTAGAATATTAAATGAGATGTTCCTGAAGTAGCTAGTATGGTGCCCAACACATACCAGACACCCAAATAAATGGTAACCTACCTGAGGTTATTGTTTGTATTACTAATAGCTTTTATATCTTCCTTGAGTTTTCTTTAGGCCCACTTTCTTTGCCTCTTTTTTATATGTCATATTTCCAAAATCCTTTCACTTCCCCCAATACTAATGGAATGTGGTCTTTGTATCAGACATTCCACAGGCCTTCAGTTACACAATATTAAAAACTGTGGCACTTACAACGAACAGAATAAATACAATACTGAATTGTGTAATAGTTGCGTATCGTGTAGATTTTGCCTCCGATGACCAGGAAAGACTTCCTAAGCTGATGTTCAGGTCAGCCTCGAAGGGTGAATATATATTTTTCAGTTCGAGAAGAAGCAGAAGATGGTAGTGGTGGAGGAGGTGATGGTGAGGCGTTTTATTGAGAAGGAACACCAAGTAGAAAACCACAGAGGCATGAGAAAGCCTCTTCTTTCCTGAAGCCCTGCGAGATCAGCACGGCTGAAGGTTTCTTATGGCCGAGTGGCAGAATGTGTCATTGAAAAGATAGACAGGGATTTGACTGTAGAAGAATTTGTAGGTCAAGTTAATATCTTGAACTGTATTCTGTAGATACTCGAGAGACACTGAAGCTTTTTAAGCTGAGTGGCATAATCAGAGTTGTGTTTAAAGGAGGTCATTCAAGAGATTATTTGTGTTTTTGTTTTTGTTTTTTTCCCCTGTAGTGAGTCATTGTGAGTAGTCCCTCTAGAAGGGTTGATACTACAATTACTAGAGAAATACGACTTAGAAATAGGTAGCCTTCCTCACAAGGCTGTCTAGGAATAAGGAATGTAATATGATTTTGTGTGGTTTTTGAGTGTTTCCATGAAAAGCCTGCCCAGTCTTCTGGGGTTGATCACTGGGAAAGAAAGGGAATGGTGGGTATGGATCCCTATGGTGGTAGGTGTGGGACTAGTACTAACCAGCGCAGATGGAGCTCAAACAATTAACTGGGGACATAAACATAAACTGGGACATAAAGTGATCACACTTGTGCCCAGGTTTGTGGATAAGTGCCCATAGGGGTACTTGTATTTGTCAAGACCAAGATCATCTGGTTGTATTTCCCGGCAATCTAGAAAGAATAGAGGAGAGAATGTGTTCTTCTAACTGCTCATAGCATCTGAAAGAAGGGATGTTTATCTCTGATTTTCCCTCTTGAAACAGAATTTATGTAACTAATTTACAAATAAGAGTCTTAAGAGATTTATAATGAGTGTTCTTTATCTGGTTTTACTCTTTTCTGAGCACCGGAATCTCAGTGATCTTAGCCAGGTGTGTCCTGCTCAAGTATCTGTATATAAAAGATAGTCAGAGTGGTGCTTTATGAAGAAGACAAAAAGGCTTGTTGACAGTGCTTTAACTTTCATTCTAAAATAAGGACAGTACATAAATACAGAGTACAACCAATATACTTCAAAGAACCCAGAGGTTCCAATATGCATTTGATTCTTTTGCCCTGAAGTTGCTTAGGAGATCATTCTGGTTTCATCTGAATTTTCCTCCAACATGTCCCAGATTGATTAGTTTCACCAATCTAGTCTGTACCATTTGGGTTCAGAGTCATTTTATCTTTTTTTAAAAAAGTTTTTATTTAAATTCCAGTTAGTTAACATACAGTGTAATATTAATTTCAGGTGTACAAAATAGTGATTCAGCACTTCCGTACAGCTTTCAATGCTCCTCACAGCAAGTGCTCTCCTCAATCCCCATCGTCTGTGTAATCCACCCCCTCAACCCCCTCCCTTTCATCTTGTTAACCTTGAACGTCTTCATGAAGTTTGCTTTTGCCTTTCCACCCTCAATTTTTTTCCGCCTTTGGTGGCTGGATTCTCTCTGTTCTGATCACATTGACGTTTTAAAATTCCTTTGGTTAAACTTTCTTTCTGTGATGTTGGAACTGAATATACATTTTCCTATTTGCACAACACCCTGACAGTTCCCTCATAATGCTTTAAGCATCCCCTAGACAATGTGAATTTACCATCACTATTTTTAAATTACTTCATTCCCAGTTTAGGGTAGGGTATACTTTTGTTCATGTTTAGTATTGATTCGGGGGTCTGTCTCATTGAACTCAGTAAATTATTGTCATAAATTGGGTGTAACTATCCTTGCTATCCAACCTTCAAATGCTGGAGCTAATAATCTCCATCACTGCCTCATCTCTTTAGGAACTTACCAAAAGTTTCTTTCAATGGTAGTTAAACATTTCTTTTTAAGCAACAATGCTGGAATTGGCATTTCCTAAATAAAGTATAGTGGTAAAGGGCATTGCCTAACAATGCCTTTTGTGAGAAAAGCGTTGTTTCTCAGTACATTCAGCAAGCCTGAGTTTTGTTGTTGTTTGTACAAGTTGACCTTTGAGAAGCATCCTGGGAAGGATGGTCAAATACCCATCAGTGTTTGGAGTGATATTTTGGAGTCCTTTTTGCTGTCATTTCCATTTGCTTTCTCTATGATCCATTGTCTTTGGCCTTAAACTCTTGCTATTTCTTTATAATCTTAGTCATACACTTTTAGATTTGATGCTTATATATGGCCTATGATTATCAGATTTGATTCACAAGTTTGGGCATATATTCTTTCTGGGGCCCTCCCTTGTTTGCATCTCTTCTATAGTTTACTTTCCTCAGCCAGTCCCCATGGAGCCTAATTTCTGGGAATTTAATCCCAATTTTGGGAGCAGAAGGGACCAAAATAGGATTTTTTAAAATGTTTATTTATTTTTGACAGAGAGAGAGAGACAGACAGACTGTGAGCGGGGGAGGGGCAGAAAGAGAGGGAGACACAGAATCTGAAGCAGGCTCCAGGCTCTGAGCTGTCGGCACAGAGCCTGACGCAGGGCTTGAACTCATGAACCATGAGATCGTGACCCGAGCCAAAGTCGGACACCCAACCGACTGAGCCACCCAGGTGCCCCAAAATACGATTTAAGAAAGAGAAAAATTTGGGAATTTGGTCAGTGGAGGATGGGTAGCTGAAACAAACAGGAGCAATATTTGAAGTGAGATGAAATGAAACACAAAAATCTAAAAATATTGGCTGACAATAACCTTCAGTTAACTGAAAGATCAATTAACCAGACTTTCCATCCCTCAAACATTTCCATTAACTTTGAAAAAATTCTAAACAAAATCATTAAAAAAAACAAAACAGATGGATTGAGGTCTGGGACTTCAAAAGAGGCGAAGTTTAATACAAGATTTTAATGGGACCCACCTGACAAAACAAAGACAGGACTTGAACGTGTACTGTTGGAAATAAAGAGACAAAGAAATAGAGGCACACAGTACAATGTCTGTTGGGCTGCAAGAGCTTAAACTAACCTCTAATGCAATTTATAAAGTACCAAACCATGCACAGGACCTAGAAGACCTGCTTGGAATTAACTTCTGATGTTGCTGACTTCAAAGGCAATCAGGATGTAGACCCCAAGGAGGCAAATCTTCCTATAATAATATAGGAGGCATATTTCATGGCCAAGGAACCAGGAAAAGAGTTCATTGCTGTAGATCAGACAAGAAAAATGAAGTATTTTTCTGCATTGGGGAAGATAGTTTTCCAAATTACTTGCCAGGTCCTAAAGCAGAACCTTCAAACCCCATTTGCTGAACCTGAGGGTTAGAGGCCATATAAGGGAGGTGATGTCATTACCAAAAGTCAGCAGCCAAAACCTGGATTTTTACTGTCTTTTCTCACAGTAAACCTTAGGGTTTAACCAGTTATTGCACAATCAACTACAAGACATAATGGGACCTCAGTGGGAAGAAGATTCAGGCTCTGTTGGGCTATGTCTAGAATCATAACCAGACTGTAGGACTGACCCCAAACACATTACCTAAAAATAATTTAAACTTGCTTCCATCTGGGCTAAACTTACAGCCAAAGGTATTCAATCTGACAGCAGAGCGTGACAGCAAGTATTTGTAGCAAGTAGTGATTTTACTCAGTTCATGGGCACAGCTATGGTTATAGATGGTCTGTTGATTTTGGGACAGGACATCAGCCAACTGCTTAGAAAGGAAGCAGGCACCAGCCTCCAGGAAGATGATGCTGGCCAAAATTAGGCAGAACGTCAAGGCCACAGACCAGTAGCCAGTGTTTTGTTTTTTCTTTATTCCAAAAATTTTTAATATAATTTATTGTCAAATTGGTTTCCATATGACACCCAGTGCTCATCCCAACAAGTGCCCTCCTCAATGCCCATCACCCACTTTCCCCTCTCCGCCCCCCCCCCTCCCCATCAACCCTCAGTTTGTTCTCTGTATTCAAGAATCTCTTATAGTTTGCCTCCCTCCTTCTCTGTTTGTAACTTTTTTTCCCTTCCCCTCCCCCATGGTCTTCTGTTAAGTTACTCAGGATCCACATAAGAGTAAAAACATATGGTATCTGTCTTTCTCTGACTGACTTATTTCATTTAGCATAATACCCTCCAGTTCCATCCACGTTGCTGCAAATGCCAGATTTCATTCTTTTCTCATTGCCAAGTAGTATTCCATTGTATATATAAACCACATCTTCTTTACCCATTCGTCAGTTGATGGACATTTAGGTTCTTTCCATAATTTGGCTATTGTTGAAAATGCTGCTGTAAACATTGGGGTACATGTGCACCTATGCACCAGCACTCCTGTATTCCTTAGGTAAATTCCTAGCAATGCTATTGCTGGGTCATAGGGTAGTTCCATTTTTAATTTTTTGAGGAACTTCCACACTGTTTTCCAGAGCCCCGTAGCCAGTGTTAAGAGAAGGGCTCCACTCTATAACAGAATATTAACTAAAAATTGGGACCCAGGCAAGAAGCTCAGTCATATCAACTTATTAATTGTGTAATAATTATGTAATTGTGATAGGGATCACCCGTAGATGCATTGTATAAATGACGTAGGCAGCAAGCTTAATTCCAGAACTTCCTGAATGTGCTAATATACTGGCTGTCCCAGTAAACTCTGGCTCAGGGACCAAGTAGTAGAAGGCTCCTCAGAGGTAAGGGGCACTAAGGAATCTACTCCTGAAATCATTGTTGCACTATATGCTAACTAATTTGGATATAAGTTAAAAAAAAAAAAGTAAAATTAAAAATACATAATGAACTAACCAACTAACTAACTCACTGGAAACTTCCCCTGGACTTTACCTCCCCCAACTCCACAGTATATAGTCTCTCCTCATGGTTCCGAGGTTGCTCTCCCTGCCCACGATCCCATCCCCCTGCTTCAATAAAAGCACCTTTTTGCACACACAAAAAAAGGCTCCTCAGAGGATGCAGCAGAATAAAGTTTGGAGGAGGGGTTGACCCAGTCCTAGACTTGGCACAAACATAGACAAGCTGGGCTGCTCTGTAGCCATCTGGAACTCAGAGTGTGAAACTTCAGAGGTACTGGCCACATAGCCTCTATTTTGAACCTTCATAGGACTCATGTCTCTAACTTAGAAAGGGATAAGCAAAAATGTTTAGCTGGATATTCTCTGTTTGTCTCTCTGATTACGTCCAACACCTTTCTCACCCTGCTCTCTGCCCAGGGAGGTTGAACTCAATGGATGACATCAACTCAGCTCCTTAGCCCTCTGTCTGCTTGCTGGATTCTGCTCTTGGGAAGCCAAGGCAGTCAGAGAGCAAGTGGAAAGAGGGTAGTAGGCTACCCTCCATGTTCCCTCCCTCCTGGGACATGGTTTGGGAGTGGCTGCCTTCCTCACCCAAGGCAACATCCCCTGTCCTGTGGCTCTTCATCCTGCTGCAGACCTAACTGGGTTCTAGTAGCTCCAGAACACCCTCTCCCGTCTTTGCTTATTTCAGCCTGACTAGTGGTGGCTTCCCCATTGTGTCTTGGCTCTGTGCCTTTTTGCCTCACCATCTTTGTTGGTTTCCCTTAAACCCACCAATTACTTTATAAATATTCTTGTCATAAAACTCCCTTTGCATCTGCCATCATGTCTGCATCCAACCAATACAGGAGCATAACCATATTTAAGGAGGAGGATTTTTAAAATTTTGTTATTTATGCCAACAAAAAACTGGAAACAAACCAAATCTCCATTCCTGAAAAGTCGGTTACATTAGTTATGATATATTCCTATCATAAGGTGTTATTTAGCCAATAAAAATCATGTTATTAAAATATTTACTATCATGGGATAATATGCAATATATAATGCTAAGAAGAAAAAATGGTATAAAATGTTATGTACAGAATGGTGTCATATACCCCCAAGTACATATGTTTATAATGAGTAGAAATCAACAGGGAGGAAATACAGCCAATTATTAAAAGTGGTTATCTCTGGTATGGTTGAAGGTGATTTTTGTTTTCTTGTTGTTCTTTTTACATTTGCCAAACATGACACAATGGACATATATTACTTTATAATCAGAAGAAACATCATAAAAAGCAAAATAGAACCATCTGTGATCTGGAAAGATATTCATCACTTGTGGGCATTCTGTTGTATTTTCAGGGTTGTCCTGGTATACTTGGTGTATATTCAGGTGAGTTGTCATGGTTGGTAAAGGTCATTGGTCCTTTATACAAAGTAACTGAATGGATGTCCCTTATCCTACCAAATCCCATGGAGATGTGTTACCTTTTTATAATATTTACTTTGTTTAGCCCTTTAAGGACAAGGTGAGTCTGTGTCACATGCCTAAAATTTTCCAGGGAGGACGCTTGCTCCAACTCAGAAGTCTTTGTGCTGCAATCCAAAGGAGTAAACTTACTACATCTGATGACAAATGGCACATATAACAGCAAGGAAGCAGGAATCAAGTAGCACATTCACACATGAAAGCAGAGAGAAGTTTGTCATCTCTAATTTTTGACTGTGTTCTTTGTGTTTCTACTGTTTAAAATGTTGGTAATCAGTTGTCTATGGGATTGGGATGCGTCCCACCTGGAAATGTCTTGTAGGTGTCTCAGGTTCAGCAGGTCTTATATTAAACTCATTAATTTTTGTTTCCCCCTCTCCTTTTTACTCTTTATCTTGGTGAGTGTTACTATTATCAACAAAGTCACAGTGTTTACAGGATGATATGTAGAGTTAAAGATTCAAATCTGGTTATTTAAAATTCCAGGATCAGCTAATGATATGATCTATTGAGCTATTGCAGTAGAGCTTCTAAGACTGAAATTCATGTCTGTGCACTTCTTGGGTGGCTAGCAGCCTTGACATATCATGAAGACATCTACGATGAGAAGATGGTACCCCAAGTCTTGTGGGTTAAGGATATCAATGTGGTCTTCTGACATGCCATTAAATCCCATGTGAATTGCATTTTCCTTAAATTACATTGTTATCCATCCGATCAGTTCTTTCTAACAGGTCTCGACTTTGGTCCAGGAAGAGTCCCAAGTGATTAAATAAACACTGAGTAAAACTGACAAGTGCATTTTCCTTCATTGCAATGGACATAAATAATCTCATGTTTACTTACGAATTTGTGTTTTCATTAAATAGAAGGTAGTAAAATGGCAGGCATCTATTGATGTTCATATGAATGATACCTGTTCTTCCTTGTATCTTTCTTCTCACTGTGGTCACAGTATTGTCTCCGAGAAGATTGTTGGGCTGTCTTGAAACTTTCTGCTAGGACTTCCTTGGGCCCTTTTAAACCTCCTCCAGGTCCTCCACTGGAATTCACACTTTGTTGCTTTCCAAGTGAGGCTCATCTATAACATTTTAATGAGTGGGGCAATTACTCATGTGCATGAGAAAATCTCTTACAATGCTCACTTGAGCCCTGTCCAAGTTTGAGGTAAGAGATAATTGTGCCTCTGGTTGGGAACTCCATACTCTGTTTATGGTATTTGGGCTTTGTTTGTCTTTCAGTAACTGTGCGATTTCCCTCCCTCCTTGCTGGCTTTTATGGAAATGATCTTCCTGCTGCCTGAAGTGTGTCATTCTGCATCTTGCCAAGAAGAAAACGTCTCCATAGAGAAAATGACCCATCTCTTCCCCTCTGCAACCAGCTGACTTAATTGTGCACTGCACTTGGCCCCTGGAGAGCCCAGTGAAGAACATGAGGAAGTCCTGGCTTGATCGCCAAGCCCTAGGGTCTTTGTCAATTATCATCTGGCACCCACGAGTCTGGCCAAATTTACAGGCATGTCTGTCTCTCAAAACATGTCAGGCCTGAAGAGTGAATCATTTTTTTTTGGAGCCGCTATAAGTAGAACAATCTTTTCCATTAAAACTCACTTTACTGTCTTCTCAACACCCCAGAGCCTCTTGAACACACCTTCTACTCCACGTGTGATGCCTAGGAGACTGTAGTTGAATAACATTACTCCTTTCCCAGGACTCATGGCACGCATGGAGGCGTTGCAGTCTAGAGGACAGGACATGGGCTGACAGAGGTGAATTTGAGAGAACCATTCTTCTTTCAGCTACCTGCGAGCCCTTAAGAGAGCCACTTAACCTCTCTGACCCTCCATTTTTTTACCAGTGCAATGGAAATAATAAGATCTGTCTCTTAGGGTTGTTGTAAGGCAAAATTAAGATAATGAATTCAAAAGTAATTTGAAAATTAAAACAATAAAATATTAATGAATGTAATGAATAAGAGCAGCATAACTTATCAACCATAGTCTTTATCCTTTCCCACTCTGCTCTCTAAAGGAAAAAGAAAATAGCTTTGTTCTCATCTCTTTTTTATTAGGATTTTTGTACCATAGAATATTTAAGGATCCTATCAAAGGCATGTTTTCCTAACAAGTTTTGAGGCCCAGAGTTGCAGTGTTGTGCACAAATATCATACCTTCCAAGATGCTTCTTTTGATGCTGACCTCCAGTGTTTCAAACAAACAAATGATTTCCCCACACTGTATTGAATGTTTCTGTCTTTTTGAAGGGGCAGTAGCACAACTCTCTTCATCCCAGTGCCTGTCATATTCCCTTGGGAATATTTGCCAGTCTTTTCCACTAGGTTTTAAGACAGGGTGTGAGTTTTATTCCTCGCAGTACCCCCAGTTCCCAGCATAGGGGCTAGTGCAAAGGAGGAGGTCAGGATGTGACTGTTGGGGGAGGAAAGAAGGAAGGCAAGAGAAAAAGGAAAGGAAGGAAGAAATCCAGACTCGATATTCTTAGAAGTATAATCAAGGGGCACTTGTAACTCTCTATGGAAGCAGTCTTACTAGGAAAACCTATTATTACACCCTGGCTTCAAGTGTTTTTTTCAACATATTTGGGACGAAATACATTATTTGTGTTTTGGATTAGCCCCATCAATCTGGTCTCTCTCTTCCTGTCCCAGACTTCCTCTGGAGTTGTGTGGGCAGAATGAGGAGGTCCCTGGTTTGAATTGGTAACTAAAAGCTAATGAATGTTTTCCTGCTCAGAGCCAGCGACTTGTAGTTGTTGATGAGGAGATCGGGGTAGAGGAAAAGCCCTCCAAGTCGGAATTCTTGGGCTTCTGCCTTCCCTCAGCACTGCATGTAGCTGCCTGTATTATGGGAAGACTGGGAGTCTGAAGATGACAGCCAACAATGCTCTGAGTTCAGATATTTACAAAAATATTATGTCAATCAGGAGTTATGTTGATTTGATGTCAAATATCTGTTTTTGATGCATTTCCCCATTGAAGTGAAAGAGTTGAGCTGTTTGTCTTAATTTTCATACATGTCACAAAGGCCGCTTCTTCCTGTCTTAAATAATCTTAGCTAAAATCTGCAACTGGACCAGACACATGACAATGTCAGGAAAAGAACATTGGTTTTAGTGTCAGAGGAACTAGGTTTTAATTCCAGCTCTGCCACTTACTGGCTATGTGACTCTAAGCAACCTACTAAACCTTTCTGAGGCTCAGTCCTTTTCTAAAGTGGGGACAACAGTACCTACTTTTCTAGCTTGTTGTAAGGTTTAAATGATTTGATGTACATAAATCATAGTGTCTGGCCCACGCCAAATCCTCAGTCTGAGTTGGGGATGGGGTGGGAGGAATGATGACTTCTTTGCCATCTTTTAAGGGCTATAGGTGGCCTTGAGAATTGGCATGGGCTGCAGGTTTCTAATCCTTTAGAAGGGACAATAATGCCAGCTATACCAGAAACATGTGGAGCTTCTCCAGATGGCTAAAGACCACAAGCAGCTTCAGGTGGACTCTAGATTAATTGGCTAATGGATATAGTCATCTAATGTTTTGTAAATGCATGCACATCAATAGTGATGGTTTTTCTTTTCCCCTCAAATGGAAATAAACAAACAAAATAAGCTTAAAATCTCTCCATCCTGGTAAATAACCTGACCGCATGTTTTTAAGTTCCCTCCCAACCCTGTTCCACATGCAGACACTTATATACATTGGTAGAACCAGAATTCAGAAGCTTTTAAACATTCTTCTTTCTAAAGTAACTTGTCTGCTGAACTGACTGATAGCCTAAAGTCTAGACAGAGCAGGTGCCAGGGGGCTGGCTACTCTTAGAGCTGGACCCTCCATGCATTGTTCATGGAGTAAGAGCTGAGGCAGCGAATGTCTCTCTAGAGCAGTAGTTCTCAATTGGGACAGTTTTGCTCCCTACCCCGCCCCCCGCCCCCCCGGGAACATTTAACATTGTCTGGAGACGTTTTTGGTTGTCACAACTGGTGGGGTGTAGGCTACTTGCATATAGTGTGTAGAGGCTGGGGACACTGCTAAGCATCCTAGAATAGACAGGACAGATCCCCAAACAGAGCTTTACTTAATCTAAAGTGCTAGTATTGCTGAGGTTGACAAGCCCTGCTCTAGGGAAAAAGAACTGAAGGTGATGCAGTCAAAGAACCCCCTGAAAGCATATACAAAATTTGTATGTACAGTAAAAGCTTGGTTTGCGAGCATAATTCGTTCAGGAAAATGCTTGTGATCCAAACCACTCGTATATCAAAGCGAATTTCAAGAACCATTGGCTCAGTTGTGATCATGTGACATCCTCTGTCACATACTACTTGTATTGCAAGACAACGCTCATCTATCAAGTTAAAATATATTTGCTTGTCTTATGGAACACTCGCAGAAGGAGTTACTTGCAATCCAAGGTTTTACTGTATATGGATGTCAGAGAGAGTCTGAAGCTTTTATGAGATTCTCAAAGAGCAAGAATGGTTCAGAAGTCTGCCCCAGTGTGAGTGAACGTCTCTGAGGTCTGTTGAACCTGATCGTAACCAAATGAATGGCATGTTGTATTTACGTGCCCCTCAGAAGAGGTGGTGGTCAGTGTGGGACATAGAAAAACTGAGTCGGGGATGGAAACGGGCTCTCTCTCCAGAGGAGTCTGTGCTCTGACAAACAACTCCGTACAGTCTCCCTGCCAGATCTGTATCTATGGTTAGAGACCGACATCTGTATCTGTCAGAGCCTCATGTTATTATGTGTTCAAATCATGTTAACTAGACTGGCTGTGGGTCTGTGCTCAATAAGAATTTTAATTTCTTTTCAATCTATATTTGTCTATGGTGTTACCATAAATTCATCACCAGGCCCCTATGGGGAGGGGCTGGGTATTATTAATTTGTATCCATATTGCTTAACTGCCATGCGTGTTAATAGTCAATAATTGTGTGCTATAGTGAGCAAAAGAATTGAACTAATTTTGTCAATACAAGCATGCTGCTGCTCCACATTACAGGGATATTCTTATATATAGGCATATTAGTTTTTAGGTTTATGCTTCAAGCTTCTATAAGCTTGGGTAGTGTGAGTTGTCCTCCTGAAATCGGACTACTTTTAGTAAGATGATGTAAGATTGAATTTCAGAGTCTGCAGGGCTGGAAGGCAGATATAGGTATGTTGTGTATACATTGTCGTGTAGGACACTTTGGGAGAGAGTCATTTAGCATTTTCTTGGTAACACCCTTACAATTCTGTATGCCTTTATTCAGCCTTAATACTGGGTACCAAAGGGAGCCTCAATGAGGCTGAAATGCCAATCCTTGGATTGTTTGCTCTCACATCTACTCCTTGCCCTTCCCTGCTTTGCTCCATATTATAGGGTGGCTGACCCTAAAGTCTGTGTTTCCCAGGCTTGCATGCAAGTTGGCTCGTGGCTGAGTTTGGCCAATGGGAAGTACTGGCAGCATATTGGAAAGTGGACAGAAAGGAAAATCTAGGGGGTTTCTCCCCATCTCAGCCTTGGGCAGCATCTCTAGTGGTGGTAATATTTCCCCCATTACCCCATGTGGAGGATCTAGGTTTTGTGAAGACTGAAGTTTATACAATTTGGGGGACCCTTTTAAGGAAAAAGAATACAAAATTAGATCTAGAGCCTTAGAAGGGGTGCAGGAGGGCAAGAAGTCCCAAAGCATAAGCCTCGTTAGCTTCATGATAAATCTGCACCTGCCAAGCCTCCAGCTTCTGCTAGGTGACTGGCCCCAGTTCCCCTTTGTTAGTCTAGCCTGGAAGTGGTAGCAACTTCTTGCTTCCTGGCTCACCTCACCTCATCTGCTTAAATGTCTCAATTTCTCCATCATTTGGATTATTAAAGAATCAATTACTTTAATTGGATTCTGTCTGTAGAGTGTAGAGTAAGTAGAGTGATTTCTTATTTCTTCAGTTTGGACCCTGGCTGTTAAAACAAGTTAAAGTAAAAAAAAAAAATTTTTTTTTCATGAAAATTATTTTTATTTTCCACAATACACAATGAGAAGAGTTTTTCTTTTTTCCTGATATGGATAAATAACCAATTCTAAGCAGCTCAATGCTATAGAAAGTTAAGGTAGGGCATTCAGCACTCCTAAAAAATTTGGGATACTTGGGTATACTTTAAATAACTTCTCGGAAGGAGTTCTTAATCCTAAAAGAATCAGAGAAGGATATTTTGATTTTAGAGAGCAAGGCTGGATAAGCCGGGAATACTGACAGCCTGACAATTCATTCATTTCTCCTAGTGTGTATTGAGCATCTACTGTGGCTCAGGCTGTTTGGCACTCAGCCACGAAGGAGCACTTGTGGCCATTGAGGAATTTATGATCTAGTAGGAGAGAGAAACCCCAAATGTATGTTCTTACTATATTGTGGAGGCGTGTTGGGTCCCATGCTAAGGAGATGGTGTGGCAGTGGGTGCAGTGAGGGTTTTTGCCCCGAAGGTAATATTCTCTGTGCTTTATAAAGATGGCAGTGAGGAGGAACCTCTGGACAGGAAGAAGAAGGAAGCAGGAAGACTGGTTATGAAGTGAAGGCAAAAGCCCAGACAGGAGTTCTTGGCCAGGGGCTGGGGCAGTTAGGAAGGAGGGAAAGGACTGATGCAGCTCAGTAACAGTGGAATAAAATAGAAGGAGAAGTCAAGAGTGCCTGAGCTTTCTATCTTGGCTGGAGAGGATGGTGGTGCCATCAACAAGGCCACAAGCATCAGCAGATGAGGGAAGTTTCGATTTGGACAGCGATATTTGAGGCCAATGTAGGACAAACAGGTCCTACAAGGATTCCATGATGGGGTTGGCTTTGCTGTTTTTGACTCAGGAGAGAGAGAGTTGAGCTAGAGTCAAAGAAGATTCTGTATTCTATGGAAGTAGGAAGCATCTGGAACCATGGTGGGCTGCTGTGGTATCTCCTAGGAGGAGGGGGATATGGAAAGAGAAGGGGCCCTGGGAAGAAACTCAGAAAGCCCGCACCTAGAGTTGGGCAGAGGAAGAAGAGTCAGCCAATGTGAGCTGGGGGGTGGGTGGTGGGAGGGAGGGAGTGGCGTGGGGGTGGGCAGGAGAGTGGGAGGAGTGCTAGGTAGCCAAAAGAGGGACAGCTTTTCACAAGTGTCCAGTGGTTACAGTGGAGAATGCTGAAGTGGGCCAAGTAGAATGAGATCCTGTTGGATTTGTAAAGGTCACTAGTGACTTGCCCAGAACATTTCAGTTTCATGGGGAAGGCAGAAAGGCGTTTCCAGAGGCTGAAGGGTGACTACCAGGTGAGATGCAGCAGTGGGTGTGGGGTACTTTGAGCAACATACAGTGGTAGATGGAAGGAGACAGTTCAGAAATGGGGGCATGCAAAGTTTCCAGAGTGTTTGCAAGTGAGAAGACAAGAGTCAAAGGATAGGAGAGATCATAATTGACAATGAGCAATATCTTCATCCATGAATGCCCTTATTTTCCAAGCAAGAGGTTTGGAGCAGGAATCTCAGTACTGTCTGAACTGGGAATATCAGAATATCTGCAACCATGAGCCATAATTCTAGAACCAAAACTGTTCCTGGATGGTAAATTAGCTGTGCTAATTGTGGAAGCTATGTTCAGAGCTTTGGGCCATGAAGGTGGTGCTTTTGCTCTCTAGAAGAAGTAATTTAGCCTCTAGGTGAGATAGGAAATCAAGGAATGATGCATATGTGCTTAAAACAAATACTGATGCCTCCATTCTGCACCATAACTACCCTCTTAGAGAGAGATTATCGAATAATCCCTGGGCCTGGTAGATTCTGACTGCAAGCTGGGCACTGGGCCAGTACAGCTTGTCAAACCAGGTTACACGGGAATGTGCCCAGGGCTGCTGAGAA
The DNA here is from genome assembly GCF_028018385.1 of Neofelis nebulosa. Lineage (NCBI taxonomy): Eukaryota > Metazoa > Chordata > Mammalia > Carnivora > Felidae > Neofelis > Neofelis nebulosa. The sequence continues at coordinate 25,299,380 of NC_080793.1, forward strand.
TAGGCAGCTCTGATCAGTGTGTATGGGCTTGTTAGACTCAGGCTGGTTTTTGCTTTCCTTTGAAAGGGACACCTGAGCCTCTTGTGTAGGTAAGAACTCTGTGTTCGTCCCCACTGCTCTGTTTGCTTTGGTTACTGGTGCTCAGCAGAAGAAGCCTCCGTCTTGGTGAATGGATCTTTTCTGAGAATAATCTTGGCCAAAGGCTTTTCCACTGTAATAATGGCAGCTACTACTTACAGAAGACCTGCTCTGTGCCTGATGCTCTGCCAGGGACCTTGTGTGCATCTAGCTCACAACCGACTGGCCAGGTTGGTGTTATGATTGCCGTCTTACACATGAGGAACCTTTGGCTCCATGAAGTTTGCTGAGTTTCCCAGTGTTTTACAACTGATAAGTTGTAGAACTGGGTTTTTTATTGGATCTTTCTCCCTCTAACACCACCATTCTGTACTGCTGGCCTCCCATATGCTACTGTGTCCTGACTCTTCAATGTGTCTGCTCATCTGGTGCTAAACAGCCGTCACAGTAGCCCACGTGGAAAGTTATTAAGCCACATGACTTAGTCCTCTATTGTTGCTTTCAGAACAGATGTTCCACACAAAAATAGCAATAAAACTCCTCCTAACTTGCCTCCTTGCCTTTAGTATCTCCCCCAACAATCTGCCTTTACAGTATCCCAGAAGGAGCTCTGTTAAAGCCCATGTCTGAAAGCTCTCAATGGCTCCCCATGGCTATTGGACAAAGGCCAAGCTCCTTGCCTTGGCACACAGGGTGGCCCTTTATGACTTGGATCTTGCCAACATCTCTAGTTGCATCCTCCACAGTCTTTGCCTCCAGACGACTCACTGTTTTTTCAAGCAAGAAACTGAACAGGTTCCCATGCTCCTTTACCCCTCTGAGCCTTTGCTCAAGATATTCCTTTTGTTTGAGATGTTCTTACTCCCTTCTCTGCTTGATAACCCAAATGGCACCCCTTCTGTAACCCTCTGACTGCTTCAGATGGAATTGTTCTAGACTATTCCTTACTGAATTTTCCTTAATTGTATATCTGACTTCTCTAAAGTTGGTGAGCACAGGTGTGGGTACCATGCTCTGCTTGAGTTCAGCTTTGGGCCTGACGTGCAGCTTGGAACTCAGTAAATGTAGTTCCACTGGGACTCAGTGTATTTGCATTTGGCATTGAGCTTGATGATCTTGGAGGCTCATGAGTCCCAGTGGGTTTCCCATCTTCATCATGGTGTTTAAAACAGAAACTGGTTGGAAATAGAGGTGGTGAGAGGGCGTCTGTCTAACCTTTAAGCTAGACTAGATTTAACCTATTCATGAAGAACTACAATACCTTTTCTATTTCTCTTCTAATTCCAAAGATGCCTTAGGAATCATATTGAGAAAGTTTATACAGGGAGCATTTTATGGTCCCCTGAAGAAAGACTGCAGGCACTTAATTATATGACCTTAATTAAGTCTCTGTAATTTTAGGGTTGATCATTGTCCTCATGGAAATGGGGCCCCTATATCATTTATCCCTTCACCCTTGGATTTTATCATGATGTTATACATGTATCACATCAAATAGCATACTCTGCATTTCAGGGAGATGCTTCCTAAAACTTAATTCAACTAAAAAGCTCTATTACCATGAAACAGGGAGTATCCTTATTCCCAGTTTACAGATGAAGAAACTGAAGTTCAATTCAATTTTTGAAGATTTTATCCTTTGTAAATAAAACAGCATTCTTCATTTTTCCACACTGACTTTTATCATAGCCAGAGGTCCATAATAAAATGACCATTTTTAGGTCTACTCTACTGTGTCACTTTTAATACCTTCATGAAGGATGAATGGCCTCCTTCTTAATCTTTATGATCTCTGACCTTTATTTTAGGGACTATGTACCTATCTGTGGGAGCTGGGGGTTGTGTTGATTCCTCTTGGTTTCCATTTATGAGTGTCAACATTTGGTGCTTGATGCTGTGACCCTTTTTTCCAGAGATGCTTTACCTGCTCCTTTGTTGGATTTCTAATTAAAAAAATTTTTTTGGAGGGGAGAGCCTGGCTGGTTCAGTCAATAGAGCATGAGACTCCTGATCTCAGGGTTGTGAGTTCAAGCCCCATGTTAGGCAAAGAGCTTACTTAAAACACATTCCCCCCACCCCCCTCCAAATTTAGCTTCTGGGATTTTAAATATGTTCATGACTGGGCTTAGAAAAATCTTTCAATTAGGCATTCTGATAGCTATTTTGAACAAGGAGGAGAAAGCACATTCCGTAGTGAATAAAACATTCCAAAGTGGCAATGCGCTCCAAGTGGTTCCAATGCCTCCTGTTCTCCTTTCTCACTATTATGCAAATTGGGGAGATATACTGTTACTTCTTGGCCCATCCACTACTCTACTGATGATCTCCACATGGATGGTCTTTTGGCACCATCTGACTTGTCAGCACTGCTCAACTCCCAGAGTCCTGTGGTGGACATCAAGTTGTTTCATCCACTCACAGAGTATCAGATCTAAGAGGGCCCCTAGAGCCCATCTGGTCCACTGCTCCCTCATTTTCCAGAGATCACTCGGTGAGGTCTAGTGGGGAGGAGACTCTGACTCTAAGGTACATGGGACTTAGAGCACAGCCATGAGTGGACACCCCAACCCTTAACTGATGCTGTTAGTATTCTTTTTACTTTCCTTAAATTTAGGTTTGTTACTCTTCCTTTGTTAATGTCAACCCACAGTTAGCAAGTATCCCTATCAGAGTTTTATCAGTTCATTTTCTGGAGCACACAAGAGCTGGAATTCTTGTGTATGTCCAGCTCCCTCATTAACATCTCTTCATGTCTTGGATTCTGCCAACGAGAAAACGTGATTTCCTTCAGGCCTGGGGCCTGGGGAAGGGATACTGGTGTGATGGGAGAGGATGATCTCCTCTTCTAAATGGTAAGGAAATTAAACTGCAGATACACGGTTTGTTTGAGGGATGTTGAAAAATCTTGATGCTTATTGCAGTATACATTCAGATGGCTGCCTCTTTCACGTGGTTGTGTTGGTACCAACATTAAAGCAGAGGACATTGATGAAAACCAAAAACTTTGTTTTTTCTCAGCTCTAGCAAGACTTGTATGGATATATCTTTCCAAAGAACATAACCAGATAATTAGTCACAAGAATCACTGCGATGATAAGATATTACCTGCAAAAGGAGCTCTTGGGTTTCAAAAATGTGGCCAGCATGGGGCAGGAGGAGCCCCTACTAAATCAAAGCATGGGAAAAAGCTTTGCAGAGCTAAAACTTGATCCCAAGCTTTGACTGAAAGATTTTTTTTTTTTAAATCCTACTAAAGGAATAAGAAAAAATGAAAAGATTTGATTGACTCTTGTTTTTCATTATTTTTCCATTTTACTCATTTCTATACTTCTGGCTTCCAACTGTGACTAGGGAAGGTGCCAAAGTATCAGACGAGGTTGTCCCCCTGGAAGTTAAGTCTGACCAAAGGCTGAAAATATGAAAACTCTACCAAATGAAAGAATCTAAATTCCAGGCCTGTTGTGTATGCCATGAGTTTAGGGGCATTTTCCTCAGACTTTTTAGGACTATTACATTTTTATGTTTTACAAAACTAGTGTTTGAACATTTTCTAGTTCACTGACAAGTCTTAAAGTAGAGAAATTGGCAATCAAAAGAAGAGGTGTGGGGAGGTATAAGGAATGACCACTTTTTTAGCCCTTATTATATTCTACATATATTATTTCATAGAATTCATATAAAAGTTCTATGAGAATTCATTTTACAAGTGGGGAAATTGAGTGTAAGTTTACTTAGTGAGTGTGAGTTTCCTATGGTTATATAGCTATTTGGAGGCAGGATTGGGATTCAAAATGGTTTGATTCCAAAACCCATGCCCTTATCCACTTCCTATTTTCTGGTCACCTTTTTGAAAAGAACACAAAATGGCAGTCCTCTTTCTGTCTGTTTTTGCTGATTTTGGTAATCCCAGATCTCTGGTTAACTGAGTTTGTTTTCTTAAAGTAGTAGTAATTAATTTACTCTAGTAAACTGGAAACATTGGCCAAGACATGAGATTCTTAAGGATATTTAGATGCTAAACTGGGGCCAGGAGTATACTATTTATGTCTTTATGAATTAACAGTGATTTATGGTACCATGACTTCTCTTTAAGATCATGATGTCAGACATTCTGGAACCACCTTAACCTAGGCAGACTGTTGTGAGTGGGTAAGCACTAAATGTATTTACGGTCAGGAAATTGATGCTTAAATTTCAGTTTTGCTACTAACTTGTTTGGTGATCTTGGGGGGAATTTCTTTCTCCTGTCTGGATCTGAATTTCCATATCTAAACAATGAAAGAGTTGAACTGTATTATCTGTAAGGTAATTTCTGACTCTAACATCATGGAATTTTGTCACACCTGACTTAAATGAAAGTTTCATGAAGGTGGGGGCTTTGTTTACTCACTGAAGTATCCCCAGGACCCAGAACATGTGCTAGCACATAGTTGGCATTTAGTATACACTTACTAAGTACATGAATGAATCTGCTTCCTTTATAAACTCAGCGCCGAATAGTCAACTGTTATTTGTTGAGTACCTCTTATGTGCCAGGCACTGTGCAGGGCACCAGACAACCTTGAGTCTGTTGCTAACATCATATACTAGTAAGCATAACTTCCCCTCCCCCCCCCCCATTTTCTGCAGTTTTTTGGGGGGTCATAAAATGGTCTTAAAATTTTCACTGTTCAGATTCAGTATTGAGCATCTACTAAGGATAAGTCAGGGATGTAGTTAGTCAGTTTTAGTAAATCATGCTCCCAGGGTTTACTTCCCAAGAGCTCTCCAGTACTGTCCTCATCTACATTTGAAAGTCCTAGAAAAGTAAGCCAAATGGTGGATGTCTCCAGTATTACCGCCTCTATTAGGTTTCAAAGCCAGGAAGAGGTGAAATTAGTGAAAGTGGTAGTGGAAGCAAACTCCACACTGCTAAGATAGTTCTAATATTGTCACTGCTTTTCAAGATGTTCTGATGATTTCTTTTGGTAAGATGAAGGAGAGGCAAAGACTAATAAATGGCTTACTCTCAGTTCCACTGGGGAGGGTTACACAAGAAGCTCCCATCAAACTCTTTCCCCTTGAGTGGTACTTCTAAAACATAAATATGACCATGTTCCTCTCCTGTTTACATTCTTCTTTGTCTCTCCATCGTCAGGGTAAAATTTATACTCCCTCTGTAGAAAGAAAAACAGGAAGGCATATATGATATATATACATACATACACACACACACATATATATCACAGGCATTGCATAAGAATATATCTATCTATATATATATATGTAAGAACATATATACATATATATATATATGTATATATGTTCTTATGCATTGCCTGTGAGTGATAACAAGGTATGGTGCCATTTGCTAGGGGGAAGCCATTGCTACTTGAATCATGGCACAATGGAGGGCCAGCCTTCTCATTTACTTATGTACTTACTCATTAATTTTTCTGGTTCTTCATTTGTTCTTTTACTCTTTCACCTCACCTGTTCCCTTCTTTTATCATCTACCCATTCATCCACTCATTTGTTCATTCAGTGATTGGCTAGAGTAGGTCCTCAGTGAAGTCACCCAGCCCAGACCTATCCTATTTGCATACCAAGGGGTCAGTAAGGAGTGGCCATGGCAAGAAGTGGGAGGTGGAAGAGCTGGATCTTTATCTAGAACCTGAGTTTCTTTTCTAAACTTGAACGGATAGACTAAATTAGCTTTTATCAAATTGGCCTTATACTGAATATTCTCTGAGATTTATAGATATTCAGCACAAAAGTTCTATAGTAACAACAATTAAAAACTTGGAAAACATTGGGCTAATTAAAAATAAACATCTGATTAATAATTTTAAAAGTCTGAACTGTGGGGCTTTTTAGAGCCTCTAATATGCTAATACAAATGATTGTCTCTAAGGAGCTGCAGCATGAAAAGGCTTAGACATCTTGAGAGTCTATGAGCATTCAGAGCAGTTGGGTGTCCTTCAATTTATATAGCTCTTAAAGTTTTCAAAGAATGAGAGGTCCCTGGGTGGCTCAGTCGGTTAAGTGGCCAACTTTGGCTCAGGTCATGATCTCAGGGTTTAAGCCCCTCATCGAGCTCTGTGCTAACAGCTCAGAGCCTGGAGCTGCTTTGAATTCTCTGTGTCACCCTCTGTCTCTTCCTCTCCCCTGCTCATGCTCTGTCTCGCTCAAAAATAAACATTAAAAAAAAAAGTTTTCAAAGAATGAGCTGGACGGTAGACTTGGTCCTTCTAGATCTGAAATTGTTGAATTCAGTAAAACGCAGTGGTCCTACTGGAGAATAAATGATGTCATTAAACCTTTAAATTTCTGTGGTATGAAATTTGATATACTGAAACCCAGCAGTGTCAGTGGAGGGGTGGTTGGGTAGGCCTTGGTGATTGAGTTGAAGGGGTCACTAAGCCTTTGACTAACCCCTTTGCATCATTTGCCTCTTACAAATTGCAAGAAATTTATGATGTGGAGCCACATATTTCTAGAGGGCAAGTCACCTACCTACTCAATCTCTCCATCTGCCAAGTGGATAAGAGGAGTCCACAATTATTTTCCAGCTCAAATGGTTGGTGATTTTGTGATTTTCTCTCTGGTTACTCATCAAGAGCAGGCCCAACCTTGAAGCATATGGGAATTAATCATGTCATGGGGAAATGAAACAATATTTGTTTTGATTATGCCACTAATTAGGTAAGGTTCACCCTGACCCTGACTGAATGGTGCGGGCAGGGGCTTGTAACGTGAGAAATGGATCCAAATGAGAACGCGTTACTTGAGCAGGGAGTAGGAAGCACTTAAGTTCAGATCTCTTGAATTGGGATGTGATGAGGATGGTTTCGGGAAGGGTGAGACCAACTCTGGTGAAGTACATGTCTGCTAAGCTGGTACTTGTATATTCTTATTTATATCATGGTCTTTGCTGCCCACTTTTATTTAATGCAATGCAAATAATAAAACTAATATAACTGCTGTCACTTAGGGAACACCTACTAAGTGCCATATGTTCTCCCAAGAATTCTACAAATAGTACTTTATTTACATTTCACAACAATCCAGTAGAGAGCTATCATTTCTGTTGAAGATGTGAGGAAAGTCAGGCTCAGAGAAGTTAAGTAATTTTCTTGAGATCCCACTTGATTGCATGAGGATTCAGACTCACGCCTATCTGACTTCAAAGCAGTGATGTGCAGGCAAATGTTTAACTACCAGCTCTCTGTGGGGAAAAACAAAGCCTTGATTTCTTGTGTTTGCTGACTTTTGTGGTGTGAGCATCCCCGTCGTGGCCAGTTTCCAGCTACCAAGGTAATTACAGAGTTGGGAAGAGATGTGCACAAGTGGTTCTATGGAGCTAATACGCCCCACTGACAACATATCACTGCAACAGCTCTGCTTTTACCCATCTGCTCATATTCAGGGTCACTGAGGAGTTCTGCTCAGTTTCTGGGTTTATAACTGAACAGGTAGGGACATCCTGCCAACTTTGGACTTATCAGAGGCAGGAGTCTGGAGTTTTCTTCTATGGACAAGAAAATAGTGCCTAGACATTAACATGATAATGAGAATGTTGTTCATGAGGATCATGATGATGATACATAGCCTTAGCAGTAGTTAAAATAGTAATTTTTTTTCGAAGAGTGTACTATGTGCTAGATAGTGCTCTAAGCATGCAGAGAAGCGATAGAATGGAGTGTTTAAGGGCTTGGCTCTGGAGTTAGGTCTGCCTGTGTTTAAATCCCACTCCATTTGTACTTGTTAGCTCTGTGATTTGGGGCACGGGATAGTATTAGTACCTACCTAATAAGATTGGTGGTGTTTAGAACAGAAGATTTTATGAGATCAGGAATGTAATATAATGGTAACTAAATGTTCCATAGGTGCTAGCTACCATTATGTTACATTTCTGATCTCGTATGATCCTCATGCTAGCTTTCTGAAAATGTCTTGTTCCCATTTCACCTAAGAGAAAACTAAGAAATTGAGTGGTTAAGGAAGAGTTTGGGCAAGACTGAAACTGTGGTCAGTGTAACTATAAAACCCGTGCTTTTATCTTGTAGGCCACATGGGATGTGTTTTACAGATGAAGAAGGTGAGGCTCACAAGGATTGTTTGTTAAAGGTCAAATAGCTATAAGGAGCAACGTCAGGGTTTGAACACAGGACACCTCAGAACTGTACTTTTTAAAAAAAGTATTACAGTATCATCTTTTGTGGAGGTCTCATTGGAGACAGACCCTGACACTGAACTTTTCTCAGTCTTTCCCACAAATTGCCTAGGCCTCCAACACCTTTTAGGAATCTATATTTGTCTCTGTGAATGTATAGCAAACATGCATTTGAATTTGGACTGTCTTATATGCAGGTAGCAACTCATGTTTATGCATAGTGACATTTTCACCTCAGGTTGACTGAGGCAATGGACAGAAATTTATAATAGCCCCAGTAGCAAAGGCCCAAAAGAAAGAGGAACATCTGGATCAGAATTTGCAAAGAAGTAGACCTCCTCCTCCTCCTTCTTCTTAATGTTTATTTATTTTTGAAGGAGAGTGAGACAGAGTGTGAGTGGGTGAGGGGCAGAGAGAGAGGGAGACACAGGATCTGAGCAGGCTCTAGGCTCCAAGCTGTCAGCACAGAGCCCAACGCAGGGCTCAGACTCACGGACTGCGAGATTATGACCTGAGCCGAAGTCGGTTGCCCGACCGATTGAGCACCCAGGCGCCCTAGAAATAGACCTTCTTTACGTGATTGCCTCTTTGTCTCCTCCCTGACCCTACATTTTTTTCTTTTCTTCTGTTCTTTTCTCTGCATACTAGTGTAATGCAGAGGAAGTGCTTGGCCTATGGAATATCACTTATTCATTTAACCAATGTATGTTAAATACCTAGGATATACCAGGAAGTGCTCCAGGCAGTGAAAGAAAGAGCTACAAGTGAAACTTGGCAGTCTCACTGTTCTTGCAAATTTTTCATTTTGTTAGTAGGAGACAAATAATAAATGAGTCTAAAATATGTTAGGTGGTGGTAAATGCTTAGAAGAAAAACAAAGCTTGGTAAGAGACAGCAATGGGGTGCTATTTTAAATAAATTAATCAGGGAAGCTCTCTCTGATGTTTGAGCAGAGCTTTAAATCCATGTGGATATCCAGAGGAAGTACATGCCACATACAGGGAAAGCAGGTATGAAGAACCGCAGGTAGTAATGTGTTTGGCATGTCAGAGGAATAGTAAGTAGGTCTGTGTGACTGGAGTGGAGAGAGCAAGGGAGAGAATGGTAGGAAAGTATGTTCCAGGTAGCTATGGCTGTGCAGCAAATTATACCATGGTGGGCTAAAACAATCGTTACTATCTGTGATCATTCTGTAGGTTGATTGGGCTTGACGGGGTGTTTTTTCCTTCGAGTCGCTCATGTGGTTACACTCAAATAGCATTTGGGGATGAAAACATATGAAGGCTTGACTGGGCTGGGAGAACAAGATGGCTTGCTTACATAGCTGCAGTTGATGTTGTTTCCCAGGATCTCAGTTGCAGGTGTTGACTAGAGTGCCTACCCAGAGCCTTGCTGCTATCATATTGTCTGGGTTTCCAACAGCATGGTGGCCTGAGGGCAATGAACTTCTAACATGGTGGCTCAGGACTCTCAGATGCCTTGCAGGCAGTCAAAGCTACTAGTCCTCATCAAGACTGGGCCTGGAACTGATATAGGGTCACTTCCATTATGCTCTTTGTCTTAATGTACTCTGATTCAAGGGGAGGGACAATAGATTCTACCTTCTCAATGACAAGTGGCCAATTTTCATCCATCACGGAGGAGATTAGAAAAGTAGTGAGGGGTCAGATCCTATGGGGCATTTCAAGGCATGGAGAAAACTTTGGAGTATGTTTTTCCGAGTACAATAAGAAGTCATTGAAGGGTTTTGAATGACGAATGGCATGACCTAGTTTATGTTTTACAAAGGTCACATTGACTGCAATGCAGAGAGAGAGATTAGACTATAGAGTGATGAAGGTGGAAACAGACCAGTTAGGGGGCTTTTGTAAAAGTTCAGTGAGAGATGATGATGGCTTGGGCCAGTGTATAGTGGGATCATGAGATGTGTTCCAATTCAGCATATAATCTGAAGGGAGGAACTTCAGGATCTGCTGATGGATTAGATGTGAGCTGTGAGATAAGTAGAGGAAGTAAAAAATACCTCCTCTCTGATTATTTTGGTCTTTATGCAGGAAGGCATAGAACTGCTATTTTCTAAGATTAAGAAGGCACATGAAGGATTAGTGTTTTTGGGGGGGTGGGTGTAGAGATCAGGGTTCAATACTCGACATAGTAGGTTCAGGTTGCTTATTGAATTTCCAAGTGAAGGAGGCAAGTACTTGGTTAGATGTGCTAGTCTGGAGTTCAGAGGAGAGGTTGGACCTGGAGATATACATTTTGGAATCATCAGGGGTACCTGGGTGGCTCAGTCGGTTAAGCGTCCGACTCTTGATTTCAGCACAAGTCATGATCTCATGGTTTGTGAGATTGAGCCCCGCATCAGGCTCTGCACTGTCAGTGCTCAATTCTCTCTCTCCTACTCTCCTTAACCCTCCCTGTCACGCTCTTTCTCTCTCTCTCAAAATAAATAAAAAACATTTAAAAAATCTTTAAAAAATTGAGAATCATCAGTAATTAGCTGGTATTTAAAAACTCAAGGACAGAATACAATAATCTAGGAAGTGAGTGTATAAAGAAGAGAGTGGGTCTGAGGCGGAAGCTCTGGACCCATTGCATGTTTACAGGTTGGGAAGATGAGATTCCAGCCAGTATGTGGCTGGTGAGATAGGAGATAGCAAAGAGAGACCAAAGGAAGAAACTATTTCAACGAGGAGGGAGTGATCTGCTGTGTCCATTACTACTTAGAATTGACCATTAGTTTTTGTCAACATGGTCCCAGAGCTTGTCTGCATCCCAACTCTGTATGGCCTTGGGCAAGTTATTTCTCTTCCTCTGCTCCTTAGCTTTCTCTTCTGAAAATGAAAATAATAAACTACTCTTACAGAGTTGTGATAATCATTAAATGAGATAGCATATATATGTGTTATATGTATGTGCATGTGTATTTTTTTTCACTTAGCATGGTTCCACATAATAGTGGTTACGAAGTGTCAATCAGTGTCCATATCATCCTCCCTTTTTATAAAATGCCTAAATGGCATTTGATCAGGCCACAGGAAATTGCCAATTTTGAAGCATTTAAAATATTTATTTATTTATTTATTTTGAGAGTCGGGGGTAGGAGGGAGAGAGAGAGAGAGAGAGAGAGAGAGAGAGAGAGAGAAGGAGGGAGAGAGAGAAAGAATTCCAAGTATGTTCCTTGCTCACCACAGAGTCTGACTCGGGGCTTGATCTCACCACTGTGAGATTGTGACCTGAGCTAGTATCAGGAGCAGGACGCTAACTGACTGAGCCGCCCAGGTGCCCCTGAACCATTTTTAACCTATGAAATGGCAATTTTGTATGGTTCACTTTAGTAACTGAATTCCAAAACGGGCATGCTTTTACTAGCCTCTTCTCTCATATTAAGATTTCTAATTGCACATTTCCCACTTAATAAATTCTCCAGAAGAAAGTTAGTTTCTAAACTGCTCTTCAGTTCTGTCCTTGTTGCATATGAATTTTCATGTTGGCACTGCATCAAGGCCCTCCACAAGGACCCAACTTCATCCACATATACCACTCAGCGTTTAGAACACAGATGCACGAACTCAATTCTTCTGATCTACTTCCTGAGGGCTTGCTGTGATGCTCCTACTTTCTGGGAAGCTCTGGTCGTTCCCTATCAATTACTCTGCCTGCAATTTAGGGAAGCTGCCACCAAGTGGGCTGTGGTGTCAACTCAAGCAAGGGGTAACCACATGCACCAAACTTTTATTCTACGGAAGTGTTTTCTTCTTCGACATCCATGGGCTTCCCTAGTTATTAACACTCACAGATCTGACTAACTATCTGCCCAGTTTCTTCCCACATCTTAGCTCAGGGGAAACATAGCCAACCAAAATATAACAAAATGAAATTATCTTCTATTATCCAAAATTTGGCAGAAACTGGAAGAGAAAGTGATTAAGGTCTATCAACAGCATGATTTCCCAATGATGTGCTTTTTCCAGAGGCATTTTTAAACCACCTGGCTACCTTTCTTTAGCTTAGCTCCTTGCCCTGGAAACTTGAATTTACTAATTAGCTTACATACTTAAGCTAACTCATTAAGGCCTGAGTTGGCCCCTGGCCTTTCCTCACACTCTGAAAGACCCCCTTTAAATGGGCTATACTCCCATTTCCACAAAACAGCATGTGAATCCATTTTAAAAACAAGCCCAAGGGGTTCAGTGAAAAAACAAGTTTTCTTATTTTTTTTCTCCACCATTCTGGCAGTTGGAAAGATTTTTAAGATGTCAGTAAGTAAGAGTGAAGAATTTTAAATAAAATTGTCCTATTTGGTGTATATGTTTACCTAGAATTCTGGGAAGGAATATATTTTGAAAAAGAAGACCTTGCAAATGCATTCTGAGCTTCCTATTCTTCATGGGAGAGGAGGGAAAAACAGCTAATAATTACTGCACATTTTCTATGAACCAGCCTGTGACCCTATTTATGTCTCAGGCAATCCAGAGGGCAGGTAACAGCTACAGCTTACAGATAAAGAAGGTGAGGCTCACAAGGGTTAACTGTCTCGTTAAACAGCTGGTAAGTAGCAAAGTCAGGATTCAAATACAGGTCTGTGGGACCCCAGAACCCTGCTACTTTCTTGAAAGTCTCAAAACAATGAAAATCTGAAGAAAGATTCTAGTGGTTCTTTGGACACCTCCCCCCCCCCCCCTTTTTAAAATAAGAGCTGCATTGGGGCGCCTGGGTGGCGCAGTCGGTTAAGCGTCCGACTTCAGCCAGGTCACGATCTTGCGGTCCGTGAGTTCGAGCCCCGCGTCAGGCTCTGGGCTGATGGCTCGGAGCCTGGAGCCTGTTTCCGGTTCTGTGTCTCCCTCTCTCTCTGCCCCTCCCCCGTTCATGCTATGTCTCTCTCTGTCCCAAAAATAAATAAAAAACGTTGAAAAAAAAAAATTAAAAAAAATAAATAAATAAAAAATAAAAAATAAAATAAGAGCTGCATTGTGATGAAAGAAGTGTTTTGATTTTCAAGAACCTGCCTGCAAATGACACAAGTCTCCAAGAGAGCCAGAGAGAAGCAACATTTGTCACTATCTACCTAAGACAGAATAGCACAATATTTAAGAGCATAGACTCTGAAATGGAGCTGAATTTTTATCCAGAGTACGCTTGAATAAATCATTTAACTTCTCTGATTTTCAGTTTCCTCATCTGTGAAATGAGGGATGGTAATTAGTACCTACTTCATAGGGTTGGTTTTGAGTATTAACTGAATGTGTAGGACATTTGATTCTAGTACCAGGCAGTAGTCAGCCTGTTATTGGTGTGGTCTGTAGTTAAGATACTACCATCGCCTGGCTCTGATTATGCATAGGGAGCAAGGGAGAGAGCATTGTCTCCTACACAATTGTTAGACAAGTTTTAGTGTTGACATGTGTCTTTTGGTCTCCTTTTGCTTCAGGAATGCAGGGTAAGTAAGTGCTTTAGGAAGCAAATCTTTTAAGTAACTTTTAGCCTACTCAGCTTAACACACCTAATAGGAAAATCCCCATATATCCATAGACTCTCCAATTCATCTCCAATGCTACAAAATATATCAGGACATCTGTCTTTACTGTCCACCTTATCTTCCTTACCAGTGCGCATTAATGAGAAAAGCCCTAGACCAGGGTAGTGGGAGTTTGTTGATTTGCCTCTTCAGCTTCTGTTGTCCCCTTATTCCTTCTCAAGGGCTCCTGGTTTCCCACAGGGTTTCATATAGTTCCATAGAAGCTGCCTGAATCTCTTCCCTTGGCCTCTATGATTGGTTTGGGGAGATATATAACCTAAGTTATTCAGTGAATAACTATTCAGGGTGAATCTAGGGATTTTTCTAGGGGCTTTGGGGCAAAAACTTTCTTGCTGGTTATGGATGAAGAAACACAAGACTTTTAGAATTATAGACATCTGTCTGGCAACTATGATGGGGGGTGGTTTAGGGTAAAGTGGACCTGGCACAAGGCAGAGGGAAAAGAGGGGGAAAAGTCAGGTTCTTGGCCATATCATTGACCTGATCAAGCTTCTTTGAATCTGGCACCATTTCTTGACTTTTCTGTTACAAAGTCAAAAACTTACTTTTAATGTTAAAGCTTCGCAGTTGAAAAAGTCCCAACTAACACAATCAGAGGCAGGCAGCCTGTGTTGCTGGGCTGGTTCTACAAGATTTAACATCTCAACTTCCAAATCTGTAAATTGGAAGTTAAATGAGTTTATGGAAGTGAAAGCATTTTTTGTTTACACTCTAAAGTAATTGTAAATGTAAGTCATTATTATGATAATTAGTATTATATGTTGACATCCTAATAGATTATTCTGTGTTTCTCTCATATCAAAGCCTTGCACTGGCAGCTATAGGCAGGCTCCCATGACTGGCATTTGTTGCATTTCATCCTTGCAGGTTTTGGTTGGTGATATGGATTTCACAGAGAACCTGATGGTTTGTCAAGTCACCATGAAGAGGTTTACTCTAGATAATAAATGTGATGATCATCAAGCAGGTGGTTTCCTATCCTTTAATTTTCCTTCATCTAGATTTTGAGTTTTTAAGTCAAAGCTCTCTTTACCAGAGGGTTAAGGCAATGTAATGACAGCAATGATAAGGTTACAAAGCATCCAAATAACTCAGAAGAACACAAAATATATCACATATAGGATTATTTCTCCAAAGCTTCAATCATCCCTGCTAAGAATATTCCCAATTTGAACATACATGGTGTTATTAGGATGTAGTAAGTTACATGGAATATTGTGACATGTTATAACACATTAGTTAGATGAAAAGATACATGTACCTATGGACGCAAGAGATATGAGTTTGTTTCATTTATTTATAAAACTACACTCATGCCAAGCCTTTGGGAAGTTTGAAAAATAAAAGAAAACATAAAACAACAACAGAATACAGAAAGGCAAAACTTAGATTTTGTTAGTGGTAAGAACTTCTAGTCCTATCTGATACCAGACTAATTAAATGGCTATTCCTTCAATTATGTGCTCTTATTCTAGGATAATTTGCAAAGAGTTGGGACTTTTCATTCTAGTGTTCTAGATCAGTGAAATGCAAAAGAAATACAATGCAAGCCACAAACATAACTTAAAAATTTCCAGTAGCCACATTAAAACAAAACAAAACAAAACGGGTGCTTGGGTGGCTCAGTCAGTTGAGCGTCCAACTTCAGCTCAGTTCATGATCTCACGGTTCGTGGGTTCAAGCCCCACGTCGGGCTCTGTGCTGACAGCTCAGAGCCTGGAGCCTGTTTTAGATTCTGTGTCTCCCTCTCTCTCTGCCCCTCCCCTGCTCATGCTCTGGCTCTCTCTCTCTCTCTCTCTCTCCCTCTCTCTCTCAAGAAAAAACAAACAAAAACAACAAAAAACCCAAACAGGTGAAACTAACATTTTACTTACCTGAATGTACCAAAAATGTTATCATTTTAGCATGTAGTCAACATGAAACTTTTAATGAAATACTTTGCATTCTTTTTTTTAACTAAGCATTCAAAATCTGGTGTGTATTTTTACCTTCACATCACATGTCAATTCAGACAGCCACATTTCACATGTACAATAGGTGATGTGGCAAATGCCTCTTGTGTTCAACAGTACAGCTCTGGATTTCAATGAGGGCGATTTTTGGAATTAGGAAGGCCTGGGTTTGAATGCCTACTCTATTATTTCTTTCCTTTGAGCGAATTACTATCTTGGAGGGTGGCCATGAGACTTCTGAGATGAGTCACATGAAAACACACCTCTCTCAGGATATGGCCCGTAGTAGGTAGTCAATATATGTTAGTTCTCTTCCTACCTTTCCAAAATGGAGGTGCAGGATGGAGTAGGAGAAAGCCAGAGGCATTAGCAGCAGGAAACCTGGATGAATCTTCCCACACGAGGAAAAGCTAAGCATGGATGCACAGACTGAGAGGTCAGAGATGGGGTGGAGGTGCTGGACTGAGGAAACAGATGGAGACCAGACAGGCATTTCCAGATTAGTGCTACATGATTTCTACACAGCTACTCTAAAAGCTGAAGCACCTGTCTTCTCTATGCTGGTTTAGAATAAATCATGTAACCCTGTTCAAAGGAGAGCTATCAGGGATGATGAAATGACTCAAAATCATGCCCTAGAAGGACTGATTGAAGAGAGTGATTGATATGTTTCCTTTAGAGAGTATGAGCATGATTGAGAGAGCGTGGGGGAGGACGCCATTTTTATGTTCAAATGAACCAGCTTTGTGTGACCCTAAGAGGAAGAACTAATGTGGAAGCTACAGGAAGAAAGATTCTAGCTCAGCAAGAAAGGACTTTTTAACAGAGAAGTTTTGGGGAGGGGTGCTTTTCCTGTATTCCCCCCCCCCCCCATCTCCGTCCTCTCTCCGCCTGCAAAAGCGGCTCCCTGCCCACCACTGGGTTCTCTCTTCCTAAGTTCACCTCTCCGCGCCAGGTACCTGCTGAATTCTGTGGTTCAGGTTGTGCAGATTGTTGTGTTAGTCTTCCAATCAGTTTTCTAGGTGTGTAGGATGGTTTAGTGTTGGTCTGGCTATATTTCATGGACATGAGATACACAAAAAACTTCCATGCTGTTTCGCCATCTTGGTTCCTCTGAACAGAGATGTTTTGAAGATGGAATGGGTTGTCTTGTGGCATGGAGGGAGAAAAGCCTAGAAAATCTTTGACTGGATTTCTAGCTTCCAGGCTTTTCTCCTTCCATGCCATTATTCCAAACACACAACAGAAATTTTTCTAAAATTAAAATGTAGGGGCGCCTGGGTGGCGCAGTCAGTTAAGCGGCCCACTTCGGCTCAGGTCATGATCTCTCAGTCTGTGAGTTCGAGCCCTGTGGCGGGCTCTGTGCTGACAGCTCAGAGCCTGGAGCCTGTTTCAGATTTTGTGTCTCCCTCTCTCTGACCCTCCCCTGTTCATGCTCTGTCTCTCCCTGTCTGAAAAATAAATAAAACGTTAAAAAAAATAAAATAAAAATGTAATCATGTCATTTCAAAGTTAAAAATGTTTCTTTTTTTTCAGTTTCTTTTATTTATTTATTAAAAAAAATTTTTTTTTAAAGTTTATTTGTTTTGAGACACAGAGAGACAGAGCATGAATGGGGGAGGGTCAGAGAGAAGGAGACACAGAATCTGAAACAGGCTCCAGGCTTCGAGCTGTCAGCACAGAGCCCGACGCGGGGCTCGAACTCACAGACTGAGAGATCATGACCTGAGCCGAAGTGGGCCGCTTAACCGACTGAGCCACCCAGCCGCCCCTATTTATTTTTTTAATATGAAATTTATTGTCAAATTGGTTTCCATACAACACCCAGTGCTCATCCCAACATGTGCCCTCCTCAATGCCCATCACCCACTTTCTCCTCCCTCCCACCCTCCATCAACCCTCAGTTTATTCTCAGTTTTTAAGAGTCTCTTATGGTTTGCCTCCCTCCCTCTCTAACTTTTTTTTTCCCCCTTCCCCTCCCCCATGGTCTTCTGTTAAGTTTCTCAGGATCCACATAAGAGTAAAACCATATGGTATCCGTTTTTCTCTGTATGACTTATTTCACTTAGCATCACACTCTCCAGTTCCATCCACGTTGCTACAAAAGGCCATATTTCATTCTTTCTCATTGCCAAGTAGTATTCCTTTGTGTATATAAACCATAATTTCTTTATCCATTCATCAGTTGATGGACATTTAGGCTTTTTCCATAGTTTGGCTATTGTTGTTGAAAGTGCTGCTATAAACATTGGGGTACAAGTGCCCCTACGCATCTGCACTCCTGTATCCCTTGGGTAAATTCCTAGCAGTTCTATTGCTGGGTCATAGGGTAGATCTATTTTTGATTTTTTGAGGAACCTCCACACTGTTTTTCAGAGTGGCTGCACCAGTTTACATTCCCACCAACAGTGCAAGAAACCCCCGTTTCTCCACATCCTCGCCAGCATCTGTAGTCTCCTGATTTGTTCATAAAATGTTTCTTGAATCCCCATTGCCTACAGGATAAATGTCAGCTTCCGTATTGGGGCTTTCATGATATGATCCTTGCCTGTCCCTTTACCTTTCTCTACTACTGTCCCCTTCCCTCTCATAGTCTGATGATTTTCCCTTTCTCCCAAGAAAACTCAAGCCTTTGATCTCACAGCTTCCTCTCTGGGTATTCATCCCAGCTGCCAGCTCTCTGGTAAATGCCAACTTCTGTTTCTCTTTTTTCTTTTTCTCTTTCTATTTATTACTATTATTTATGTTTTTACTTTAACCACCCAGTGCTCATCACTATAAGTGCCCTCCTCAATCCCCATCACCTATTTTAATCTCTCTGGTAACCCCCTGGTAACCATCAGTTTGTTCTCTTGTTTGTATATAGTTAAGAGTCTGTTTCTTGGTTTGTTTCTTTCTATTTTCCTTTTCTTGTTTTATTTCTTAAATTCTACATATGTGTGAAATCATATGGTATTTGTCTTTTTCTCTGACTTATTTCACTTAGCTAGCTTATTTTTTTTTAATATTTTTAAATTTTTTTTTAACGTTTATTTTTGAGAGAGCACCAGTGGGGGAGAGGCAGACAGAGAGGGAGACAGAATCTGAAGCAGGTTTCAGACTCTGTGCTGTCAGCACAGAGCCTGATGTGGGGCTGGAACTCACAAACCATGAGATTACGACCTGAGCTGAAGTCAGATGTTCAACCGACTGAGCCACCCAGGCACCCCTGGCTAGCTTCTTTTTTAACGTTTATTTATTTTTGAGAGGGAGACTGAGACGCAGTGTGAGTGGGGGAGGGGCAGAGAGAGAGGGAGACACAGAATACTAAGCAAGCTCCAGGCTCCGAGCTGTCAGCACAGAGCCCAAAGCAGGGCTCAAACTCATGAACTGTGAGATGATGACCTGAGCTGAAGTTGGACACTTAATCAACTAAGCCACCCAGGCGTCCCATAGCCAGTTTCTCTTTTAAGACTTGGTTTAAGAATCATCTCTCTCTGAAGCTTTCCTGATTACACAGCAGAAATAGCTGTTTCTATCTTCTGTTCCCATTCTCCATACCTTGCATACAAGTACCTGTAACGTGTAGTACTCTGGATGCTTTACTTGTCTCTCTCCCCCGTTGCATCATGAACAGGAAACATGGCTATCTTGGTTATATTTGTATGCCTAGTGGCCAGCAAAGTATTTGGCTTGTAGTAGGTGTTCAGTAAATATTGACTGAAAGAAAATTGGAACCTAAGGTTTAGTTACATCATAGGAGTGAAACTGCACAGATGGGCTAGCGCTAAGTCCCTTGTGGGAGGCTATAAGTGACATTTTTCCATAATCTTTTTCGTTTTAGAAATATAATGTATGGCCACCAGTGAATATTCTGATGGCTCTGCGTTAGTTTATAAATGCATTTATTTCTGCAAACCTAATACAGTCAAGTCAGCTTCTGTCTAGTCTCTTTGGATTTGATTTTTGTATAACATCTTTTATACATAATGATAAAAAGGTTACTTTTTAAAATTTTATTTTTTATTTTTTAAAATTTACATCCAAATTAGTTAGCATATAGTGCAATAATGATTTCAGGAGTAGATTCCTTAGTGCCCCTTACTCATTTAGCCCATTCCCCCTCCCACAACCTCTCCAGTAACCCTCAGTTCTCCATATTTATGAGTCTCTTCTGTTTTGTCTCCCTCCCTGTTTTTATATTATTTTTGTTTCCCTTCCCTTATGTTCATCTGTTTTGTGTCTTAAAGTCCTCATATGAGTGAGGTCATATGATTTTTGTCTTTCTCTGACTGACTAATTTCACTTAGCATAATACCCTCCAGTTCCACCCACGTAGTTGCAAATGGTAAGATTTCATTCTTTTTGATTGCCAAATAATACTCTATTTTATATATATACGTATATATATATATGTATATATATATATATATATACGTATATATATATACACACACACATACACATACACACACCCCATACCTTCTTTATCCATTCATCCATCAATGGATATTTGGGCTCTTTCCATACTTTGGCTATTGTTGATAGTGCTGCTATAAACATGGGGGTGCAGGTGTCCCTTCGAAACAGCATACCTGTATCCCTTGGATAAATGCCTAGTAGTGCAATTGCTGGGTCGTGGGGTATTTCTGTTTTTAGTTTTTTGAGGAGTCTCCATCCTGTTTTCCAGAGTGGCTGCACCAGCTTGCATTCCCAACAACAATGCAAAAGAGATCCTCTTTCTCTGCATCCTTGCCAACATCTGTTGTTGCCTGAGTTGCTAATGTTAGCCATTCTGACAGGTGTGAGGTGGTATCTCATTGTGGTTTTGATGTGTATTTCCCTGATGATGAGCGATGTGGAGCATATTTTCATGTGTCGGTTGGCCATCTGGATGTCTTCTTTGGAGAAGTGTCTATTCATGTCTTTTGCCCATTTCTTCACTGGATTATTTGTTTTTTGGGTATTGAGTTTGATAAGTTCTTTATAGATTTTGGATACTAACCCTTTATCTGATATGTCGTTTGCAAATATCTTCTCCCATTCTGTCAGTTGCCTTTTAGTTTTGCCGATTGTCTCGTTATGCAGAAGCTTTTTATTTTGATGAGGTCCCAGTAGTTCATTTTTGCTTTTGTTTCCCTTGTCTCTGGAGACGTGTTGAGTAAGAAGTTGCTGTGGCCAAGATCAAAGAGGTTTTTGCCTGCTTTCTATTCGAGGATTTTGATGGCTTCCTCCCTTACATTGGGGTCTTTCATCCATTTTGAGTTTATGTTTGTGTATGATGTAAAAAAAAGTGGTCCAGGTTCATTCTTCTGCATGTCACTGTCCAGTTTTCCCAGCACCACTTGCTGAAGAGACTGTCTTTATTCCATTGGATATTCTTTCCTGCTTTGTCAAAGATTAGTTGGCCATACGTTTGTGGGTTCATTTCTGGGTTCTCTATTCTGTTCCATTGACCTGAGTGTCTGTTCTTGTGCCAGTACCATACTGTCTTGATGACTACAGCTTTGTAGTATAGCTTGAAGTCTGGGATTGTGATGCCTCCTGCTTTGTTTTTCTTTTTCAAGATCACTTTGGCTATTCTAGGTCTTTTCTGGTTCCATACAAATTTTAGGATTATTTGTTCTAGCTCTGTGAAGAATGCTGGTGTTATTTTGATAAGGATTGCATTGAATGTGTAGTTTGCTTTGAGTAGTATTGACATTTTAACAATATTTGTTCTTCCTATCCAGGAGCATGAAATCTTTTTCCATTTTTTTGCGTCTTCTTCAATTTCTTTCATAAGGTTTGTATAGTTTTCAGTGTATAGATTTTTTACCTCTTTGGTTAGATTTATTCCTAGGTATTTTATGGTTTTTGGTGCAATTGTAAATGGGATCGATTCTTTGATTTCTCTTTCTGTTGCTTCATTGTTGGTGTATAGGAATGCAACTGATTTCTGTGCATTGATTTTATATCCTGCAACTTTGCTGAATGCATGAATCAATTCTAGCAGGTTTTTGGTGGAATCTTTTGGGTTTTCCATATAGAGTATCATGTCATCTGTGAAGAGTGAAAGTTTGACTTCCTCCTGGCCGATTTGGATGACTTTCATTTTTTTGTGTTGTCTGATTGCAGAGGCTAAGACTCCATACTGTATTGAATAACAGTGGCGGGAGTGGACATCCCTGTCTTGTTGCTGACCTTAGGGGAAAAGCTCTCAGTTTTTCCCTATTGAGGATGATATTAGCATTGGGTCGTTCGTATATGGCTTTTATGATCTCGAGGTATGTTCCTTCTATCCCTACATTCTTGAGGGTTTTTATCAAGAAAGGATGCTGTATTTTGTCAAATGCTTTCTCCACATCTATTGAGAGGATCATATAGTTCTTGTCCTTTCTTTTACTGATGTGATGAATCACGTTGTTTTGTGGATATTGAACTAGCCCTGCATCCCAGGTATAAATCCCACTTGGTCATGGTGAATAATTTTTTTAATGTATTGTTGGAGCCAGTTGGCTAATATCTTGTTGAGGATTTTTGCATCCATGTTCATCAGGGAAATTGGTCTGTAGTTCTCCTTTTTAGTGGGGTCTCTGTCTGGTTTTGGAATCAAGGTAATGCTGGCTTCATAGAAAGAGTTTGGAAGTTTTCCTTCCATTTCTTTTTTTTGGAACACCTTCAAGAGAATAGGTGTTAACTCTTCCTTAAATGTTTGGTAGAATTCCCCTCGAAAGCTATCTGGCCCTGGACTCTTGTTTTTTTTGGCCGATTTTTGATTACTAATTTGATTTCGTTGCTGGTTATAGTCCTGTTCAAATTTTCTATTTCTTCCTGTTTCAGTTTTGGTAGTGTATATGTTTCTAGCAATTTGTCCATTTCTTCCAAATTGCCCATTTTATTGGCATATAATTGCTGATAATATTCTCTTGTTTTTATTTCTGCTGAGTTGGTTGTGATCTCTTTCACTCTTGATTTTATTTATTTGAGTCCTTTTTCTTTTTGATCAAACTGGCTAGTGGTTTATCAATTTTGTTAATTCTTTCAAAGAACCAACTTCTGGTTTCATTGGTTTGTTCTACTGTGTTTTTTTTGGTTTTGATAGCATTAATTTCTGTTCTAATTTTTTATTATAATTAAATTATATTTATTATAAATTATATTTATATAAATATATTTATATAAATATATTTATATTATTATTTATTATAAATTAAATTATTATAATTAAATTATTATAATTAAAATTTAAATTATAATGTTTTATTATTTCCTGTCTTCTGCTGGTTTTGGGTTTTACTAGCTGTTATTTTTCTAGCTCCTTAAGGTATAAGGTTAGGTTGTGTATCTGAGATCTTTCTTCCTTCTTTAGGAAAGCCTGGATTGCTATATACTTTTCCTCTTATGACCACCTTTGCTGTGTCCCAGAGGTTTTGGGCTGTGGTGTTATCATTTTCATTGACTTCCATTTACTTTTTAATTTCCTCTTTAACTGCTTGGTTAGCCCATTCATTCTTTAGTAGGATGTTCTTTAGTCTCCAAGTATTTGTTACTTTCCAAATTTTTTCTTGTGGTTGATTGTGAGTTTCATAGTGTTGTGGTCTGAAAATATGCACGGTATGATCTTGATCTTTTTGTACTTACTTAGGGCTGATTTGTGTCCCAGTATATGGTCTCTTCTGGAGAACGTTCCATATGCACTGGAGAAGAATGTATATTCTGCTGCTTTAGGATGAAATGTTCTGAATATGTCTGTTAAGTCCATCTGGTCCAGTGTGTCATTCAAAGACACTGTTCCCTTGTTGATTTTTTGATTAGATGATCTGTCTATTGCTGTGAGTGGGGTGTTGAAGTCTCCTATTATGGTATTGCTATCGATGAGTTTCTTTATGTTTGTGATTAATTGATTTATATATTTGGGTGCTCTCACATTTGGTGCATAAATGTTTACAATTGTTAGGTCTTCTTGGTGGATAGACCCCTTGATTATGATATAATGTCCTTCTGCATCTCTTGATACAGTCTTTATTTTAAAGTCTAGATTGTCTGATATAAGTATGGCTACTCTGGCTTTCTTTTGTTGACCATTAGCATGATAGATGGTTCTCTATCCCCTTATTTTTAATCTGAAGGTGTCTTTAGGTCTAAAGTGGGTCTCTTGTAAACAGCATATAGATGTTTTCTTTTCCATTCTGTTACCCTGTGTCTTTTGATTGGAATATTGAGTCCATTGACGTTTAGAGTGAGTACTGAAAGATATGAATTTATTGCCATTATGATACTTATAGAGTTGGAGTTTCTGATGGTGTTCTCTGGTCCTTTCTAATCTTTATTGCTTTTGGTGTGTGTGTGTTTATGTATATGTATATGTGTATGTGTATGTATGTGTGTGTATATATATATATATATTTTTTTTTTTCATCTTTTCTCCCCTCAGAGAGTCCCCCTTAAAATTTCTTGCAGGGCTGTTTCAGTGGTCACAAACTCCTTTAATTTTTGTTTGTCTGGGAAACTTTTCATCTCTCCTTCTATTTTGAATGACAGCCTTGCTGGATAAAGAATTCTTGGCTGCATATTTTTCTGATTCAGCACACTGAATATATCCTGCCACTCCTCTCTGGCCTGCCAAGTTTCTGTGGATAGGTCTGCTGCAAACCTGATCTGTTTTCCCTTGTAGGTCAAGGACTTTTTTTCCCTTGCTGCTTTCATGATTCTCTCCTTGCCTGAGTATTTTTTGAATTTGACTATGATATGCCTTGTTGATGGTTGGTTTTTGTTGAATCTAACGGGAGTCCTCTGTGTTTCCTGGATTTTGATGTCTGTGTCTTTCCCCAGGTTAGGAAAGTTTTCTGCTATGATTTGCTCACATAACCCTTTTACCCCTGTTTCTCTCTCTTCCTCTTCTGGGACCCCTATGATTCTGATGTTGTTCCTTTTTAATGAATCACTGATTTCTCTAATTCTTAAATCGTGCTCCTTTGCCTTAATCTTCCTCTTTTTTTCTGCTTCATTATTCTCTATAAGTTTGTCCTCTATATCGCTGATTCTCTGTTCTGCCTCATCCATCCTTGACGCCGCTGCATCCATCTGTGATTGCAGCTCAGTTATAGTATTTTTAATTTCATTCTGGCTATTTTTTACTTCTTTTATCTCTGCAGAAAGGGATTCTAATCTATTTTCGAGTCCAGCTAGTATTCTTATTATCGTGATTCTAAATTCTGATTCAGACATCTTGCTTGTATCTGTGTTGGTTAAATCCCTGGCCGTTGTTTCTTCATGCGCTTTCTTTTGGGGTGAATTCCTGCTGAATTCTGTGGTTCAGGTTGTGCATATTGTTGTGTTAATCCTCCAGTTAGTTTTCTAGGTGTTGAGGATGGTTTAGTGTTGGTCTGGCTTTATTTCATGGATGCGAGACACACAAAAAACTTCCATGTTGTTCCACCATCTTGGCTCCTCCCTAAAAAGGTTATTTGTACTAAACTTTGTAGTTAACAAACTGTTTTACTTCCATTATCTTATGTGATAGTGAAGACAACTCCCTCAGTTGGGCAGGATAGATATCACTCCCATTTTATAGACAAATGGAACCAGGTGCTCAGATATCACATGACTTGCCCAAAGTCACACAGCTGATAGTTAATAGAGCCAGATGTTAAAGTCTTTTTATTTCAAGGTCAGTTGATTATTCGTATCTATTTAAGGGTCCCACTGTCACTAAACGAATACCCTCTTATTTCCTTGAACATAATAAATAGGTCATTGGGGTAAAAAAAAAAATCCTTGTTGACACACTTGTCTAAGAGTTGGTCATGCGGAGAATGGGGTTTTCCACCATCTTATTTAGTTGCTCCCCCATTCTTTCCCTCAAGGCTTCCCCATGTCAGGTTGCCAAGTCTCTGCAATGGCCACCACAATTTGTTGACAAATAACAAAGATGCTCCTTGTCTTACTGTCAATTTTACATCCTCTGGGCTTGCCAAGTGAGCCTGACATGCCAGGAAGGGCTTTGTTGTGGTCTGTGACTCACTTACTTCACTCACTTCTCTGCCGCTCCCTGGGTGCAGGCGATTACAATCTGCCTATTGCACAACTTCAGAACATCTCTGGGTGAATCGTCAGAGGATGAAAAAAAAAATCCAGCAGAGCAAGGATTCAGTCACTACTATATGAATCAAAAAGCATACTACCATAGGAAAGTTACTCTAATCTCATCTGCAAATTGCTTCTGTCATCATCCAGAGATTTAGTGGAGGCATTTACTACTGGAGGGAAATGCTTTCTCCTAGGTGGTTCTATCAGCAAATTCTTGGATTGTCCTTTGGAATAAAGGATGTCAGTAAGCGAAAGAGCCCTTCTCACTTATTTAGAAGTAGTTCAGTTCACATCCTGTTGATGAGAAGTGTTGTTTGTATGGCTTGTTCAGAGATTACCCCATGCACTTATGGTTCAGGTTCTTCTTAAGAGCACCTCAGAGTGTCATTTTATTTTTTAGAGGGTCACTTTATTGAACTAAAATGAAATAGTCCAATTTCCCCATGGAAATGTGTTTGTAATAAATCACAAGTTGTATATAGGTAGGACTAGAGTTTACTTCAGTTGGAAATTTTAATTGCTATTTTGCCTTCAAAAGGTCTCCTGTAAAACTCTTAGGCTGGAGAGGTAAAGGAAGTTGGTGTCTGGGTCTGGTGGGTATCCTATCCTTCTGTTGTCATCTGTTTCATGAATTTACAACTCTTTAGGCATTGGCTAAGGTCTTGCCCCATGCCATACTCTGTGGTGGATTCCTGAGGTCCACAGTGATGAATATAGTCCATGTTTGCTTCTTGAGACCTAGGAAAAGATAATTTTACATAATACACTGGGCTAAATGCAGAGTTTGATATACCCACAACACAAGGCACTTTGAAAATAGGGAGGGACAGTTCCTAGCTTGGAGAATCTGGGTAAGCTTCTTAGAGGAGATGATGATACTTGAAATGAGTCTTAAGCAGAAATTCCCTTAGATTTGCAGAAGGAGGATGCTTGCCCTGAGTTCCAAGCTTCGGAGGGCCTCATTCTGCCTCTTTTTCAGCTCTCCATGGATACACTGAACCCAATTTTTTCTGCTCAAATAACTCAGAGCCTGCTTCCAGATCCTGCCTAGGCCTCTTTGCCAGGTCTGTCTTCCTTGGGCTCACTGCATCAAGAGGTAAACTCCTCAGGTTGAAGGGTGGTCAAAGAGTGGTTGTTTGGGGATCGTGTAGATGGTGTTTGAACAACCACTTGTGCTCATGGGAGGGCCCTCAAACTGCAAATAATAACTGATTCAGGGAAGGAGGTGTGCTGGGGGCTTGGTCAAGAGTCTATTTTCCCTCAGTCTCCAGTTCTAGTGCTGATCTCTGAGTAGTCCTAGAAGTCTACACTTGAACCTGACCTTCCAGAATGTTGAGGGTATATATTTCAAGGTAGGGAGAAGAGCATATTTTATTTAACAGGGGGCTGGCTTGACTTGTAACTTTCTAGTAGTTGAGATACCTGCTATTTGGACCTCTGTTTGAGTTCTTGACCTGGGACCTGCAAATGTTAGGTGCTGGTCTGATCTTCATTTGAGTGTGGTATCTCTAGGCTCTGCATTGATTTAGGTTCTTAGGGATGAATGAGACCCTAAGCCTCAAAGGGCTCTGTTTATTGGGGCCACAAGCAAATGTCCAATCACAGTAATATATGTACTGAAAATTATAATAACCAATGCTGAAAGTGAGGTCTGTACAGGGCATATAGAGAAAAGAGAGATCTGCTCTACTAGAGGGATGGGAAAGAGGAACATTTTGATCTGAGCCTTAAAAGATAAATATATGAGTCTGGTGTGAGAGTGAGAGAAGAAATTTTGGATAGAAGAAACAGAGACCTAATATAGCATGATGCTTTAGGGAGAAATATATAGTTCAGCTCAGTGAGAGTATAGAGTATAAGCAGGAAGAGGAAGGCAAGGGCTGGATCATGAGAGGTCTTATAAGTTAGGCTAAGGAGGCTTTTATTCTATAGGCCATGGGGACCAAGAGTTCTATACAGGGAGTGTGGTGATGAAAATTTCCCTTTTAGAAAGACCCCTCCAGCAACTAAGTGGAAGTGGATTAGAGGGTCCAAACTTGGGTGTTAGCCTCTCTGTGCAAAGATGCCCAAAGCCTGTTCTTTTTCTATGCACAGATTTCATCCATCAGACTTTGTTGCACCCGCACAGTGGTTCGTATCCCAGCTATTCATTAGAATCACTTGGGAGGATCATTGAAAAAAACACCAATTCCCAGCTGTGGTCTCCAGCCAGTTAAATTAAAATATTTGGAGCTTGGTTATCTATAATTTTGAGATGCATCTCAGGTGATTCTGATGCACCCTAAGGACTGATAACCACTGTGAACTATTTCTGTGTATCACCACACAGATTGGTGAACTAATTATATTTAGGAGGTAAGCGCTAACCCCATCATTCTCCCAATATGAAAATTCTTTGTTCCTTATTTCTTGCACTTTGGTGATTGGAGGGATATTACAAATATCCCTGACTTTATTGGAGGAAAACCAACTTCTGGTTTGAGGACTACATGGGATACCCTCCATCACAGCCCAGAAGCTCTTTTCTTAATGGTTACTTCCTGTCTCTTACTTGCAAATGTCTCCTTGGGCTGGAGAAGCTGGGAGTGAAAATTACCTACTTGGTATCCTTTCGGGATTTTGCAATTTAACTGTTTCATGCCCACACAGATAGGTTCCCTTTAAAATTGGTTGCCTCCTTTCTCAAAGGACTCCTTTGCCCTTTGGGCTTAATGGAATGGCTTTGCGTGCCAAAGCCCATGGAAACACTGTGGTGGCCAACTCTCTTCCACCTACCTGTGCAGGAGTGAGTAATGTGTGAGGTTGGTCACTAGGGAGTGTCCCAATCCCATCTGAACTAAGCTGGAACTTAAAGGAAGTTGAGTGGTTTCCCGCACACAACCAGGGTGTCATGGGCTTGACTGCTGTGTCAGATGCTCCCATGGGCACTGTGGTCCTCTATAGAATACACTTGTATCATAATTGCCCTTAGGTCCTAAGTTGTGGGAGAAGGCTCTCCTAGACAAACTTCCTACTCTCTCCCACACCTGAGTAGAAGTAAGTACTGTGGAGGGGAAACAGAGGGGCCAGAGTTTGGAGAAGATGAAGGTAGGGACTGAGTTCACCATATCTAATACTTTTGTGTATTATTAGAAAGGTAAATGATTGCAAGACATGTCCAGGGAACTGGGCCCCCTCAAAGGAACAGGCAGTCCCATTAGTGCACAACACCATCTACTTTCCCTTCCTATCCTAAAGGATATTGACCAGTGAAGGACCGGGTCAGCATTTCTCATGTAGCTGGAGTAACAGAGGCCTCTGCAAGATCAGAGTTCAACTAAAGGATTTAATTAAGTAACCTAGAAAATCTCTTCCTGTTTCAAGATTCTAGAGCTCTCTGAGTATGCATCAGGCTCCTACACCTCCCCTCCCACTTTTATTGAATGTCACTGTGTCCACGGAGGCTATGACATGTGCTCTTGTCTATTAATGCCAAGAGTCTTCTCCTTGTGTCCTCTCTGCTCTGTTGAATCTACTTCTTCCAACATGGGGATGGGCTAATTCCTTCTTTATTTCAAACATGTTTCTTTCAAAACATGTAATTTTATGATTATAAACTAGTGAATATTGAATATGGAAAACAGTGGTTAACAAGGAAAGTATGAAGAAGAAAGTAAAAATCATCTATTAAACCCGTCAACAGATAATTCCATTATTTACACTTCCTTCTAGTCATTTTCTATGCATATTTAAATATATACTAAAAATAAAAATTCACATGAAATTTAAAATTACTATAATGTCCTATGCCATATTTTCCCATGTCATCAGTTATTTTTTTTTTAATGTTTATTTATTCATTTTGAGAGAGAGAGTGTGCGCATGCAGAGAGAGAGGGAAAGAGAGAATCCCAACCAGGCCCCACACTGTCAGCACAGAGCCCAACTCAGAACTATCCCAGGACCATGATATCATGACCTGAGCTGAAATCAAGAGTCAGATGATTGAGCCACCAGGTGCCCCTCATCAGTTATTTTTGAAGTGATTAAAATATATTAATTCCATAATTAATGCATGTTAACCATAGAAAACTAGGGAAATATATAAAATCATGGTCTCAATAGCCAGTGGTAATTGCTGTTAGCTTTTTGGGCTCTATCCTTATATATGTATACATACATACATATACATATTATATATATATATATATATATATATGCGCTATATATATATATATATATACACACACATACTATATATATACACACACATACTGTATACATACTATATATTATATATATATATATATATATATATATATATATATAATATGGTAGTATATGTATAGTAATAAAAACATAGTAACAATTGCATATAGGAGAAATTAAAGCACTACAGAAAGTTAGAAATGATGAGTCTCCCTTTCCATTCCTCTGAGCTAGGCTTCCACCTCTGTAATTAACCATTGTTTATAGATTTTGATATCCTTTGAAGATATATCTATATCATCTATATGTGTATCTCTATGTCTATCTCTATATGAACATATATCTATGTATCTATATCTATACATATGTATACATATAGACACATATATATACATGTATATACATATATCTATGTATAAAATCTATATGTAGATGATATATAATCATAGTATGTCTGTAACTAAGTCTTTTTGTTTCTATAAATGAGAGCATATTCTTCATGCTGTATTCTACCTTTTTTTTTTTTTCCTAAATATCTCAGAAATCTTTCCCTATCAGCATATATAGATATACCCCTTTCTTTTTAGAGCTTGTATGGTATAGCTATATCATAGGTCACTTAATCAGTCTGCTGTGTTTGAAATATGGGTTTCAAGTTTTAGTTTTTGCTATTATCACAATGCAATAATAGAAATCCTGTACACATATTTGTATATGGGATTACTTTGAAAATGATCTTTTCAGGGTTTTTTTTTTTTTTTACATCAGTAATACATGACCATTTTTTCTTGTATAAATTTACTTCTATAATGTCTTTTAAGTGATTACATTGTATCACATTACACAGGCATACCATAATTTATTCAACCAATTCCCTATTGTTGGACATTTGGATGTATCTCTTCCTCCATCCTTGCCTTTCTTCCCTGTCTTTCTTCCTTAATTTACTTACTTTCCTTCCTCCTTCCCTCTGTCCTTCCCTTCTCTTGCCTTCCCTACCCTTCCCTTCCCTTCCTACATTTATTTTCACAAGTTCAATTTCTGAAACTAGATTTTCCAGGTCAAACTATTTTTAATTAAAAAAAAAATAATTGCATTTGAGAAAAATCATACTAACTTAAATGTCTGCCATTGGTATCTAAGGATACCAATTTCTCTATATCCTCACAGATCCAGGTTTATTGCTCTTTATTTTTATCATTTATTTATCTACATATCTATTTTTATTTTTGACAGAGAGAACATGAGCACCTGTGAGTGAGTTGGGCTGGGGAGAGGGAGACACACATACAGAGAAAGAGAGAGAGAGGGAGAGAGGGAGGGAGGGAGAGGATCTTAAGTAGGCTCCATGCTCAGCACACAGCCTGATGTGGGGCTCGATCCCACAACTCTGCTGGGATCATGACTTGAGCCAAAATCAAGAGTTGGATGCTTAACCTACTAAGCCACCCATGTGCCCCTAATGCTCTTTAATATTTTCTAATTTATAGCTGATAAAGTGTTTATATTGTATTTGTTTAATTAATAGTGATAAGCTTTTTTTGTGTATTTCTTGTTTTAGTCTTGTTTGCTCTTCTCTGCCCATCTTAAAACTTAGAAGGTTTATTTTCCTACTGATTTGTAAGATTTATATTGTGTGGATATTTATGATGTCATGTATATTGTGGGTATTTTATCTGAGGCATCAATTATCATTTAAGTTTGTAGAGGTTGGGATGCCCCAGAAATTTAAAAATTTTAGATCAGTTTTATTCTTCAGGTTGTGTTTTAAGTGCTGTATTTAGGGGTATCCTCCCCTCTCTAATACACATTAATATAGGTTTTATTCACATTTAAATCTTTTATCTATCCATTAATTATTTGTGTACATTTTCCCCATGTATTTTCCAATTAATGCCATTAAATTTTTTCCATTTTTGATTTTAAAGGCTACTTGATAGTCATGATCTAAAATAAACTTGAATTTGGTTTTGAACTGTCTTTTTCTATTAATCTGCTTTTTTTTTTTTTTTTTTTTCTGCATCAGTACCATCCATTTGTTTTCTCGGTGGAGAACAATTTAATGTCTCATTGGGCAAGTTCCCTTCTCAGTTCTTTTCTGTATGTGGACCTAAGAGGTGAAATTATAATCCATGAGTGGGAGCTGCAGGAAGATAGCTTAGGCTCATTATGAAAATAACTGAATTGTTGAAAGAGAGAGTCTAGTTGCAAAGGGGAAAATAGGAGGGGTGATTGTAAAAAATTTAAAGAGCCATGAAAGACACACTAGCACCAAACTGTGACTTCTTGAATAATTAAAAGCACTGAAAGGATTTGAAAAGGAGTAGTATTCTCCCTCTGTAAGAAAATGGTATGCAATTTAAAGGTTCTGCCTAGAATTGTCTCACACTGCTGGTGCTACCTGCTCCTCACCTTGGTAGACTGTGTGCCTCATAGAGTTATTGTGAAGATTAATGAAGATTAATTACTTATGTGACCTTCTGGCTCATTACTAGTGCTCAGTATATGGTAATTATTAAAAATGAATAAGCAAATTCAGAGGGAAACAATTTTCCTTCCCTGGTGATGTAACAAGAGCATAGTAGGGGAGTTCTTTCTCAGACTTGGACATGCCCAGAAATCACCTGGGGTTCTTGTTAAAGCACGTTTTTTTTTTTAAAAAAATATTTTTAATGTTTATTAATTTTTGAGAGAGAGAGAGAGAGAGAGAGAGAGAGAGAGAGAGAGAATGCGAGCAGAGAAGGGGCAGAGAGAGAGGGAGACATAGAATCTGAAGCGGACTCCAGGCTCTGAGCTGTCAGCACAGAGCCTGAGGTGGGGCTTGAACCCATGAACCATGAGATCATGACCTGAGCCAAAGTTGGACACTTAACTGACTGAGCCACCCAGGTGCTCCATTAAAGCAGTTTTTGATTCAGTAGATCTAGGGTGGGGCCTGGGGTTCTGCATTTCGAACAAGCTCACAGGTGATACTGCTGCTGCTGGTCTGCAGACCACATTTTTAGTTACATGATTGTGGGGGAAATTTAAGAGTTTTAGCGGAGGTTGGGCTAGATGATATGGTGTGGGACCCCTGTAGTCTCCAGAGTTTTGTTTTGTTTTGTTTTGTTTTTCCTTCAGTCTCCAGATCTTTTGAATCTGTGCCTGGACAGATCATTCACAATTCCACAAATTGGAAGCATACCAGTTGGGGGGGTGGGTAGGGTTAGGGTGGGTGGTACATATTTTAAAAGTTACACTGGTACTTTTTTTTAAATTGGTTGTGCTTATGCTACAAAATTTAAAAGTCACATAAGGGTACTCATTGAAAAATAAATTTTCCTCTCACTCTTGTGTCCTAAGCCACCCTGATCCTTTCTATAGAAATACTATTACCTGTTTTTATGTGTGTGTATATTTTATGCATGTACAAACACGTGTTTTATTATTTTATTATTTTGTATACCTTGCTTTTTTCACCTGAAAATATATCATATAAATGATTTTATATTAGTACAACTAAAACAACTGCATATAGATATATTATAATTTAATATAGTTATATATGGTATAATTATGCTATGCTATCAATTGGTAATCATTTCCAAAATTTTGCTAGCACAAGAAAAACATTGCTGTGAAATGCTTCATTTCAAACATGTAGGATAAATTTTTAGAAGCAGAATGGCAGGATCACAAGACATAGATTTAAAGTTCTGGCAGATAGTACCACATTATTCTCCATAGGTGTTGTGGCAGTCCGAAGTCCCACGAGCCACATATGGGATGCTGTTTTTCCCCGACACTGGTCCATATCCTATGTTACCAAACACTTTGATCTTAGCCAAAATGATAGGTGATAAATGATAGCTCATTGTGGTTTTAATTTGCATTTTGTATTATGAGTGATACTGAGATATCTTAGTCATTGTTTAGGAGGCAGGCACATTTCCTCTCCAAGAACTATTTGTTCATCTTCTTTCTTATTGATTGGTAGTTCTTTATAAATTAAAGGAAATTAGTCATGTGTCTGTGATGTGAGTTGCAAGCCTCTTCCCCACATTGTTTTACTTTTGTCTTAAAATGTCAGAAAATCATTTTTATGTAGTTACATTTATCAGTGTTTTTGTGTGTGTATTCTGTTATACGTAGAATCACCTGGTCCCCCACTTTGAAATATAAAGAAGAGTTCCCTTCTATTTACTTCCAGTATTTTTTCATTTTTATTTTTCATGGTGAAATCTTTGGCATATCTAGAATTTATCTTCATGTAAGATGTGAGGTATAAATCCAGCTTTTCTTTCTGAATGGCTACCCAGTTGACAAAACATTATTTATTAAATAATTCTCCTCCTACCCATTGACTTAAAATGTTACCTGTTCCTACATATATTCTAGCATATAATTGTGTCTATTTCTGGACTTGCTACTCTGTTCCATTGGTCTAGCTGTTCTTGAGCATCTCTAACAGTATTTTAACTTCTAATAGCTTTTAAAACATTAAAACACCTGGTAGGGCTGGTCCCCACTGATTATTCTTCTCTCTTTTTTCCCCTCAGACATTTTTTTTTTTTGGATTACTCTTGTTTATTTCATATCTGAACCTTAGAATGTGCTTCTCTATGCTTGCCTGAGTAAAGAAAACCCCATTGGTATTTTTATTGGAAGTGTGCTAAATTTATAGATTGATTTAAGATAACTGATTTTTTAATCATATGGAGTGTTCTTATCAAAGAACACAGCATGCCCTCCATTTGTTTACTTCCTTTTGTCTCTGGGTAGCATTTTAAAGTTTTCTTTATGTAGATCTTGCTTATTCCTAGGTGTTTTATCTTTTTTGTTACTATTGTAAATGAGATTTTCCCTTTTATTATACCTTCTAATTGACTAGTGTTTGCATATATTAAAGCTATTTGTTTCAGTATATTAATTTTGTATCTATCAACCTTAATGAATTCTCTCCTTGTTTTTAAAACATTTGCCATTTGCTTTTCTTGAATTTTCTAAGGAAATAATATTTTCAGGTATTCATAGCTTTATATATCTTTTCCAGTTTTTATGTTTCTTACTTCTTTGTGTTATCTATTTTGTTGGTTAGTAGCTTCAGAATAAGTGTAAGTATTATCGGTGGCAAAAAACTTTGTTGTCTTCTGACTTTAATAAAATGTTTTTTCTAGTGTTTTCCTGATAAGCATGATGGGTTTTGGTTGAGATATATATTTTCTAGTGTTGAATCAGCAGCCCTCTGTACTTACTTTTACGTATTTTTTTTTTTAAATCAGGAATGAGTTTTGAATTTTTCAACTTCTCCAGTGTTTATTGGGATCAGCATATGATCTTTCTCTTTGAGCTATTATTGTGATGAATTATATTAAACTGAATATTTGAAATCATCTTCTGATATCTATCTAGTATGCGAAGGATTTCCTCTATAATCCTCAGTGTCATTTTCATTACACTACCAGCTAAAGGCCCAGGAGGCAGATTATTCAGGGTATTATGCATTTGTGGTTTTGTTTTGTTTTTTTTCTCTTTCTTTTCTGAGATTCTCTAAAGCCCCTAAATAGGGCCCTTAGTTCAAGCCACCTGAGTAGTTTTTCCATTCAAGTCTGATTTCTCCTTCTAGAGAAACTCATTTTCTGCAGCCCTTGGCAAACCTTTTACTCTTTAATGCTCAGCTAGAAAGAGGTGGAGGGTGAAGAGCCATTTCTTGAATTTGTATTTCTGACAACCCAGCACTGCTGAGTTCCTTCCTGACTTTCCTTCATATCAGTCTTTTAGTTGCTTCGCCATTGAGCAGTCATTAGCAGACAGCCTCCCCACACTGCCCAGGGCATGACTGGCACTCATTGATTCACCGAACCACAGCCTGGAGGTGTGGGTTCAGCCAGGCTGGTCTGACATGCATCCTCAGCAATTTCCCCAAGCGCCAAGTCAGCCCAGGTGTTGGTCACATGAGGCCTGTGATCCTCTACTATGGAGTCGTGTCTCCTCAAGATCTCTATCTCCCCATCTCCTGCAGAGCTTGGAGCCATGATGGTTTTCCAGAGGCAGCAAAGATTTCACTCTGGGGAATGTCATTCTTGCAGTGCGAGGAAGTGTCAATTCAGTATAATTCAGCAAATAGTCATTAGCTTCTTTTTTTAAAAAAAATTTTTTTAACGTTTATTTATTTTTGAGACAGAGAGAGAACAGAGCATGAACGGGGAAGGGTCAGAGAGACGGAGACACAGAATCTGAAACAGGCTCCAGGCTCTGAGCGGTCAGCACAGAGCCCGACGCGGGGCTCAAACTCACGGACCGTGAGATCATGACCTGAGCCGAAGTCGGCCACTTAACCGACTGAGCCACCCAGGCGCCCCAGTCATTAGCTTCTGTATATCAGCTCAGTGTTGGGTGCAGAGGAGAGAACCGAAAGATGAATATGGCCACCATTACTTTTGAGGAGTTCTCAGTGAAAAGGGAGATGTGATTATATAACTGGAACAAACAAGTATGTGGTAAATACTATGGACTAACCTTCCTGCCAATCAGTCTCCCCCTTTAATCCTTTCTTCACCCACCTTCGAGAGAGATCTTTCTAACAGAAACCGAATAATGCTAACGCTGTGAAATATCTCCTCTTTGCTCTCCGGATATAATTCAGAGTTAACCTGACACACGGGGCCCTTCAGAGTCTGGTTTCAATCACCTGGACCTGCTTCATCTTCCTCTGTCCCTCTTTTATAAATAACAATACCCTATTTATTTGAACACAGCATGCTGTCTCTCCCCTCTGTGTCTTTGGACAAGCTGTCTTCCTTGTATAGAATGCCCTCTCCTCTTTCTTTGCCTGATGATCTCCTACTCCTTTTTCAAGACTCAGATCAAATATCTTTCCTCTAATATCCCCTTCTTGCATTTGGTCCCTCTTTTCTCTCTCAGCCATGTTCACTTTTCGTCTTAACGCTTTCTTCAACATCCTATAAACCTTCTAGTCCAGTAGTTTCCAGAGATGGATATGGGAAAAATGAAATAGAACTTCCATCTTTGTTTTTTGGTGTGCCATATGCCTAATATGTAGGTACAGTGGTACATATATATACTTCAAGATTAATAAATATGCCTGTCTTGTGATTATGTGTTCACAAGCTGTTTTACTGATAGGGATTAATAATCTGAAAAGTTGGAGGGTCATTGCTCTAGTAGTTACATCCTGGAAGGCATGAACCCTATCTTATTTGTAAGAACTTAATGAAAATTAGTTGGATAAGTGAATGGCCTCTATATGAATAAAATTATAACAGATACTTTAAATGAGATAGAAACAAGATGCCAAGAGTTGAAACAGGATTATGCATTAGTTCAGGAGTCAGAGAACCTGGCTTCAAATTATTTTTTTTAGGAAGGATTCGAAATGCCTGCTGGACTGTCTTAGGTGTGTTACTCATCTTTCTAAACCCGGGTCAGCAAACTTTTTCTGTAAAGAGGCAGGTAGTAAATATTCAGTTTTCCAGGCCATATAGTTTCTGCAGTTATTCAACTACTCAACTCTGCTGCAGCCAAAGACAATATGTAAAAAGTTAGGTGTGCCTGTGTTCCAATAAAACTTTATTTACAAAAACAGGTGCCTGTCTGGTTGGCCTGGGGGCTATATTGTGCCAACTTCTGTTCTAGATGATGATTCCTAGCTTGTGCAATCATTGTATTATATAAGGTACCTTTGCAACATAACTAGTCCATGACTAGTTGTTAAAAAATTACTTAAAAATCTCAACAATTGTTCTTATTTGGCCTTATGAGAAAATAGATGTTTGAGTTTAGTCCTTAGATCTGAGTCTCACAGACAGTGGAAGCAGGTGGGGTTGGAGACTAGAAGGGGAATACTCGGTCTAGGAAAGAACATATGTGAAGGTCTTGATGATCTGTTGAGGGGACCACGGAAACTGCTGCAGCATTCCTTGGGTAGCTGCATTGCAGGAATAGCAAGGGGTAAACTCTTTCTACCTTAATGGTGAAATGGAGACAATAGCAACCTTCCACCCCATAGTGAGAATCAGAGAAATTGCGTGTCAAACATCCAGTGCTAGACTGTGTCCTGTGACCTGCTGGTTGGCATCTTTTGATACTGACCTTCACCTACTGTCTGATGTCTAAACTATTGGCTACTCTGTTTTGCTGAGCTGGATTTTCTTCTAGTCTACATGTTTAGGGCAATTTGCTTCCCATTCTGAGTTTAACCTACTTCTTGCCCCACTTCACTGGCTAAAAATCAGTGGCCCTCTAATACCTGGAGCCTGGAAGAAAAGGGGCTTCTTGACTGGGATTTCTCAGGGTACAGTCTATGGAGCACCTGGACAGAATCACCTGGAAGTATCTGTTAAAAATGGATATTCCTGGCTCCCATCCAGAATTCTGGAGTTAGGATCTCTTCTGTGAGGCCCATTTTAAACTAGCTTTCAGGTGTTCTTACAAATTCCAGAGTCGAAGAGTTGCTGCTGTTCCAACTAAAGCATTGAAACAGTTTTTTTTTTTTCAAGTCTCCCCCTTGAGTTGCCTTAAGCAGACTCTTATCTCTTAGAATCCACTGTAATCGCTCAAAGATGGACAATTAGGCCAACCACTAACTTGTCACAAAAATAATAAATTGTGCAATGAATAAGTTTGCATTCCTGTGGGTCTCAAAATTGCAGGACTTTGCTGAGGTGCCCCTGATCAAGCAGCCCAGTGTCCAGGTAGAACCAGCACGCAGAACTTCCCTGGTTAGAATGCTCTTGCAGGACTTCTCTCTTGGGATGAAGATTTCACCTTGGCTTTTCCTCGTTAGAATTGTCCCACCCGGGTT
The DNA here is from genome assembly GCF_028018385.1 of Neofelis nebulosa. NCBI lineage: Eukaryota > Metazoa > Chordata > Mammalia > Carnivora > Felidae > Neofelis > Neofelis nebulosa. The sequence continues at coordinate 25,338,144 of NC_080793.1, forward strand.
TCCTGATTCACGTCCTCTCACAGGTCTTCCCCAGTAATCTCTCTAAATTGACAATGGGGTTACGGAGCCTCTGATGGATGACCTCATCTCAGGGGTTCTCTGCTTTGGTGATATTTCAGTCAAGCAAATATGGCTTCACTAAAATTCAATGGCATGTGAATTTTATCCAATGTATAAAAAAAGTAATAGTCACCCATTGGAAAGATAATTTTGTCATTCTCAAGATCATAAGATTAGCTCCCAGATATTTAATCAATAAATTGTTATTGATCGTGTTTTCATATGTGTCAAAACCTGCATAACAATTATCTACTTATCAGTGTGTGTGTGCGCATTTATTTATTTTAATGATTATGGATATTTGCAACAAATTTATGGATTAGTGACCTCATTAATTGTAAAATGTTTTTGGCCATGTAGAAAGAAGAGTTATTCTTTCTGTCTTTCAAATGAGCAAACTGAAGCATAGAGAATGAAATGATGTTTCCAAGGCCACATGACCTGCACATTGTTGAGCCAGGGCTCAGCTATAGATTCCTGAACTTGCAAAGCTCTCATCCTGCTTCTTAGTTTAACAATTCCAGCCTGGGCTTTCTATCCAAATACAAAAAAGGACATCTCCTATGAGAAGAAATCATGGAACACTTTGAAAACAAAAAGTGTTCAAATAATAAAATGGCTTGGGGTTCTGGCACCCCATGAAATGTCTCAGTTACAGCTGAGGCATCATTATGTCTTTTTGAGACACAGAAAAGCCAAAGAAACCACTAGATGGCAGTGTGTAAACATTAACAGAGAAAAGGATCCTTTTCTTGATTTTGAGTACCTTGGGACTGAGTGCCATGGTAAAAGCCTTGGCAAGGACATCCCATTGGAGCTAACCTTCCAAGGACAGTGAATTTGGAAATCATTGTGACTTTGAGCTCCAGCATGAAGCAGGATGGCTATGCTTTGGTTCTCTGAGAAGTTCGAGCATTGGTTCTCAGCCCCAATTGACAGAGTCATTTGGTATTCTAACTTCACTTGGTCTGGGGTGAGGTCCAGGCATCAGTATTTTTTGTTAAAGCTTCCCAGGAGCTCCAGTGTACTCCCAGTGTCAATAATCTGTGCTAGGTGGAGGCCATCAGCCCCCAGGGTTGCAAGAACCCAATCAAAACAACACAACGTGAGTTTCTAAAGATGTTCCAGGCACTGAGGCTGCAGAAATGAATGAGACATTAAGACATGATCTCTGTACTCCAGAAGTCACAGTTTCAAGGGAGCTGAGATTTAAAATTCCAAACGGGGTCCTAGTTATGCTGTGAAGTATTCCTGTAGTGCAGTCCCTGATCTACCTTGCATGATTTCGAGTAAGTTGCGTGACCACTCCATGACATACTTTCTTCAGTGGGTTTTGATGGAATTCTTCACTGGAAAAACAAGGACGTTGAGCTAGATGTCTCCAATGATCCATTTAGCTGTGTGTGTTCCTAAGAGCAGCATCTTTCCTCAGTCAAGTTCCTTGTGTACCCAGGAGCAATCTGGCTGTTTGGGGAAGGGATGGACTCTCTTGGGCTGGCATTGGCTCAGCACTTCAGGCAGGACACAGGGGTCCTTGCTGCTCCTTTGAGGTCTGGCTCTCCTCATTTGCCAATGGTAGCATTTAGTTCGTTATAGAGAAAATTAGTTGTTGTTGGTTCAGCCTTTAAGAACACACACAAATTCCATGTGCTTATTTTCCAGATATGTATTCCAGAGTAGCAGTGACTGGAGATAGAGGAGGGCATCTCCAGACCACAGATAACCCTCCTCCCCCTCAAGCCCCATGCCTACTTCCATCTCTCCATTCCTAGCTGCGACACAATGTTGGTTTTTTCCTAAGCTAGGATGACCTCTAGAAGGTTGTTTTCGTAATCTCTCCCTTTAATGTGGGGGTTGATGGGGCATATTCTGGAATAGGGAAGTATCAACAATGATATCTTGCGAGTCCTGATCTATAGTTTATGCTTAAGAAAGAACCTTAATAGCACAGACTAGATCTTACTCATTTCACTCATTTTAATACCTGCCACAAGTCCTGGTAGAGAGTAGGTGTGAGTAAATGTTTGTTGAATTAAGGTTTCTGTAGTTTGAGGTATTCAACTATGTCAAGCCAATTTTAAGTATTCAGGTTTCAGCATCAGAAATAGTTTTGATGCTACCTGTGTCTTATAGACATAGAAAATTATGAAATAGATTGTGTCTCCTTCTTTGCATTGGCTTCTAGGAAGCTCAGAGATAACATAGTGGCCCATCTGTAGCAAATAACTAAGAAAGATCTTATGCTAAATATGTCATTATATAATCAAATGATTATATGTGATTGTGTATAATCAATTAAATGATTATATGTGATAATTAAATGATTTTATGCTTGATTTTACTTTATTTTTCTCAGATTTTATATTTATTGTACTGAATTATTATTGCAAGCTGCTTCAAGTTCTCTTTGGAACAAGGAATGGAAAAACATTAAATCTGAGGCAATGTCTGGGACAGTTCCTAGTACATAGTAGGAGCTTGTAATAATTTTGAGTAAATGAGTAAATGGTATTTTTATCTAAATCGTAAGATTGAATTTGATGTTTAAACAAATCTATCAGTCAACCTGAAAGTTATAGTCTCTTAAAACATACTGGAATCAATGAAAAGATCTTCTGAGAAATAGACTCAGAGAGGCAGAGTGACCTGTCCAGGATGGCATAAAGATCCAGTGGCTTTCAGGTAAGCCCAGTTATGTTTTACTCTTGATCTACAGTACATTCTATCATTCCAAAACCACTTCTTTTGATCTTCCAAGAGAGGGAACTGTCCTCAAATACTTTCAAAAGTGAAATATAAAGAAAAGTACGCTTGTCCAGTTGCCTCTCAGGTGAAGTTGGTGACAAAATGAGAGCAGTGCCCCCTGTGTTTGATGGAATTGATTGTTCTGCTTATCATTTTCCCTTTGACCAAGTTAATGACAGCTCATTTGGTGACCTGTGATGTAATTTCCTTTCTTAAGGAGAAAAAGTTGGGGAATTCTGGTCGCCCCATTCAGCAATCTCCTGGGAGGTTGGAAAGGGATAGTTTTACTGACAGTGTTCATCCTGCATAGAAGCCAGTGGGCCTGTCAGCTTAAAGCATGAGCCGCTTAAAGCAAGATGCGTGAGCATCTTGTCAAACATCTTCGTCCAAAATGTGGTCAAGGAAGAAGTGAGGCAGCTGAATTTTGATGGAAATTTATCTTTCATGTATTTATTTAGTGTTCCTGTAGAGAGCAAAAGAAGTCATATTCCTGTTTAATAGCCTGACTTGTCTACTTTTCTAGCATTTTCTAAACCACTCCTCTTCAACTCCACTATTTTACTTCTTTACATCCAAAGTGAAAGTCTCTGTCCAACAAGCATTTTTTTTTTAAATATTACATAACCAAGAGAATAAGGTTTATCCTTTCTTATTCACTTCCCTTGTGTATTTTTATGGTTGTGGATAAATATATATAATTTGCTCTAAAGTCAAATTTACATGTTCTTCAGGCCAATCTGTTTTCACTGGTATTCCATCAATGGAAGGCATTAGGTCTACTTATCAAAAACACTTTAAAAAAAAACAAACAACACTTTTAGTTTTGGGATCGTCATCTGTGGAAGTTTTATTTTTATTTAGTTCCATAAATGAACTTCAAGGCCCTTATTACTCTGTAACAAATGTCTTGCCTCCATGTCTTTCTTTATGTTTTTCCCTCTGACTAGCATACTTTTTCTTTTTGGACCAACCTGGGAGCTCTAGCTCAGATGACATAATGTCCATGAGAACTCCCCATGAATAATACACTGCTCTCTTATCTGTGTTCCTGCAATGGACTCACCCTCATGATGGCATCACCACCTTATGTTACTCTAATGAGATTATCTGCTTTTTTGAATGGACTGTGGTCTTCTCAAGGGTAGCGGCCATCACTCCTTCATCTGTGAGTCTCCTGAGCCTACTGAGTGTCAAGGGTGTAGTAGGTGTGCATGTGCATATTTACTCATCCTATTGTTGATTCATTGTGGTTGTTGCTGCTGTCTTACTCAGATTTCTTGCCTTCCCTGCGAGGAGCGAACTCTGCAGAAATCCTGGCCAGAAAGCAATCTGATGTGCTAGTCAGAGCAGCTCACCTGTTGGCTCACTATATGAATGTGATGCGTTGATCATGCAGCCCAGAGGTCTGGGCTTTGTTCACAGGCACAGAAATGTCTTCTGAGTCATGCTCAGCCAGCTATTGCCTGAGTCTTAGTCCAGGGATGGAGAAGACCTGGTTCCTGCCTGAAGTCTCTTCTGGAGATTTCAGCTTCTGTTTTTAACTCCTGACCTTAGCCTTCTTTGGGGATATTTTGAATTGGGTTTGGTTGAGATGAGATTGTTGAGGTAGATACCTTAAGGGAAGAATTTGTCCTTTGGGAGTCTGTATTTAAGCCAAGGTGAGATTATGAATGCTCAGCTGCAGCCCAGACCTACCAGGCAAGCCTAAGATCTTTCTCAGATCAGAAGTATAGTGGATTATGGAAACATAACTTGTCACCATGGAGGAGACAAATTGTGTCTGGGACTAAGTCCTAAGACAGGGGAATCGGAGAAGCAAGCTAGGGATAGTTACCATTTGCTTATTTTTCTTTCAAGAGAACAGAGAGGAATATTTTTGATTTAGTAAAAGTGAATGCCTTCCAATGACTCTATTTGGAAAAATGCCATTGGCATTTGAAGGTTGGCATTGGGCATCTATTGTTCTTAAAGTTTTGGGCTCTTTAAAATTCAGATACATCCCCTCACCACCTTTATACTAATCTTTGTATTTATTAGAGGACTCATTAAACCCAGGGCCATCCCCTGGCTCCCTCTTGCTTGAATTTTCCCAGTGAAGTGGTTCTCCAGACTGTTTGGACACTTTTTTTGACAGGCAACCCCCAACCTCTCCCACCTCCCCTTTCCAGTCTAGGAAGCCCATTCTTTTTTACACAACACTGTTAGTTAAAAAACAAAACAAAACATTTTTTCCCTAATATTGAGCAGATTTTGGTCCCTGCTGTCGTTTCTACAGATTTTTTCAATTCTGCCTCTCAGGGCCACATATAACAAAAAAGTCCCTTTAGCACCTATTCCCAAGGCTATGCTCTTTTCACTAAATAGTCCATTTCTTTAAGCTTTCCTTCCCACAACACCATTTCAGGACTTTTACCAATTGAGCCATTCTTCTTTGAACACTTTCCAGTTCGCCCTCTTGAAATACGTGTAACCCAGTTAGAACAGGAGGGCTCATGTCACACTCAAAGAAGCACTTGTCACCAACCAGAAGTGATTGAGAAGAAATTGAGATCTTTAATGAAATTATTTGAAAACCCCAAAAGGGTTCATTTCCTGACTCACCACCAGATATGAAATTCACATTTTCCACCTTTTTCTATTTTTCTCTGCTTCCACTTTAGTCTTTTTTCTGCCTCTGTTGAAATTCTGAGAGCTTCCTAAACCAGCCCAACCAGACTCTCTTAATGTCTCCTCTTCTCTCCCATCTTAGGCTCAGTTCTTTGTTATTGGGGCAGAGGGAAGGTGAGGTGGGTAGGAGGGATTGCAGACACATAATTTAAAAAAAAATCTTTGTTTTGTATGGATTTATAATTCATCAGAGTGAATGACTGGAAGTGAAGCCTGATCCATGCAAAGCAGAGCAAACCCATTTACCTCCCTTCTTCTTAGCATGACTTCTAGTAACAGAGTTTCAAATATCATTGACGATTGGTCAGACCAATTTCCTGGTATCTCCTATTAAACTTTCCACAAACTCAAAAGCATTATGGAACTTATCCAGGATCTGGGGTTGAGGTGGGCACAGATTCTACGATTCGCAGATTCCATGGATTCCTGACTGAAGCTTTTTGGAAAAGGTATCAGGGAAAACGGAAGAAAAGTTTAGATTCTTATTGTTCTCTTATGTTAAATCTGAGGTCCAGTTACTTGGAAGTTGAAAGATAACTTTTTTGCTTAGTGTTTTTGTCTTTCTTGTGTGTGGTTGAAGGGCAGAAATAACTCTGGTGACTCCCAACAGACCTCCTCCAACCCCCCAAACTCAGTCCCAACCCACCTGGACTATTCCCACAAGTCAGTTTTGGGTTTGAGGTTGGCCCTTAAATCCATTCCGCATCCTAACCTACTGGGGGGTCTCCTGCCCCTGTTGCCCAGTGTGTGGGGCTGCCTTGGGGGTGCTGTTATAGGCCCTATGGTCTCCTTTACTTGTTTCGGGTGGTGGGCTGATCAGCAATTTCCTCAAATGGCCCTATGTGCCCTACATCTGGCAGTAATTCCTCTTATAATTTGATCAATTAATGGCACTATTTCTGTGATATTTTCTTTCTGTTTAAAATGTCTTTGGTCATTTTAAGCAGGAGTTTGGGAATGAGAAGAATTAAATCCACGGACACAAATGCATATCTTGAACTAGAGCTCAAGAAAGCAAAATTTTAACCACCCTGGGTGAAGCAGGATGGAAAGGAGTTGTGTGCTGTGTTGGGGCTGGTTGTTTGATGGTCAGTGTTGGTTTCTGCACGTCCAGAGCATTTCCACACACATTATTTAATTTCAGTTTTACAACAGATTTGATCAGAAGAGTTGTAATTATTACCTGTGCCGTGCTAATTCATAGCACAATATTCAAAGAAGTTTAGTAACTTACTTAAAAGTAGAGGACTCATGAACCCCCAGATCTTATGCCATCTAAGACCATCCTCTCTAGATAGCTAGGTATTGGATGCCATCATCTCTTTTGCAATACTCAGAAGTACCTGTAATAATATTTCCTTCTTGTGTTTTTGGAAACTCATTTGTTAACTTAAATAAATATATTTAACAAGGAAATTTTACATCACTACATTAAATTAAAAACAAACACCATTTTCTATAATTGGAAAGTAACTGTTAAAAGAAAAAAAATGTGAATGAAGCAATGTCCTTATATTTTAGCTAAATTTTGATTCCTGTTGAAGTCTCTAAGCCTAAGTTCTGCTCTCTCTTTTAAAAAGGGAAATTTTAGCATATTTTTAGAGAGGCGTTGAAGTCCTATGGCATCAAACTGAGACTTTCTCCTATATGTCATCCGAAGGACTAAAACAGAATTGGAAAAGGAATAACTTTTCCAACATGCAAATCAGTTTTACTCAATATTGTGTCCGTGTAGAATTCTTTCACACGTAATTTAAAAATTCTTAGGTTCTTTCTCTGGGAAACACTATAGAATCCCATAGTTACATAATTAAGGAGTAAACATTGACTGTAAGTTGGGTAGTTCTGGTGGACTACATAGATATCAGTAGTAGCTGGGCTAGCTAGTTCTGTTCCATAAATCAATATGTATCTGTTCGGCTACTCGGTGACATTTAATGAATACCTACTATGTGCTGGCCATGCAAAGATGAATATGACACTTCCTGAAGGGAGTTTGTGGTCTCATTAATATTATCAATGGTGTGAACTTCTAAGTTGCCCACTGTGAGGTATATATCATCAACCTTGCTTGAGGGTGAAGGAGGGAAATGCTCCAAATATGTGGTGCTACCCTAGCTGGCTATTAAAGGATAAGGGTTTATAATTGTGGATCTCCCAGGATGAGTACAGCTTCTACAAAGTAACAATGGTAGGAAAAGGCATGGTTCTCTTGAGGAACAACTAGTTTTTTGATTTGGCTAAAGTGTAGAGCCAAAAGGGAGAGAGATGGTTAGGGTAGGGAGGTGTCAGAAGAGGAGGCAGAGGTGGTAGACCCACGCCAGTTTGAGAAGAGTTTTGAATCCCTTGCCAGGGAGTTTGGACAGATCCTGTAGACAGTAGGGAGCCATCCAGAATATATAAGCGGGGGAATGACATGCTCAGACATGCCTTTTAGAGAGGTCACTCTGGTAATAGTGAGAAGAGATGAGAGGAGAAAGATGTCAACACAGATGTCTCCTTGGGATGCCAATATTAGCTTAAGTTATTCCATGCAAATTCTATTCATTAGCTCTCCTTGCCCATGTAAAGAGTTTTGGTAGCCGCCACTCTGGCCAGAGTGGATGAGGTCTGAATGGAGAGGCTTTGCTTTGGCCTTGGCGGAGTTGCTGTGGGATTTTTACTGTTGTAAAACTGCTTTCTAAAAGTGGTCTAGTCCATGTGGGCTGTTTTAAGGCAACTTAGAAAAAAACAACAACATCCATTTCACAACCAAACATTAATAAGGAATTTAGCCTCCTTTTGACTGAATAACTTGAATGATTAGGGACTGTGTGTGTGTGTGTGTGTGTGTGTGTGTGTGTGTGTTTACGTGTTTGCAATTCCCTGTACTCGCTGATGCTCAGATGCTTTGAGGATAGGTGGTACTATTTCCCCCATACCATTTACCCTGTGATTTAACAATTTAGCTTTCCTTTAGTATATTATTCCTTTCCTTGTATTTTATTTTTTTTAATGTTTATTTTTTTAAATTTTTTTACATTTATTTATTTTTGAGAAGCAGTGAGACAAAGCGTGAGTGGGAGAGGGGCCGAGAAAGAGGGAGACACAGAATCCGAAGCAGGCTCCAGGCTCTGAGCCATCAGCACAGAGCCCCACATAGGGCTTGAGCACACGAACCATGAGATCATGACCTGAGCCGAAGCTGGACGCTTAACTGACTGAGCCGCCCACGTGCCCCCCGCTTTCTGTGTATTTTATTTAAAAAAAAATTTTTTTAAAATCTTTATTTATTTTTGAGACAGAGAAAGACAGAGCATGAATGGCGGAGGGTCAGAGAGAGGGAGACACAGAATCTGAAACAGGCTCCAGGCTCTGAGCTGTCAGCACAGAGCCTGACGCGGGGCTCGAACTCACGGACTGCGAGATCACGACCTGAGCCGAAGTCGGACGCTTAACCGACTGAGCCACCCAGGCGCCCCCTGTGTATTTTAAAAAGAAATATAATTTTAACTGAATAGATTGCAAAGTAAACTCATTCTAAAGTCTACTACATTCTAGAGTCTTTGTAACATAGAGTGCTATACATTGGTCATGAGTGGTACATTTTAAAGTGAACCGGGCACTTAATTAGAAATCAGAATTCAGGACTTGGCTTGGCCAATTCTTACACATGTCACCTGGGACAATTCATTTTATCTGTCTGAGACTCATTTTCCCCATCAGTGAAACGGATGGGGTTGACAGAGATTGCCCAGAGTGATAGTTCTTGGCCTCATAAGGAGTCTTTTGAGGCTCTTTCTTCCTAGTTACCCCATCCCCATACAATTCTAATGCTACACATATACTGTATATCTGTTTATGTACTGTGACCCTTTGGAAGGACCATTGTAATATCTAAAAAAAATTTTTTTTTCCTAGAACCAGGTTTTGGCTTCTTGGTTGCTGTATTGCCTGGTTGAAAATGTATGGTCCAGAAGACTCTGCTGATAGGGATTGTGCTGCTATGCTACAGTCATGTTTAGCAAGAAAGGGATGAATGATTGTCTGCCACAGTCATGGGAAAGGGGATCATCAGGGTGTGAGCTTTGTATTGAGCTAGATGGTCTGTGTAACTCTTATCACTTGAACATTCTGAGATTGTGTGTTTAGTATGTATACAAACTATATCTATCAAGCTGAAAGTAATTATTGTTTTTAATAGTTAATCTATTGGGTGTTAATTACATGTTGATATGACTCCCAAATCTGCAAAAAATCTCAAACGTAATCAATTAAACAGTAGTAAGAAGATAGGCTGTATTTGTGGAATATTTTATTTGTAATCCTTAATACCTTCTGGGTAATTAAGATGTTCTAAGATATGCTTATATGCCATTTGATGCATTAGAAATTATTCACTTTTAATCTTACAGATTTCTAAGGTAAGTTTTGGAGGCAGAAGTATCTGTTTCACAATAGAATACCTATCAGATGGTTTGTCCAAAGAACTTCCAGTGCCTACATAAGCCCCTGAGCTTGATTGAGTGGGGGCTGCTTTGTAATGCGAATGCTTGGGAATAACCCCCACATCTTTCTGTTGGAAAATTTTTTGTATTCAAATCCTACTTTGAGTCAGGAATTGTAATGGTGGGGTGCGTTCTTGAGGAACTTGCATTTGTGTGGAGGCTGTCAGCAGAAGTAACTAGTGCAATCGAGCCACATCAACCTGGCTGTAAAATGAGGTCACATCCCTTTAACACCTGTTGCTATTGGTTTGAACCTTTGTCAGCTTTGATGGCCAACACGTCTCTCTTCCTTGAAACAGTCTCAGTTGGTTCTCACAACTCTTTTGGACACTTAGACCCGTTATGACCTTTTTGCTCTTTGCTGTGGAACTTCTATTGTTGCCACTCACTGCTCTGTTGGGCATGGCCATCTCAGCTCTTCGCTGGTCTCAGGAGAGGGTCCTACTCTCCTCTTTATCATTTCACCCATGTATGCAGTAATTTCTTCTCCTAATTTATTACCACACATTTGAACCTATGTTGTAAATTTTGAATACAATTTTATTGAATGTTGGGGATTCTAGGAGATAAGTACAAGCAGAAAATACACAAAAATTGTTGCTATGTTTGCTTTCAAGGACCATAGGTCTAGACTCACCCCCATAGGCCTCTGAATGGTAATTGCCCATCCTACCTATCTCAGAGAGACCCTTTTACTTTCTCTATGGGAGTCTCTCTGGCCTACAGTAGATTTCCTTCCCCAGATTCTAGACTTCAATTTATGAAGGCCCAGAGTGAGATAAGAGTTTTATTCCCCTGTCCCCCTCTCACCAGTATTGCCTCCTTAGTCCTCATATCTTGTCCTTCTTTAGAGGATAATGTGCCACCAGGACATCCAGTCTTTTACAGAGGAACTCTGCCCTTGGGCTTGTGGTGCTTAAAAGACCATCATATCAAAATGCAACATTTCATCATTATTTCACAATGCCTAGGCTATTGTTTATTTTATTTTATTTTTTATTTCATTTATTTTAATTCACATCCAAGTTAGTTAGCATATAGTACAATAATGATTTCAGGAGTAGATTCCTTAATGCCCTTTACCCATTTAGCCCATCCCATCTCCCACAGCCCCTCCAGTAACCTTCTGTTTGTTCTCCACATTTTATGTTTTTGTCCATGTTTTTATATTATTTTTGCTTCCCTTCCCTTATGTTCATCTGTTTTGTATCTTAAAGTCCTCATATGAGTGAAGTCATATGGTATTTGTCTTTCCCTGACTAATTTCACTTAGCATAATACCCTCTAGTTCCATCCATGTAGTTGCAAATGGCAAAATTTCATTCTTTTTGATTTAGGCTATTGTTTATCTTGAATAACATCACATTCAAGTTCAAGATTACTTAAACATAGCCAACTAATCTCAACTGTGGCTTAAAATAAAGACAATGTCTTCCCCGTTTTTCCTGCAGTTTTTTAGGTCTGTATACCCAATCTCATGTGAAAAAATTCCAGAACACACACGCACACACACACTCACACACATTCTCTCTCTCTCTCTCCGAGAATAAGCAATAATATACAATCATAGGAAAGATTAAAACTAAAGAAATGTTTTCTCTAAAGAAGCTATGGAGTCTGCAGAGATATAGCTATGTTAAAATAAACATCTAACTTATATACCAAAGAGAATTCTTTACTTCTTAGTGTAAACATTTACATTCAGATTAATGGTGACTTCATTTTTCCTCAAATATAATAGCAGGGTATATTGCTTTACATCTGGGTAATTAAAGGGCCCACTGGATTCATTTGTAAAGAACAAACGACAAAGGGGAGTGTGACCCAAAGGTAAATTCAATCCTTTAGCTCCTAAAAGATAAAAACTACTGAGAACTTTTAGGAGATTTTGTTTTTTCAGCAGCAAGACCTATAAAAAAATCCTAGTGTTCAGGTCAGCAAGAGAATCCCATTACCTTAGAGCAGGTGTTGACAAACATTTTCTGTAAAGGGCCAGATAGTAAATATTTTAGGTTTTGCAGGTCATATAGTCCCTGCCAAAATGACTCAGCTCTGCCATGGTGGTGCAAAAGTGACCACAGATGAATAAATGGCCATAGAAAAATAAATGAACATGGCTATATTCTAAAAAAAATTATTTAGAAACACTGAAATTTGAATTTTTTATAGTTCTCACATAGTACAAAATAGTATTATTATTTCCATTTTTAAAACTATTTAAAAATGTAAAAACCAGTTTTAACTTGCAGGTCATACATCAGTAGGTGGCCAGTCAGATTTGGTCCTCAGGCTCTGGTTTGCTGACCCGTGCACTAGGGCCCTGTGTCCCATTATGAAATGATATATTCACACTACAGTAAATATTAAATGGAGGAAAACACAGAGCACTTTGGGACAATGCAGAACGAATAAACCCAACTTGGAAGAATCTCCAACTTTTTTAGACTATGCGTGTGAATCTAAACACATCTAGTTCCTTCCAATAGCATCCGGAAATCTTTTGTGATTTCAGTGTGTTTCCCCTTGGAAAAAGACAACTTCCTACACACCCAAAAGAGAAAAAAAAAAAGATGTTGGAAGGCTTCTGGATATCTGAACTCAAATGTAAAATATAATTTTGGTGAACTAGGCAGAAATAAGGCAGAATGGGTGTCTCCATATAGTTTAAATTGTATTCAACAGAGACCTGTGTTTCAGTCTTGCTGTTTTGAGAAGTGTGACCAGTTGTCCTAATGTCTAGTGGGAACTTCTGGGGCTGAGCCCACAGAAACCTAGTTGAGTTAGTGCGTGTGTGTGCAAAAGGACATTCTGAATATGATAACCTGTGTGTATGTGTGTGTGTGTGCGTGCACACTCACGTACATATATATGCATGCCATGGTGAGACAACAAACTCTCATTAATCACTGACTTTTGGCTAAATATTTTTCCTTCACTTTCATCTGTTGAAGCTCATTTCTTCCTGAAAGTTTAAATCAAATGCCATGTCCTTTGAGAAACCAGCCCCAGTGTCCAGCTATCTTCCTCCTTTCCCATTCCTTTGTCAGAATTAACACTTTCTTTGTTCTCTCCTACAAGTCCAACTTGGATGATAGATGAATCTCACAAGATTGTCAGCTCTTGAGGCAAGAATAATTTATTTTTTCTCCTTTATAGTCTCTTTGCCTCATCATGTCCTTGGTACAGGGCGGGCACTAAAAAACAATTTGCTGAATGTAGCAAAATGACCTGAATTCATTAGTGACCATGACTAAATGATAATGCTTTAATTTTAAATACCTAAGCTGTGCCCAAGAAGGTTCCTTTGACATTTGCACATTTCCCTGTTTGAGGGGTGGGTTCCCCTTGAGTTCACAAAGTCTTATCTTTCCCATTTGAGAGCTTAAAGAGAACCCTGGTTCCTGGTTGTGCTAACTGTTCTTCCCTTTGGTAGACAGTCCCCAGGCTTGTGTTTTTAGCAGTAACTCATGTGTACACCTACCTACCCGCCTAGCTTGACATATGACTCACCGGGGCTCAGGCCAAGGTGCTGTCAGGCTAAGGGCCCATTTCTGTAAATACAGATTCAAGTTTGGGGTGGGAAATGGGGACGTAGAAAGCCTTCCAATGCAGGCTTTGGAGGCTGGCTGGCTAGATGAACTGGGGGCAAGACCCTGAATCAGATATCATCAGAGATCATCTGGTCCAACCTTCTCATTGTTCAAGTGAGAAGGCCAAGGCCCAGGGGGAAGTACCTGGCTCAAGTCCATGTGCTTATTACTATAAGAGCCGGCTTCCAACTAGCCCCTTTGTTCCCAGTCTAAGATTCTTTAAAATTATCCAATTAATTGATTAATTAACTAACTAACTAACCAACCAAAGATCACTGAGGCCATCCATGCATCCGGGCTTCTGCTGGCCACTGGGGGACCCAGATGACTCAGGCATGCTCCCTGTCTTCTTAGATCCTACAATCTAGGATCCTGAGGCAGAATGTAGCAGTAATGGTGCTAGCTTGATTTAGGTGTGAGCTGCATTTCTGTCCCTTTCTGATTGTGGAACTAGAAAAAGGAAATGCATATGTCTACCTCATAAAGCTGTTGTGAAGATTTAATAAGACAGTTCATGTAAAACCCTAAACATGATGCATACTACCTGGAAAATGCTCAGTAATTTTCGGCTGTTAGTATTCTAATGGAGACATTTAGCCCTTAGACAAATCAGCTGCCTCAGTAAGCATATTTGAAAATTGCAGGAGTTCAGGCAAAATATTTGGAGAAAATTTGACCTCAAAAAAAAAAAAAAATAGTGCAAGATTAGTGCCCTTGCCTCAGATAAGGTTGATTCTAGTGTTTCTACTGAAAAGGCCATTTTCTGCCTCTATGTAGAACTGGGGGCGAGGATACAAGAGAGATTGCCAGGATCAGATGAAAAAGAATTTCATCCATGTGGAGATAGTTGTGTTCATTGTTTCCCTGGCAGGTTTAGGCTGTGTGTAAATCCTGCCACATTTGCTTCTTACTTTTCACACTGAGACATCATTTCTTTCATAAATAGAGACTGGATTCACGTGACCCAGCTCACTGCTGTCCCAGCCCTGCCCTGGATTGGCCACCTCTGGGGCTCCCCCAGTGCTGGGCAACGGCTCGCTCCAGGCTGCTCACTGTTGACTGGCTGGCAGAAGCGGGTCACTGCCTCGGAGGCGCTTTTCCGATCTCGTTTGTGGCCGGAGTCCCATGGGGTGCAACTCACCCTGGTTTCATGTGGTGTTGCAATCGAAACTATTGAATCTCAAAATGGAATATAATTAAGGCTGGGTTAATAAAGCGTGTTCCACTCGTAGCCAGTAAAGGGTGTCATGTTTCTCCTTGCAGCTTTAGGCAAGGAAACTTAATCTCCAGCTTTGTCAGGGCAGACTGAATCAGAGGTGTGTCATCGAGCGGAAAGCCTCTTGTTTTACTTGTTGCAGTCACTACATGGCCAGCCTCATCTGGGTAGATTTGTACTGAGCACACAGAACCCAGCCCATGGCGGGTGTCCTGAAGGAGAGGCCCTTGGATAGGAGAAATTAGGGGACTTTTGCTCTATGCTGGGCCCTGGAAAAGATCCAGGAGAAGGCACGTCTGAAGCACAGGAGTCTTCAGGGGAACAAAAATGGAGGATAGTGTTTTATAACACCAGGTCTCCAGAGAAGCTTCCAGTGAAGGCTTCTCGGCCTTGGTCCCATCTTTCTTGCTGATTTGAGTCCTTTTCCTTTCCTTGTCTCTTCTAGCAACATTCTACTCCTCATTCTTCAGGACTTAGTACCACAGGCCTCCCTGATGTCCCCAGCAGGGATTATAATGCTAATTCATGCTTCCTTAGCACCAGAGACTACTGTAATCAGCAATATTTAGCAATTATAGCCGTTTACTTTGTTTATTATGATCTAGGTTCCATGCTGAGCACTTGTGTCTGTTATCTAGTCCAATTCTCTTAACAGCTCCTACATTATAGATGAGGAAACTGAGGCTTAGAGAGGGTAATAAGAACATTTCCCAGGCATATAGAGTGAATTCATTCATTCAGAAGATATTTTTTTAACACCTATTGTATGCAGACACTGTTTTAGGTCCTGAGACACATTTCTGAATAAGCAGCCAAAAAATCCCTGTCCTCATAAAATTTATATTCTAGTGTTGTGTGTGTGTGTGTGTGTGTGTGTGTGTGTGTGTGTATGCACACAAGCAAGGTAAATTATATAATATGTTAGAAGGAGATAAGTGCTATGGAAAAAATGCAAATGTAAGGCTGAGCAGGAATTTGAGCCCAGATCTCCCTTAGGCCTGGCATGTTCTTAACCATTTACTTATGTTGCCTGTAGTTCTGGGATCTTGGAATTATCTCTTTACTTCTCAGACTCTTCTCCTAGACTGTAAGTTTCTCTGGGGCAGGACTTTTCCTTAATTGGCTCCCTCCCCTGGCACATAGCTTAGCACCTGGCATAGAGTCAGCATTCAATGAATGTTTGCCCAGCATGTGAACAAGTGAGTGACCATATGATGACACAGGAGCCTACCGGAAGCACTAATTTCCCAGGAGGCTGGCCAGTCCTGGAGGCTGAGCTCTGCCACAAATGGGTCCTTCTACAAGTGTTGGATCCCATAAAATCTGCAGAATGGGAAAAAAATAATGACTGTTTTTGACTTCCTTACAGATATGTCATGAGGATTAATGAGACAGTATGTGCTAAAAGACTTGAGTTTCTTTGAAGACAGAGACTTATATTTTTCTCAGTAGTATGCTCATGGTTCAAAATTCCAGTAAGGATCTGGCATGGTGTTTTCATGGTATTTCCCAGAGAAATAAAGTTTGTTTAAGTGACAAGGTTTCTAAGCAGGTTTTACAAGCTGCCTCTTTTAGGCTGTGGGCCTGTGTCAGGGTTTGCTACCATTCGGAGCAATTGTGAAAACACATTTTCCCCCTTTGCCAAAGTGGGCTCTCAATCAGTTCAAACCCAAGTTTACATGGATGCTTGTCTCTCATTGTGGAAGTAAATATTCTGATTTTTATTTGACTGAAATCCCATTTGTTGGTTCTAAAAGAGCAGTTATCAGAATGCTTGTTGGCCAAATGCCAAATACAAGCCACCAAGAAAAGTATGCTTAGATCCATGTTCCCTGGGAGAGAAGGGCTTTGCCATTGGCTGGTGGAATAGAAAATGGGAAATCTCGTGTCAAAATAGCATGAAGGCTAAAAAAGAAGGCTTGGTTGTATTCTCTTTTCTTGCTGACAAGTCAGCATCCAAACCTGTTCTGTGTCACTCCCACACACAGAATGCAAGAGGAGGCCCTCTTGGTATTTTCCTGTTCACCTGACACTGTGTCCTTAAGCATAATGAACTCGGTTAACTGAAAGCATTGCCAAGATTCTATTTGACATTGGCAAATAGATCATCACTGTAGCGTTTGCTTGATATGGACAATATGCATTCTCAGGAGAGCTGTTTCCTGGTAGGGAAAATACCCTAGTATTACTCAGCAAAGGAAGGTGATAATAGTTTGGATTTCGCGAGTGTCTCTTGTCTAAGAGTTCAAAGGTCTCTCATCTACTTTATCTTGGTTATCTCTAGAACTCTGTTGTGAAAGCAGAAGCAGGTGTTATCATCCCTATTGGGGAAAGGAAAGCCGAGGCACATTTTGGTGAGTTGACCCACTTGATGTTGATATTGCTTGGCTCAAGTTGAAATCTCCTACCTGATACAATACTCGTTAACCAATTTAGAGTAGGCACTGCAGACCTATTATCTACCAAGCAGGCTCATGCTAGGTGCTACATATGTAGTAGATAATGTATTTCACCCAACAAATAATCCTACAAGAAAAGCATTATTATTGCCATTTACTAGTTTAAAGAGATTATATCCAAATTGGCTTGCCATGTCACTACTTACACAATGTTGTATCCAAATTCAGTGTCTTTGTTTACATCAAAATGCCTCCTTTTACCTGTGGAAGGACAGAATTGGTTCTGATTCTGTCATTGTGCCCAAGCTTGTGTTGAGATGTGGGTGCGTCAGGCAATTAATTTGTCATTTGCTTGTGTCAGTGTTTAAAATACATTTGCTCGTTATTTGTTTTAGGGGGAGAGGAGAGAAACTGATTTTCTATTAAGTTGAATTCCTTTTTCCTTATGTTTAAATGTAAAACGAGGAATTCATTACATGCATTGACGCTAATGTAATGTTTTAATGTCTTTGGCCTAGCCGTCCAGTTCACAGTTTTCCCATCACTCATAATTGGCTGTGTAAGTCACTCACACTCAGAAGGATCAAGGTAACTTCCAAGAATATAGTTGCACAGTCCCAATTAAAAAGGAGTTTAAAAATTGCTTTTCCTGGTTTGCTTTTGGCAAAAGTTTCCTGCTTTTCTGTTTCTCCTTTTCATTCTGTCTTCAGCTTTTTTTGCATGATTTTCTGAACCAGACCTCTTCTTGGGAAGCCCATTAGAGGGATTAAAATTTAAACATTACACAAAGTCACTTGTTGCCAGTAAATGGCATGACCCCAGGTATTTTTTGGTTGCAGATTTTCTTCTGGCTTCCAGGAACTGTCAGCTGGCTGGTCTCAAACTTGATGGCCGGACTGTTGTTATGCTGAACAACCTCCATAATAAAGCTAGCCAATAAAGATAGGGTGACCCTGGTGAGCAGTGGTTATAAATTTCCAATTGAGGGTGTTCTTTTTCAATGAGGGTAGAACTAAGTTCATTTGTATCAGTCTGTGTAAGTGGAAACCTGAGGTAAAGGCCACTATATTTTGACTTACCCCGTGATGTTTAAAATTTTGTGGTGGAGACTTCTGGTGGTATTTACTCTCATCTTCTGTCCGTCATGAGCAACACAGAGGGCCTCACACCCCAGTTTTCTTGCAGTTAGAAGGATTACTGACTAGTTCTGGCCAATGGGCACTGAGTGTAAGTGATACATGTCATTTCTGGCCAAGGGGCTTAAAAGCGAATTCTCCCTCCCTCCCCTAGCAGTGCTGAACCCTGAAGCCCTGAGTTCACATAGTAGTGTTATAACATGATGGCCTGCTCTACTGCTAGACTGGGTCCCTGAACGACTAGATGGAGATGGAGTCTCTGCCAACCTGCATTAGACATGTGCCATGACCAAGAAGGAATCTTTTGTGGTGTTCTGTCCCTGAGATTTGGGAGATCTTCTTGGCATCCTAACACCATACAGTTGGTGTCCTGGGAACTACCTGGCTGGCCCATTCCTTTCTCTGACTGGATCTTGTATCCCTTTTATGAATTAATCCCACGTTCCTCTGTTCTCTGTTCGTAACCTAAGGCGCTTCATGGCCAGTCTCGGTTTGGCTCAGTTCTCACTGAACTCTCCAGAGGGATGCTCTGAGAATTCTGGGCTGTTGAGTGCTGCCAACAACCCATATAATATTTGTCTCCCTTGCTGATCTTCCAGTTTGGGGCTTTGAGGATAGGAAGTAGAGGGGGAAGTAAAGGTTAAAAAGAGGAGTGGGAAGGAGAGGACAGAATAGGACACTGTGGGAATGACAAATGTTCTAAAGTAATTGTTTTCCACTCTGGTCTTAGCAAACATGGTCATTCGTAGGATCAATCAACCATATCTTCATTGATTCACTCCTGTCTCCCTGCTAATGTCATTTGTCCATTCCATATGCAATAAGATCTGTTCTGGGCCAGATCCTGGGCTATAGAGAAAAGGAAGGGCACATGCATTGGCCACCAATAGTTGATATTTTGATAGGGGTAGCGTTCACAGAGAAGGACATTTGCAGTTCATGGGAGCCAAGAAAGCAATGTAGAACTTGCAAAGGCCAATCGACTGGGAATGAGGGGCTGTGTGGTGGGGTGGAAGTTACTGCTAGGATAGTAATGTCACTGGGGACTGCCCCAAGGCCTCAGGGTCCAAGAACATTATCTAGTCACTGTCCCTAGACCTTAGCAAGTTCACTCTGATGCTGAGTGATCTCTTACCTCTCATAGTCATATAGAAGCTAAATGTCAACAACTGAATTTATAAGATAGAAAAAATAACTTCCAGATGCTGTATCAGGGAAGTAACAATAGAAATACATCACTGATAATAATTGCTGTCCCTTGAAGGCTAGTACATGTCACGCACTGTGCACTTCTTGTGCATTATGCCATCTAATCTCAAATCTCACAACCACCTCGGGATGTTGGTATTTACCTCCGTGTTACAATTTCAGAGATGAGGAAACTGGGCCTCCAAGAGCTTCTGTTAGTTGTCTAAGGTCTTTAAGGAAATGGTGATGTTGGGTTTGAATCCTGCAGATTTTGATATCATAGGCCATGCTTCTTCTCACTCTCTTGTTCTGCTAGTCTAGCAAGGAGAAGAAATTAATCCTCAAAGTACATTGGTGAACATGGAAGCAAAGCAGGTGGAGTTGAATGATTTGGAGCCATGGTAACCCCTGCTCCACAGTAGAGCTTCCTCTCCAGTGACCAGAAGGCTATTGTCACCTAGGGTCAGTGTTGGCTACCTGGGCAGTGATGCACAAGCTCTGACAAATTCTTCTTTTAGGGTTGTCTTTGCTAGACTCATACATGTTCTTCAGATATGAGTACTGGTTCAGATTCAGAGTGTCAGAATGTTAACTTACAATACTGACATGGAACTATAGCAATTATACTTTCACAGACTTGAGGGTGAATGATACGGCATGGGATGCTTTGAATTACAAAAGAATACAGACCCCCTCCTTCTCTTAACCAGCTTCTCTTCCACAATGATTACTTACATGGATTGGTGTATATCTTTCCTCATCATTGCATGGTTGTGTTCTGTTCCCCCAGCTTTGAGTTGGAAGGTAAGTTAAATTGACTTGGGAAGATGGCAGTCTCTTCATGCTGTAGGGACTTTTCCTGATTCTTCCCCCACCCCCGCCCCCCAAGGATAGGGCTCTGAATAATGAGCTCCTCTACATAGACTGCAGAGCACAGAGCCAAAGCAGAGGCCAGGGCACTACAAGGAGGGACTCAGAGGGGCTTTGTAGCCATACTGTCCCTGGGGGTCCTGGGCCATCCTATACCTGAGATGAGCCATATGGCTGGACTTGCAAAATTGAGCAAGAATTTTCCAGGGTAAGAACATGGGGAAGAGGTTTCTCAGGGGAGGGAATGGCATGCACAAAGGATGGCACCCTGAGAGACTCAAATGATCAGGGAAATAGTTAGCAGATTCATGTGGCTGGAAGTCAGGATGCTGGGGGAGAGAAGAAGCTGCCAGAGGCCAAAGGCTCCGTCCTCTCCGTGGGAGCCAGCAAGGGCTGAACCCAAGTGAACGTTCAGTCATAATTTGTTGCAAAATTTGTTGGTGGTAGGATGAATGAAGGAAAGCAAGCAAGCATGGAAAGTCTTAATGCCCTGAATAGCTCACTTTAATCAGTTGTCTGTTAGATTGTAATGGGGCTGGGGCTACTGATGCCAGCTCTTTGCTTTTCATCTGTTGACTTAGACATATCCTTAATAGAGAAGGACCTTTTCCTTCACTTTCTCTCCTTTTTGTAGTTCTTTCTGTTTATAATTCTAACATAATCCACCCTTCTTTTTTCCTCTTGGTTTCTTTGTCTCTCTGGTTTTAATGGAAGAAGATTTAGCTTTGGAGTTGGAAGCCTAGGGCTCTAATCCAACCTTCCACTATTTCCTGGTGAGGTGAACTTTTGCAACTCACTCGATCCATTGATGCTTTGATTTCATCATCTATAAAATGAGAATCATAATGCTTATCTCACAGGGATACTATGAGGCTCAAATGTACCATGCTAGTGTTTCTCACTGTATATTCTATAGATTTTTGATAGGTGTTATTAGAAGGTGAGAGAAACATCTATCCTGTGGCTACATGAGTGTAGGAAAGTTTAGGTTGGGCATAATATATGAAATTCTCAAACCTTCAATATGTTAAAATATCTTATGATCACCCAAAAGGGAGGGTTGTGGGTAGAGTGTATAAGATGCAGGATTTTGGTGGCAGGCACTGTTTATTGCCTACCTATAAGAACCTCCTCTTCTTGTGGCATCACATATGCCCAGCCACTTGGCAGCTAATCTCTGGCATTTCAGGGCTTGGTGTTGTAGCTTAGGTAGCTTGGTTTATGTGGACTGCATGACAGGAAGTGCTGTTTGAGGGGGGCCTTGTGGTCTGAGTAGGAGCTTCCATGAAGCCCAGAAGCGGAGGTAGGGCCCTCTACACAGAATGCACAAGACCCAAAACAGCTCATCATGTCATGGCTTGTGTGTGAGTGGGGCCCCAGCTTTCTTAGACCTTTGTCTTGGGTCTGAGTAATGGGGCTCTGTGAAAGTACAGGGTTAGAGGGAAATGACATAAATCATTAGCTTCCCATTCTCCATTGACAGCGTTATTTGCTCACAAGATCATGCCCTGTGACCTCCCTCTGTTATAATTGCGTGCTGTGTTTGGGGAAATGGGGCATTCCCCAGGCCGACCTTAAGGCACACCCTAATCCTCTTTGCCCAGCTGACACAGGGAGCAGCTGGGAGGAGAAGCTCTCCAACAATAGCGGAGGCGTTCTTTGGACTTGACTCTTTCACTCAGACACTCCTAGGTACCTCCCCTGGGACGTGGCACGAGTATCTCCTAGTTAGTGTCTCCCTGGGAGCTCAAGCCTGATGTTAGCCACCACGTCCACTGCCTTCAATCCCTGTAGCTAAAACCTGACTGCCTTGCAGAAAAAATACCAACACAGTAAGCAAGTGGGGATGACAAGTGTCCCTGTGAAGACAAGATTATGCCAAATAGTTCTCACAGGCTGCTGGCTCCTGGGGTGAAAAGGAAAGGTGAACTTGGGCACTGTGGAGCAAATGAAAGGTGATTCACTCTGCTTCTGTGGGGTGTATCAGATTCCAGTCATCAGATCTTTTTTGGAGGGAACTTGTCCTGGATCACCCCAACTGGGTCAGGTGTCCTCCCCTAGGTTTAACCCATATTGTAGCACATGCTGTTGTCACCTCTTGCTCCATTCTTCAGGTCCCTTTACACTAGGGCCTCAGTTTCCATTTACCACCCCAAAGAAGTGCCAGATGAATGAAGGATGGCATTTACCTAAAACAGTTCAGCAGAATTGAGGCTCAGCTTCCTAGGTTTGGCATCATCATCACCACTTATTACTTTACCTTGTTGTTCGTGTCTGTCAGGCCCTACATTGGAGAAGGTATACTACAAAGGCATTTCACTTACCAGGTTCCCACGTGGTCCTCACAATAATCCTCAGGCCAAGAAGAGACCATCATTCTGTTTTTAGACAAGGTACCTGAGGCCTATGGAGCCTGGCCACCTGCTCTGCTGCTCAGCATTACAGGTGCGTGGACCGCTGAAACTTGCCTTCTCCCTTTCCTAAGGCCGGTTCAGTTGGCTCCATTTTGCTGCCGCACCCAAGCCCAGGGTAGTTACTGCACATTTATTCATTTAACAATAAATGTGACTAATTCCTAATTTTCCCTTTCTTGATGGTTATTATTCTTTAACAGGCAAATAAGCTGCTTTACAGAAATGCACCAAAAGGAAAGTTATTGCTATCCTTTAAACTAAAGAGGAAGTGATTATTATAGTAATGGTGGTGATGTGGTCAGGCTCTCTTCCATTCCCTCAGTGATGCTTGATGCCTCACTGTTCTTATGTCTTCAAATGTTCTTCCCAAGTCTTCCTGCATTAGGTAATGCTGCTGACAGCCTTGGAATCTCAGCGGGAGGATATGGTATGAAAATAACATTTAAAAGTATTTCCTTCTCAAAATTCAGAAGATTGGGAGGAAGGAAAGATCAAATACTTGAGTAAACATGGCAGAGCAAAATAGTTATAACACATTATAATTCCGGGATTTTTTTTTCTTTCAGCATTTGTCAGATTCCTTATTTCATGCTCATGCTTGTTACTGAACATTATTGCCTCTGAATGTCCTGATCACATGCTGAAACCGTCCTGACCACCCAGCATGAAATTTTTACCTGGGATTCAAGACATGAGGTGAAGCCCCTTTCAGAGTTCCTTGCCAATTTCTGCACTGGCTTTGGGGTGACAGATATGGAAGCAGCAGTTAATAAGCCATTTCCCATTTTCACTCCCCTCAAGGACTAGCCTCCACCTTTATCTCAAGGGGTCAAGAAGCTTTAGAGATGGCCTCTGATGCTATTTTTTATATGCTGTTTTCTGGGTGAAACCAGGGGTAAGCACTTTCTAAATCCCATAGAAGCTGTAGGGTCCCCTGTTCCTCCTCAGGGCTCTGGACTGTCAGCTCCTAAGTGAGAGCTCAAAGGAATATGCAGGTTGAGGTCATTTCTGCTTTCAAGCCTGATTTCTGTTGAAGGAGAGGAGAAAGAAGTCCTCTTGGGCCCAAGCTGACAGCCAAGCTGGGGAACAATGAGGCCCCTCTCCCCTCAGGCAGCCTCTTGTGGATGGAGGGCCTGAGCCCCACCACGGAGTCGGCAGTCACTCCCCAGACCTCCCTGGCAGTTCAAGGCATCCGTCAGCAGCCAAGCACAGAGTGCAGTGGGAACCCTCCCAGCAGCTTTGATCCTAAACCATGTGTGTTCTTGGACTGGCTTGCAGTGGAAGGAGCAGAATAAAAGTAGCGAGGCCCAAAGCATCCAGAGGGAATGGGAATCCTTTATCTCTTGGAGCCAAGGGTGAGAAATCTCAAGGCCGAGAGAAGCCTTGATGGCTGTCCAGTCTGGCCTCCCCTAGCCTGCCACGTGGCATCTGGCTTACATACCTCTAGTGCTCTGCTTGATCCTTCCAGGCTTACCCATCCTAGCCAATCAGCAGCCTGATTCTCTGAAAGCTCTCCATTCAATTCAATGAAATCCAACAGACTTGTACTGACTACCTACTCTGGGCCAGGCAATGTGCTAAGCACTGAGAACATGGCACTGAACTTCCAAGACATCTACCCATTGGTGTCCTGAATGCAACCATTCTATTTCCTCCTCCCTTCCATAGCTATGCTAATATTTGAAAACAAGGATCATGCCCATTGGCCCAGGTCATCTTTGCTGGAGACTTAACATCCTATGTCTGGTGCTCTGTTCATGTTCCTCTTTGTCCATATTGCTTCCAGAAGGCAACACACATGAGCAGCCCGGTATGAAAGAGGTGTTATTGAACTTCATAGTGTAACTTTACAGTGAGACCGTGCCTTGGCCTAACATAGCTCAGAATGTGGATCACAGTATTGATTAGAGATGGAACTGGATTTGGGGTACATGTGGAAAATATCAGAAAGAAATTTTTGGAATGCTTGGGTGACTCGGTTAAGTGTCCACCTTTGGCTCAGGTCATGATCTCATGGATTGTGAGTTTGAGCCCCGGGTTGAGCTCTGTGCTGATGACTAAGAGCCTGGAGCCTGCTTCGGATTCTGTGTCTCCCTGTCTCTCTGCCCCTCTCCTGCTTGCACGCACTCTTTCTCTCAAATAAACAAACAAACATTAAAAGAAAACAAAACAATTTTTACCCCCTCCCACCAGTCTGACACCTCACAATTCCCAACTCCTTTGAGACCTTTTATGATTTATGTAGTAGAAAAGTCAGTGATCAGTCTCCAAGGGAATTTTTGAGCATGCTCTGGGTTCCTAGTGGGACTTTCTCCCCAGGCTAGGATCATGAGTTACAGATTTCTTTGCTATAGGCCCCAAATGCCTCATCCACAATGTTCTCCAATTTACCTTGCCCTAGTATCTGGTCTGTCTTCCTAACAAGCACCTCCTAAGTGCATGCAGGCTTGGGACTGCAGGGAGGGGTGAATGGAGTGGCATTTGTTCCATCTCTCTCTCCAGATAGAGGATTCCTGAGCACCTGAACACTCCTACCCTTCCTGGCTGCAGCTGTACCAAGCATTCACTGGACTAATAGCTCTGTTCTTTGGCTTCCTGCCTCTATAGAGGGAGAGGATTCTTTCTGAGACTTTTCTCTGCCTTGGGTGGTCTGGCAAGGAGTGGGATGGTATACGTAGTGTGGTGGGGTGTTGTTGTCAAGGTTCCATATCTAATTCCTCCCAAGCATAAAATACAGTGCTCAGCACACAGTAGGTGCTCAGTAGATCTTAGCTAAACAAATGAATGAGGAATGAACAAGTATTAAGCAACTGATATTGACCCTGAGGAAGCTGGCATTCTCTCTTAGGTCTCTCTGGTCACTCCATTTTTTTTTAAAATCAATATCCTGCTTTGATATTTTTTTTAAAAAATTGAAGTATTGTCGACACACAATGTTACATTAGTTTCAGATGTACAATATAGTGATTTGACATGTTCCCTGGTCACCTCTCATCTTCTGGTCTGGACCAGGTGTTAGAGGAGAGCCTTTCTTCCTCAGCAGGGAAGGGAATGTGAAGATATTTATCGGACATTTGCTGTGTGCCAGGCACTTTACATATATTACTGTAGGCAGTCCTCGTATAAACCCTATGAAGGAGGTATGAGGAATTTTACAGATGAGGAAACTAAAGTTCTTATTGATAAATCACTTGCCCAAGGACATAAGCTGGTGGGTGGCATGGAGGGATTTGGAACAGTTCAGTCCACCTGGCTCCGAAGACTTGGTCATCTGTATACTGCACCAAGGTGGCCTCTTGACAGGGTTATGGTGAGAACTGACTCAGGCTTCTGTGCCGGGCCTACAGTTCTCCCCAGGGACACACACCTGAGCAGCTTCTTGGTGCCTGGTCCTTAGCACCCACTTAGTACCAGGTCATCTGCCTGGGCTGTCTTAAACGTGTGGAGACCTGAGAGCTGTTGCTTATCATGGTCTAGGCAGCAGATCAACCTTGGCCAGTCATATTCTGGTCCTCTGGGTGTTCAGTTTGATTTTCCAGGCTGGTGACTGTGTGAATGAGAATGGGCATCAGGTCCTTGGCATGGAGACCTATCTATCCTTCTGTGACTATAGAAGGCAGGTAAAAACATCTTCTGAATGCTCCTGAGGACATCTGTCTTCCACAACTGAGTGACCTGGGGACACTCCTTGCCCTTCTCATTTCTCACTTTAGAGCGGTTTGAAGATCAAAGAATTCTGGAAACACTTTAGGCACATATTGTCCCAGTTTACCTGTGTGTACTCAGGCATCTTTGTGCTGAAATTCCTGGCTTTTCTGGGAGGTGCTCAGCATTGAATCCTGGATATGGCCTGTAGAACCCAAGTAGACTTGCGTTCAGATGCTCCAGAGAGATGCTAGTACCAGTGTTTACCAGCTGCCTCAATTTCCTCTTCTAAAAAGTAGGAGTTAAGATACCAGATTTATAGTTTTGGATCACATTAAGTGGTTAATAAATGTGATTATTAATGTTGTTGAATTGGAGCTGGAAGGTCCTTTAGACATCAGTTTATGATCTGACTAAAGTGTTTTCCAGCTCTTCTTGATGTACTATTTCTTTTCTTTAAATATGTATTTGTTCTTTAAATTTATTTTAGAGAGAGAGTACATGAGGTGGGAGAGAGGCAGAGGAAGGGGGAGAGAGAATCTCAGGGAGGCTCCATGCTCAGCAAAGAGCCCAACACGGGGCTGGAGCTCATGACCCTGGAATCATGACTTGAGTTGAAATCAAGAGTCGGACGCTCAACTGACTGAGCCACCCAGGTGCCCCTATAACATTTCTTTATAATAGAGTTAAAGAAACACTTCTGAGTCTAATATCTCACTTAATCTTTTCAATAATCTCATAAGGTGGGTATTATTGGTATTATTGTTAATTGTATATCTTATGGGAAAATAAAGTCTTAACAGAGGTTCAGTGAGTTACTCACCATCTTCCCTGTGGTGCAGAAGAGCAGAGTGGTAAGGAATGGTAAGACTCTGCAGTCCCTTCTGCTTACCTTGAACAAGTTGTCATCTCTGTGCCTCAGTTTATTCACCTGTAAAATGGGATAATTCTCCCCATGAAGCATTTGGAATAGGTGCAAAGTGAGCACTCAGTCAAGCCTAACTTGGAAGGACAGATAGTTGGTAAGTAGAAGGCTGGGACTCAAAGCCAGATTTAAGTCCACACACCATGCACTTTCTGCTGTCCCAGACCATCCCTCACCCAAATGCTAGTTTTATAATGAAAAACTGGCATATTCCAGACACTGTGGGCCTCCTATTATTCTCCTTTCTACCCTAGTTCTCTACTCCCCCCACTTTATTTGTTTTTAACAGATGAGGAAACCCAGAAAGGTTAAGTAACTAAGTCTTAAGCTAGTTTGTGGCAACCCAGGATTACCATCTAGGGCTCCTGACTGCTAGACTGTTACTCCTTTGGTGAACCCAATATCTAAAAATTAAGAAAGGCATGAGATACACCCACACTCAGAGAAAAACAGCATATCTTGAGTTTCATTCTGGCCTCCAGCTAACACTCACAACTCTGTGATCAGTAATTCATTCCAACAGTTCTGATTTCTCCAAGTGCGGTTCAACATATATTAATAGTGGCAAGTAGACAGAGTCTGGAGTCTCCATGGGAGAAGCACTTTTTTAGAAGTTCTGCATGACTGAGCTGCTGCATATTGCTCCTCCTAGATGGTGCCCAGAATTCCGGATCACATTCGTTCAGTTTCACATCCTCTTCTCTGCCTCCCAAAGGGTAGGACAAGTGCACGCTGGGGTGGAGAGATCCACGTGTCAGATAGAGTCCCAATGGCTCCCTGGAGGGTGTGCTGAAGAGGGCTGGCTCATGTGCTGGAATTCTCGAATAAAAACAAACAAACAAAAGCTATCATCACATTGGTGTAGGGTTCTTGTTTCTCAAGAATTGGATTTCCTGGAGCCTGTCTTCTCCTGCTACAGCACAGTGTTCCCATGAGTAGGAATTCCAAGTGCCAAGAGAAGCCATATGGATAAGCTTGGGAACTAACTTTGGCAATTAATATGGCCCCCTAGTATTTAACCTCAGCCTACCTTTGTGATTTTCCTTGGATGATGTCCCTTTATGCACCCGGTGTTCCAGCCAAAGCGAACTGCTCATCCCATCTGGGTTCCAGTGGCCTCCCTGCCTTTGCTCAAACAGGTCTCTTTCCCTGGAATATTTCTCTGGAATACTTGAACTCTTCATCTCCACTAGTCTGCTCCTATCTGCTCTTCAAAGATGCAACTCACATGCTACCTCCTGACATCATATCTGATCTCTGGAAGCGATGCTCCTTCTTATGGCCTCTCAAAGGCCTGTCTCATTATTCACTGAACAAATATTAATTGAGTTCTTCCCATGAATGAGGCACTATTATAGATATTTGGGGTACCTAAGTGGACAAAGATCCCTGACTTTGGAGAGTTTACTTTCTGGTGTCTCCCATAGTTTATTACTAATGCTGGACATATCTAGTTCTCCTGACAGATATCATGCTACTCAAGGTCAGACTGATGTCATGTCTGATACCTCTATTCACCCTTTCAGTGGCTTCTGATTGCTTTTGGTATAAGGACATTAATGCTGAGCATTCCCTATTGGATCTTCTATGGGTCTAATCTCCCTTCATATCATTTTCCTCCTAGCATTCTCTGTTCAGCTTTCTTTCCTCTACTTATCCTGCTACAATGCCTTTGCATATGCTTTCCTTCTGCAAGGAATGCTGTCCCTGCCTGTTTCCACTTGGTTACCTTCAAATTTCAGCTGGAGCATTACTTCCTTGACCTCCCTGACTAAATTAAATACCTTGACACTTCATGATATCATAGCTGCCATGTCGCTTGTCACAGTTGCCAATTTACTTGTGTCTGTGTCTGTTTTCCAATCCAGATGGTAAGTAAATCAAGGGCAGGAGTGGTGTCTATTTTCATCATTTGAAGCCCTAGCACATAGTAGGGAATCAATAAATATTTGTTGAATGAATCAATGAAGAAATGTCTCCTAGCCATCATGTATGTCAGATTATCCTCAATGGGCTTTATTTCATGCATTCTGGTTTTGCTTATACATTTTTAGTTGTCTGGACATCTGTCCTAATTTGAGTTTCAGAAAATACAGGCACCTGACTGTAGCAATGTTCTGTGCATAGAGAAGGCACTCAATCAATTTCTCGTTTGCTAACTGAATAAATAAATGAATTCAAAGTTTGGTAGAATGGGCAATTTGGTGGAAGTGAGGATCACGTATCAGAGGAAATTTTGTTCTAACCAAAGCTGACAGTGGTATGTCTCTAATAATACTAATGTACACATTTCAGAAAGGCTCATCAAAGGAGGCTTAGGCTGCTGGTGGTCTGTTCATGTTGTGTCAGCAAAGGATAAGGTGATTCTTCCTTGAATTGTCACTCAAGGTATACAGAGTTTTGTCTAAGGACCTTGTGGGCAGTGTAGAAGACTAGTCAAAATGGAAAACAAGGTTTTCTTTTAAGTGAAAGAAAAAAGTAGCATCGGGTAGTGATTCTTTCGTCTTTTGCTATTTGCTCTATTTTAAAAAAGAAATATTACCTTGAGTTTACTGAGTAAAGAAAATCAACTGTTAGTTTACAAAGCGAGTTTACATATACTAGTTTATTTTAATTGTTATATTACTCCAGAGAGGAGAGTGGTATCATTTTTCCTGCCTTTTTTTTTTTTTAACAGATGAGGAAATTGAGGCTTGCATTTCTATGCCCAAGGACACATGGCTATTATATCAACCAAGATTGTCTAGATTATACTGCAGTAGTAAGAATTACCAAATTCTCTGTGCACAACAAAGTTTTATTTCTTGCTCATGTGATTTGTCCATGGTGCATTTACTAGAGGACTCTGCACCATGCCTCATTCAAACATACAGTGTTTTCTGCTACCTGTGAGCTTTTCCACATGCTGTTCCCTTTACCTGTCATTCTAGTCTTCCTTCTCTATCTGGTAAGCTTCTGCTTGTTCTTCAAGACTTAGATCAAACTTCACCTTTTCTTAAAAACCTTTCCCCAATTTGGCGGAAGATGGTTCTGAGCCTGATGTCCACAGATTCTCTGAATTTACACCATCAGACTACCCTGGAGTTGATGGTTTTCTTGATTGTACCCCAAGCAGACTTTGTGCTTCTTGGAGGAAAGGACTGTGCCTTGGTTATTTCTGGGTTCTCAGTGCCATTCATGGAGTCTGACTCCAAACAAGTGCTAATTGCCCAGAGAAGAATGACCGAAGCATGGTTGAGAGTTTATCTTGGGAAAAAGCTGAGAATGATGGGTTGTCCACCACATTCATTCAAATGTAGCACTGTGGTTCCAGTATGGTGTTTAATTTTGAGAAACCGGACCCTGTGAGGCAAGTCAGGTTGATTTCTCTACAAATCGTATTCCAGAGTAGGTGAGGCATATTAAGTATATTAAGATTGATCATTTAAACCCTGATGAAAACTTACCAAGTATAACAACTGTTTTTCAGACTAATTCATACAAAGCTTCTTGCCCCTGGCAATAGTGGATCATCAGAACTAACCACATCTCAAGACCATTCCATCTAAATAAATCTCAGTAAAATTTAGCCTGTCAATTTTCTCAAAAGTTAGTTGTATCTTTTTTGTTGCTTTTGGATGGCCAGCTAAATTGTTATTTTTCTTTCCTGTCATAGCTCTGGATTTTGACAGGTCATTGTTTATACTTTGGCAAGTCTCTTTGGTAATATACCTGTCGAATGATTAATTACAAAGGTTTAAAATATGAACTCTCAGCGAATGGGGAGCAGGGATTGTTTTATGAATTTTCTCATTGCTTCTCATTAGCATCATATCCAGAATTGGAGCAGTTGTTACAAAAACAATAGACATATGTTCCAGGCTCTCTCCAAAACTTGTGTGGGCATTTGGAGTTTAGAGAGGCCTCTGTGTGATTTAAGTGGGGAACTGCAGATATGGTGGAGCTGGACACTCTTGTGTGGACACACCCAGAATACGAAACGTGTTCAGAGAAGCAGGCCTTCCCTTTTGAACCACAGACTGAATAGAGCTGTAGGGTACTAGAATATCCACAGTGTTTAGAGGTCCTGTCATTCTGTCTCAGGTTGCTGGAGTAGGACAAAGAGTCTGATCTTGGGGTTAGAACACCAGAGTCCACATACCGTTGCTGATTTGTCTTGTTCAAAGATAGATCATGCGAGAGGCACCTTTGCTTTCCTGTTGGCCAACAGCCTGAAGGAATGGTTTTCAACGGAAGTGAATTTTGCCGTGCAAATGTTCCTGCTGTGTCGTCCTCTGTGATTCTGGGCTGGTTGCTTACATCCTCTGAAAATTCGGCTCCTCATTTGGTAAAAGGAAGCGGATAACGTTTACCTTACTGGGAGCAGCGTTTGGAAAGCATCTGGTTGTAACGGTGCTCACTGGTGGTCAGCTCCCTTGCAGTTAGTTCTTCTCCAGCATTTGGCTTTTTGATTACAAAACCACAGGCTTATGAAAATCAGTGTTTAAACACATTTGAGAATCTTTTGAAAGAAACTGGTAATGGAGTATGAGGGCAAAATCACTCTCAAAAACTTGAAAAATTAAATACCCCTTTCTTAAAAATGAAGTTTGAAAAAA
This sequence comes from Neofelis nebulosa, assembly GCF_028018385.1. Classification (NCBI taxonomy): domain Eukaryota; kingdom Metazoa; phylum Chordata; class Mammalia; order Carnivora; family Felidae; genus Neofelis; species Neofelis nebulosa. The sequence goes on from NC_080793.1 coordinate 25,370,084, forward strand.
AGCAGTGATAACTTTGTTACGAGAAATTTGTGAAGATTCAAAGCTTGATAGCTTTTTAGAAGCTAGCTCTTGTAAGAGGCTCATCTCTGCCAGAATTGCACAGTGAACAGAGACAGTGTTCAAAATATGAATTCCTGGCCCCAGTCTGAGATTTACTAAGATTCCTCAGGGGATACATCTCCTCAGGTTGTGTGTGTGTGTGTTGGGGGAGGGGGTGAACTTTAACATGCTCCCAAGGACTTTGGATGTGGCTTTGAGTCTCAGAATTACTCGTGGGGGGAGATCATGGTATGGACGGGGATCTCAGGTCTGCCTCAAGCCAGTACCTTTGCTGCTTTGTTGTAGAAGGCTTCTCATGCTGGCATCTCTCAGGCACCATTGTGCATCTTTTAGAACCGTATGATCCTTATATAAAATTACTCCATTGAGGGGAAGTGAGCTGCACGATTATCCCAGGGGCCCAATGTTGGCTGTGTCTGAATTAAACCTCCTCATTTTTTTAAACTGCTTGTGTGCTTGTCTACCCTCCAGGGAACTCTCACTACGGGGAATAAAAACCACTAACTAACAAGTACAAACTTTCTGGGAAACAAGTTGGCTTTGCAGGATAAAAGGCCTTAAAAACTAATCAAATCCTTTGAGTCCCTTTTTTCCAGTTTTTTTTTTCTTTTTTCTTTTTTTAATTATTTATTTATTTTGGGACAGAGAGAGACAGAGCATGAACGGGGGAGGGGCAGAGAGAGAGGGAGACACAGAATCGGAAACAGGCTCCAGGCTCCGAGCCATCGGCCCAGAGCCTGACGCGGGGATCGAACTCACGGACCGCGAGATCGTGACCTGGCTGAAGTCGGACGCTTAACCGACTGCGCCACCCAGGCGCCCCTCCAGTTTTTTTTTTTTTTCAATCTGATCTAACAAAAACCAGTAATCAGAACTGTGTATGGGCGCCTGGGTGGCTCAGTCCATTGAGTGTCCGACTCTTGGATTTTGGCTCAGGTCATGATCTCAGTGTTGTGGGATCGAGCCCTGAGTCTGGGCTCTGCACTGAGTGTGGAGCCTGCTTCAGATTTTCTCTGTCTCTCTGTGTCTCTGTCTCTCTCCCTCTCCCCTCTGTCTCTCTCTCTGCCCACCCCCTGCTAATGCACCATCTCTCTCTCTCTCTCTCTCTCTCTCTCTCTAAAAAAAAAAAAAAGGAAAAACAAACTCTGTATACTCATTTTTTTTTTACAAAATTATTCTTGGCAGTGTTTGTTAAAATTGTTTTTTTAAGGCAACATAAATATTAAAAAATAGGGGAATGATTCAATGTTAGTAATATCAATAGGATGAAGTCCTTATGGTATCTACAATGTTTAATGATATAGGAATATAATTACTGGGTGCTCACTTTGTTCCAGGAGTTTCTTGTCTTCTTTTTCAAATTTTCTATGATGAACATTTATTAACTTTATGATCATAGGAGTCCCATAAATTTTTACCTTTTGAAGTTTTTCTGTTTTCTACAAGAAGCATATTAACTAAATCTTGAGGGGTTAACCAGGTGACCGTGACTGATGTTTGACTAAGAGACCAATTCTGTTAAGAAATTTAGCACCTACCATTTACAAGTCATCTGACAATTTGCTAAATGCAAATGAGAAAGCTTTTTATTATTTCATAGGTCTGACCTCTGCCTGGCAATGCTTTAGCTGTTCTGATTACTTTATTCATTTTGAAACTAGAGACTTATTTTTCAGTTGTAAATTCAAATTATGCTCCTTTTTACTTCCCTTCAGTCTCCTTCACCTAATCTGTCTCTATCAATAATGCTTTAATTTCTTTTACCTGCATGTAACAACATGTTTTCAAGAGCTAACCAATTTATTAGCTGGAGGGAATTTCCACACCAGAGACAATCTCTTCGGGGGTCCAATTCCCACAACCATACATTCTCACAAATGTAGAGAGTTTGTGCTGATGGCTTTACCCAACACTGCAGACCAGGGTTGGAGTTTTTCCAGGGGAGTTTGATGGAGAGAGGCAAGGGAGTATAAGGGACAAGGGGGCAATTATGAAATACATCATAGAAATTCACCTGGGGGTGAAAAAAGTGAGAATATGATGGAGGTGAAGGATGGTGACAAATTTGTGGACCCAGTGGATTAAAGTTCTAAATTAGGCCAAAGAATTATCGATGTGGATGTGGTAGAGGATGTGAACTGGTAGGATAGAAGGTGGGCATCTAAGAGTAGAGTGCTCAGAAGAGAAATTTCAGCCTGGTATGTATTGGTTGATAAGGTATAATTAAGGATGACAGTGAGAAGTCAGGCAATGGATGAGTGATCTACATGGATGATGAAGTCACCAGGACAGATGCTAAGGGAAGTGGTGGGAAAAAAAGAGTCACCATGTTCTAAACTCTTGTGAATGAGGACACCGACAGTGAGGGAGTTCTAATGGCACACCCTTCGATGAAGCTGGGATTTTGTTTGTTTTGGAGTGGGAATTCAGGAGTAGGGAGGAGAAATGATGTGGAAACAACAAAGTGGATCAAGGAAGACATTACCCCATGAGATAAAACATAACTTGGGGCACCTGGGTGTCTTAGTCGGTTAAGTGTCTGACTCTTGATTTCGGCTCAGGTCATGATCCCAGAGTTGTGGGTTCAAGCCCCACGTTGGGCAAGTTTTCTCCTTAGGTCTCATTTATACTTCTTATCTTTCCACTCTACTTAGTTTACAGCTGGACCTTTTTTGTGTACATGTCTGTGTGTCTGTTTCTCCCCCGGATTCTAAATTCCCCTATGCACAAGGCCCCTATGTCTGCCTAGCATAAATGCTTAATGAAGGTCAGATATAGAAGTCATTTGATTGAAATTTGCTTGGGGAGCTTTTAGGATTTTGGTTCTCCACAAATTGGTGTACCAATTTTCTTTAGAGACCTATGCCCTGGGAACCTCAAATGGCCTCATCAAAAACGTCTGGACTTTGAGTCTTATACTAAGTTTGACTTGGAATTCCTCATGTGGACACCTACCTTTCTATGAACATTTTCTTTTCCTAAAACAACTTCTCTCATGTACCCTCCACCAATACCTGGTTTCTGGTATTCTTCAGGGAAAGGTTCAGGCTTCCTGTTCTGTACCAGCTCACCCTCCACTTGTGTAGGCTCACTCATCTTCTGAAATGCACACGCAAGTGATGTGTAACAGTCTTCTGTCCGATGGAATCTGATTTTGAGTCCTGGCTCTGTCAGGACCTACCTGTGAGATTTATAGAAACTCATTAATACATGAAGAAATTACAGATCAAAAAAGTTGAATAACTGGCTCAAGATCTTATAACTCAGTAAGTATTAAATCACCCGGTATTGGGATTATAGAATTTGGGCTTTCTCCATTATCCCAAATACTTCTCAAATGTTTTCTTTCAACTGGTTTTTCTTGGTGGGAAGGGAAATTTTCTCTTCATTTTAACAAAGTAAGTGTGGGCCTCAGTTCATTATTTCCATTTTTTTCAACTCAAATGGAACTTGGGTAAGAATGACAGTTGAAATCAACCCCTGTGCATCAGTAACCTGCACATCTTCCTGTTAATAGAACGTGACTTTAAATTATATGACTGCTGTTTTATCTTGGGCCAGCCCCTCACATTATTTCCATCATAAACAATGTTCCAAATAATCAGTATTTGTGAGGAAACACCTTTCCTGTATGGCTTGGTCATGAGATGATGGGCGATTAGGATAACTGTGACTTCACCACAATCATGAGTTAGGCAACTAGAAGGTCATATGTGGGGCATAGGGTGACCTGTCTAGTACAAACCATTTTCCATAAGCTACTCCTCTGTAGAAACTAGGGATTTTCAAGTAGTAAACCTATACTGTATGTCACAGCACTACCCAGTGGGGCAGAAAAAGGGAGGTACCTCATTTAAAGCAGAAAGGGCATGAATCTTGGAATAAAAAACAAGGGTTGGAATCCCGGCCCTGAAAGTGTCTGCCTATGGAGCATTGGGCAGATCACCTCATCACCCTTAGCTTCAGAATCCTCTTCAATAAAACATGGTTCTGATATTCCTTTCATAGGTCAACAGTGGAAAACATATGGAAGCGCTCATATGTAGACTCCAAAAATATTACTTGTATAAAAAAAATTTTAGGACTTAAAATTTGTCTCAGCAGTGGCTTCATGCAGATACCATTTTGAATTATAACTTACTTTCTGATACAATATGTTTAATATATGAAGAAAAGACTGATCTAGCTAGTTGAATGAAGATGTTTTCCCTCCTATTTTAATAACGTGTTTTTGTAGGGTTCTAGATGTTGAGTTCAGTTTTTCACCAAAGGAAAACAATCATGTTCCTAACATGGTTTTGTGTATCTTAACACAGCAGGCAAGAGCAGGCCTTTAGAGTAAGTAAGTGTTCTTAAGAAATTAGAGAATAATTACACATTGTTTTCTTACTGTTACTCATATGACAATAACAACTCCTTACAAGAGGCATAAAGGACTCTCAGGTCCATTAACTACTTAGAATGAAATCTGAAACACTCCTGAGAGGCATGAGGATTAGTGTTTAGTATTGGCCTAAACTTTGACCTGAGATGTGAAGTACTAATCTCTAATTAAAATGTATTTTAAAATGTATTCTCTTTTCACCAGTTCGTTTTAAAATCCAATTTTTGGCCTATTTTGTAGACAAAATGGATCACATTTATTTGTATCTTCATTATAATTCTGTTTCTCCTTGCTAATTTTCAACTTGCCCTCTGCATATGTATTTATAAATCGCATCCATCAACTCGAAATAATAGTGTGTATGCTGCTTGGAGTGGGCGGTGTGTTTAGATGGAGAGCTAACAAGTGCCCTGTCATCCTCTGCAATGCCACCAAACAACTGTCAAAATAACAGTATTGCTCAGCCTGGGACGTCCAAAGGCAAGTTCTTGTTTTGTGAAAAGGGGAACTACAACAAAAAGAAAACAAGCTATGGCGTTCACCTGTTCCAAGCTGCGCCCATCCTGTTTATTATTTGCAGAGTGCTCGTGTTATTTCAGCCATGTTGTCCTTTTGAATGTGCTGCTGCAGTGATGCTGTGGCCATCAAAATCCTTGCCATTGCTTCGGGACTGATAATGTCCCAGGAATGGGCTTCCTGGCTGTTGCTGGTGACATATATCTAGGAGATGAAGAGCCTCCTGATTAGCGGTATGTGTGCATGTGTGTGTGTGTGTGTGTGTGTGTGTGTGTATGCATGTGTGTGGTTGGTTGGTTACAGGGAGGGGAGGCCATGGCATTAGTTATTTATAGTTTCAGGTAATCAGTTTCACAGTCTCGTTGTTGGAGGAGTATTTAAATGCCACCAAGACCAATCAACCTGTATTCATTTATTTTAGCCTCAAAATATTATATAAACTATATGTTGACTTTTAAAAAAATATATATACACATATACATATATAAACAATATACACATATAAACAAAACGGAAACAACTATAATTTCGCCAGTCAGGAATAAGTATAGTTAGGAATTAGGTACATAACTGTTCAGTCTCTTCTCTGAATGAGATTGTATTATACTTTTTTTTACTTAGCAAAATATTATGAACTTTTTTCCATATATTTTTATTAAAAAAAATTTTTTTTAACGTTTATTTATTTTTGAGACAGAGACAGAGCATGAACGGGGGAGGGTCAGAGAGAGGGAGACACAGAATCTGAAACAGGCTCCAGGCTCTGAGCTGTCAGCACAGAGCCCAATGCGGGGCTCGAACTCACAGACCGCGAGATCGTGACCTGAGCCGAAGTCGGCCGCTCAACCGACTGAGCCACCCAGGCACCCCCATATATTTTTATTTTTTATTAAATTTTTTTTTTGAGAGAGAGAGAGCACACATGAGTGAATGTGAGTGGGGGAGGGGCAGAGGGAGAGAATCCCAAGCAGGCTTCACACCCAGCGTGGAGCCCCACGCAGGGCTTGATCTCACGACCATGAGGTCCTGACTGTGAGATCATGACCTGAGCCAAAATCAAGAGTCAGATGCTTAACCGACTGAGCCATGCAGGAACCCTGAACATTTATTCCATATAAATAAATACATAGCTACGTCTGATTTTTATAGTGTTCCATTGTGTGAGTTTACCATAGTTTTTGTAACTGATTCCCTATTGTTGGATTTTAGTTTGTTTCTATCTTTCCTATAATAAATGGTGTTAAGGAGCATCCTTATACATACATCTTTCCCCACCTGACTGATGTTTGAAAACTTCCAGTATTGGGAAACAGCCCCCTGCCCCTGACCAACCTACAGCAAATCTCACTAGGGCATGGTTTCTGGAAATGAGACCCTTAATCTGTATGATATAGGGTCTCTGTAGCATGGTTCCTGTCATATGTGTTGCCCTGGCTCTTCTGTTCCCTTTATATTCTCTAAAGTCACCAACCACATGGTTCCAGTTATGGCTTCCTCCATCAGACTGCGGTTCCTTAGTCCTCCCAGGCTGCAGGATCATTTGTGATGTTAACAATGCCACACAGTATCAAAGGTCTTCCACCAATCTCTGATTGACAGCTTGCCATCTTTTTCCCAACCACAAATTTATTGCTTTTATCAATGATTATGTCCATGTAAGTGAAAATAAAAAGCAATGCAAAAAAAAAAAAGCTTACTTATAAACTTAACTATGTAAGAAAAAGCACTAAGCCACTGATAGGTATGTGCTCCCAGCAGGTGGCAAGCTGAACATAGCCTTTGAGAACTTCTCTGAACATTCAGAAGATGCCTTGCCAAGGAAGTCAGGGGGCAGGATCTTGAGTGAGAGCTAGAAAATGTAAGGAGTTCCCATAGCTGGGCTATCTGGCAGGGCTATGGTATAGGTAAGATTCTGGACATTTGGCCGGAAAGTGGTCAGAGCAGTGAACTACTCTGTATTTCCTGTGTCTGAGTCCACCCTGGACACCTTCCAGCTTGGAAGAGTTGGCCCACATAGATCACTTCTCTGGGACAAAAGGAGTGACCTTGGCTGAATCAAGTAGTAAGGCATGGAGAGGAGAGCAGGAATTTCCTCAATCAGCATGTAGCACAGGCAAACTAAATACAGAGATAATTTGGTAAACCCTCCTGATTATCTGCTTATCTTCATCTTTGGTTTTGTCATCCATTTTTTAAAAGAAATCTTAAGATGTGGTAAAATTTACAATTTAGTTGTAGTAACAACCAACAGGAAAAGTAAATCTGCAAAGTCCAGATCTGTTGTTAAATAGCTTTTGAATTCCACTGTGGGTCAAAATTTTTGTCAGTGTGCACATGTGTGGGCACACATACATAGAAGCATTAAAAAAGGCCACGATGGATAAATGATACCCATTACAGAGTGTACTCATTTCAAGATTGACAGTAGAGTTCCCTTTGATACAGCCTGCCTTGATAGCTCGTGTTGGCTGAAAACATATAACAGCACGTAGAGCATATTAAGAAAATACATACACCCAGGGCACTTTTAGATAGTTACACATTTATTTTTAGAAAATATGTCAGAGACAAAAAGTTTTATTACATTGGCACCGTTTAGGAATAGCATAAAATGGACTGGTATGTGTTATGTTAAAACTATTCTCCTGCAACTAATTGGTCCTAGTTCTGTCTGCTTGGGGCTACTCAGAATATGTCTCCATGATTGATTGTCAAGGATTAGAAATGGTTCCTAGGTCTTCTCATGTACCAGGCAATAGCTGCATTTCAGTTTCAGTCAATAATGTATTTCAAATGTCATATGTAAATGTGTAGTTCTCTATATCCTGGTTTTGATAAGGGCAGCATAGAGGGGACTGACATTCTGAAATGGTTCGTGTTGGGGTGGGAGGTGGTATAAAAAGAACAATGAAGAAGGAAGGTATTTGACAAGAGGAAACTGTCCTAAGCTGGGACCCTCAATCAGCTGTTTTTTTCATTTCATCTGCTTCGGGAATGGTCCAAAGAAGAGGAAGGAGGAAGCCAAGTCATCTGTCATTTGGTGGCATTTTGGTGCCCATACTTGGGGAGCCCAGCCTTTCTCGTTACAGGATTTCACACGCAGGTATGTTAGGAAGCCCACAAGCCAAACTCAATAGCTAGAATGAGAGATTCATCATTAACAATGATGGTATCTCTGGATCATTCATTTTATAGTTGAGAAATCTGAGCCCCAGAGAGGAGATGGGATGTGCTTGAGGCCATTCGGTGAAGTAAGTGCGGAACTGAGAGTAGCACTCACTTCCTGCGATTACCAGGTTGATGCCCCTCTCAAGGTAACACGGTTGGGAACAATGTTAAATGAAGCAATTCATGTTAGCAGCTGCCTTTTTTGACTAGTGTAATTCCAAAAATCATCCTAAACAAGAAACAGCTTAGATAATTGTACAGAAGATGTATGGCACATTGAAATTTCATTATTCTAAAAAACTCCACATTGTTTTTTTGTGGCTTTGCCATTTAAATTTATGGTTTGTTACTGGTCTGGCAGGCAGCATGATGTATGGTTGTTTTACTAGGTTGTTAAATATGTCTTTTACTTCCTTCTGAAGAGATTTTTCTGCTATTTCTCTGTGTTTTGTGTTTTTTGTTTTTGTTTTTTTTGTCATTTGTTACCAAAAGCAGGTACACAAAATCATAGAATTGCAAGCAAACCTTCTGGTCCCATCGACATTTGAGTAACAACGCCTTTACATTCCTGTAAGTCATGGCTTACCAGGGGATTTCACGCTGCTCCTATTATGCTGTAAAAATGGTTCTTATGATCCCCACTTCAAGGCTATGGAAACTACAGCTCAGGAAGGGAATTCTGTGTAAGTCAAGTTTCAGAGAGGCAGCAATAGGACTGGGGACTCCCACCTTCCTCCACCTACTATGTTCTCATCCGGAGTCCCCATTTTGGGCCCATCCAGGTTTTCCTTTGTCTCCTTCAGTTTGGCAAACCTAATCACTTCACCTTCCCCTGCACTCAACAATAGTTGTCCAGATATGTTGAGACCTTAGGTTTTCTCCAGGTTTGATCACCCTCATTTCATATTTTCATAAGATAAATGCAGGTAATTAGGGCCTTAGTATTCTGTGGTTTGTATCATCTGTTAGAAGAGTTTATTTTGTTGGTTATTTGTTCCTTATTTACTTTTGAGAGAGCATGAGGAGGGGAGGGGCAGAAAGAGAGAGGGAGAGAGAGGATCTGAAGCGGGCTCTGCGCTGACAGCGGAGAGCGCCATGTGGGACTCAAACTCATGAACCATGATGTCATGACCTGTGTCAAAGTTGGATGCTTAGCTGACTGAGCAACCCAGGGGCCCCCTTGTTGGTTATTTGTACTTTCCCCCTTAGTATTTGAGTTGAATTTTTCTCCTATTTTATTCCCATTTTATTACACTTTCATTATTCTGTCACTTAAGAAATAAAACTGTTTGAGTCAGTGTTTAAGACATGATATCTGAGATTGAAAGACATGATTTAGTTCCCAGTTCTTCTCTACAGATTTGTGACATTGGTTAAGCCTAGTCCCCCTCTGGGCTTCAATTTATTCACCTGTAATATTAGGGTGTCAGACTAGATGACGTGTAAGGGCTCTTCCTGGTCTGAAATGCTCTCGTTGCATTTTGGTCTAGGAATGTTTAGCAGGATTTGATTATCTTGTTTTAGATAAGGGACTGTGGGAACCAGGAGGGTCTGGCCAAGATGATCTCAGTTTGGGATAGTTTTTATATGGTGTCCGGGTTTCTCAGAAATTGTCCAGGCAAAACCCTCTCCACTCCAGATCCCTGTAGACATTGTGTCAGTTGCTGTGGCTCTTACATTGCTCAGTGTATGATTTGACAGGCTGGGAATATGGATGCTTTCAGTGTATCAAACCCTTAGCAAACTGTCAACAGGTAGACTTGCAGACTCTATCTGGTTGTTTCTTAAAATCAACAACAACAACAAAACATAAAAACATGCCTCATGGCTTCATAGATGGTGAACTCTGAGGAAAGCTTCATATCCTTGGATGGTCTTGAGGTCCAGAGAATGAGTGTGAGAGCTCTGATGGCTTGATTCCATCCCCATTTGAAACCTGCCATTTTAGCATAAGTTTATGGAGTTAATGCCAAGACTCTGTAAACCACATGGGTGTCTCCCCCCTGTGTTAGAGTCAGAGGCAGAATTCAAATTAAGTTCCTGTTAATCCAAGAAGTGCCATTGCTCTTCTCAGACATTCTTGCTTCACACCAGGCTCCATTTGAGGGAAGCCACTTTACCTCAGGTGCCATAGAGTCATTTTGCCATTGTCCCACAGAACAATATCCAATATCCAAATCCATAGCATGGCATTCAAGGCTGTTCAAACTTTAGTTATAACCTGTTTGCTTTAAACTTGTTTAAGCCTGTTTGGCTTATGCTTGTAAGTCTTCCAGTCTGTTCTTGATCTGCTGTGATTTACTCTGGTATCCAAATGACACTTGACTCTGTGTCCAGTAATTAATCCCACCCTAACATCTCATACTCAACATGAGTACTCAATATCCCCAGTTTGGACTGTTTATTACCTTTGTCTCAAGGACTTGATGGGGTTTACTTCATGTTCTTTAGCTTCTCTCCTGGAGACAGATACCGTGTCAGCCTCTTGGAACTTACTCTCTGGTTCCAGGTTGCTCATCTGGAACTGTGTGGCTGCCCTTCCATTTTACCTGTTGGGACAGGTCAGGAGAAGGGAATTCAGGACAAATACGGTGTATTCCCTGAGTGGCTCCACTGTGCCATGCCTTGGGTTAAGCTGGGAATGTGCAGATGGATTAGATACTCTCCTGCCCTAAAGGAACCTGTAATCTAGTGGAGAAGAAAATTGTCTAAATAAATAAAGGTAGTACTGTATTGTGGGTACACTGAAAGAAATTCATAGGGAGTGAGAGAAGGGCATAGAGAGGAGACAATTCATTTGCACCAGGGTTGTGGGGATTGTTGGGGAAGGCTTCAGAGATAAGTTGCTGAGTCTTCACATCCTATGTGAAGAAAGTATGTCTCCTACAGAACCAAATTTCCTCCCTGAGACTGGGAAATAGATTCTCTGAAAAGGAGAAGTCAATGGTTTTTTAATTATGCCTTTGCAGACAGAGTAATGTGAAAAAGATATCAGAGCGTTGTGGGTGGAAATCTTTGACATTTGGGATCCAGAGTGCTCCGTGGTCAGGCAGCCTGGCTGAGGATCTAATTTGGTCTTCAGAGAGGGGAAATTCCCAGCAGCGGCTGCAGTGGAAATGCTAAATGTAGAGGGCCAACAGAACAGACTCTTATTTTATGTGGCTGAAATGAGGGGGGAAATGGTTCTTGATATGACCTTTCTTCCATGGAGGGTTGCCTTTCAGACTTGGAAAAACTGGCTCAGAAACAAAATTCCAGTTGAACTGATGTGTCCAGAACATCAGTGGATAGTAGTTTCCCCAAGACCATTCTTCTTCATGTGTGTTATATGAGAGAGGCATGGTCATGTTTCCAGCCCTCGGCAATGATGCACACGGTGATCTGGGTGTGAGATGAGTGGGGACTGTTTGGTACCCTTCAGCTGGTTGCAGAGCTGAGAAGGAGAGGCACAGAGCAGAGAAGAGAGGGATGGGGCTGCGTGCTGGTCCTGTCCCACCCCTACAGATGCAGAGGATGTTGAATTCCCTGGATCATTGAGAGAGGTGTTTCACCGGACACATTTTTCCATGGTGACATTGACAGTAGTGCCCAGTGTCCCTGCAGGAAGTGGAGTGGTGAGAGGAATGGAAAAAACAATGTTTTCAGCAGGACCATTACATTATGGAAACCCTGACACTGATTTGCAAATGTCTCTTTTCTCTGACTACCTGGGGCTTTTATTAACATTGGACACCATGGTATTTATGATTCAGAGTTGATGAAATAACTCTACCTTCAACTAAAATACACATGGGTTAACCTCAGGATCACACTGTTGAGTGGAAAAACAAAGCCAGGGAAGAATACAGACAGTATGATTTCATTTATACAAAACTCAAAAAATATACAACTAAATCACACACACACACACACACACACACACACACACACACACGTGTGTAGTATAAAGATGAAAACATGTATATTTGTATGCAATTAAGCAAGGAAATGAAAAACACAAAATTTGAGAAGATAATTACTAATTTTGAGAGGGAGGGAATGTTTGAGATAGGTTGGGACACCCACAGGGGATTTCAAAGTAATGATAATGTTCTTTTTTTTTTTTTTTTTTTTTTTACTTTTTTTTTAATGTTTTTATTTTATTTTTGAGAGAGAGAGAGACACAGTGAGAGTGGGGGTGGGGCAGAGAGAGATGGAGACAGAATCTGAAGCAGGCTCCAGGCTCTGAGCTGTCAGTGTAGAGCCTGACGTGGGGCTTGAACTCACAGATTGCAAGATCATGACCTGAGCCGAAGTCAGACGCCCAAATGACTGAGCCACCCAGGCGCCCCGATAATGTTCTCTTTTAAAAAATGGGCAGTGAGAACAGAGGTATTCATTTTATGGTAATCATTTATATGTTACAAGTATTTTATGAATATTACTTATATCTACCATGTTTAATAAAACAAACTGAACTCTTCTAACTAGCAGGGGTAGGATTTGTGTAGGGAGGAAAGTGTATGTCTGATGCTTATACATTTGAAGGAAGGACATTTGATTGCCACCTTACTGTCAGTCACTATGACTCTGGTCTCCTTGTATCAGCAATTGATTTATATTTTGTGATTAAACTCAGGTGTGCAAATTGACCCCACCTGCCACTGTTGAATCAAATGGTTATTTCTCTTCCTGACATGGGAAATAGGAATGAAATAATGTAAAGTGAAAAAAAATTAAGACATTCTGATATTCATATTCATTCTGATATTGTTAAAACATTTTGTTTATGTGCATACATTAAAAAGATTTGAGAAGTGTCTATTACAGTATTTAAAAGGGGTTATCTCTTGAATCATTTGTTTTTGAAGAGAATATAGGTTTTACAAGCCACTGTCCTGTTGGTTTATTTCATTTCCCCCCATTTCTGGCAAGGTTGATTCATCCTCTGTTACTCTGTGCTGCCCTGTGAGAGCACCGCTTTCTTCTCTTTGTGTCTTAGTTGTCTCTGGAAGACTCTCCTTTCTGTTTTCCAAAAAATGATGAAAATTTAATTCGGTCACTGGAGCATTTTGGTAAATCCAGAAGCCAGGAGACCAGCCAGGAGTTAGGGAAAACACAGGAAATATGTGGCCCGATGGGTCTACAACTGGGCAGAGGATTTTCACGGAAAGTCCGAGCTGTGTGGTCCCAGCAGGCACAGCACAAGCCAATAGGATCTCACCCCCTGCTTCTTTTCTCTTTCCTTTTCAGTCGACTTCACTGTCCTAGGTTAGGTTTCCTGGAAGGCAGACTGAGACTTCGGTTAGTGTACAAGAGGTGTACTGAAGAGTGTTCTTGGGACCACCGTTTGGGGAAGGGAAGGGAAGGAAGAGAAGGGGGAAAGAGTGGAGGAAAGAGGAGGGGAGGAAAGGAAGAACTAGGGAGAACTGGGTCTAGAGAGAACTCAGGCTGGGATGCAGGCTCAGTAGAAGCCTCAGCAGACCTGCAGAGAGTTGTCAAGATGAGAGAATAACCCTTCAGAGCTGTTCCAAGTTAGGGTGATAGGGCTGGACCTTTATACCGTACATCACTCAGATGCTGGAAGCTGGCCACCTCAGGGAAAGGGCATGACTATGGGTGAGGGGATATCTTTTCAGCTGAGTTGTCCCAGAAAGGAGCTGATAGTATTCCCAGAAATTTCTCTCTCTCTCTGTCTCTCTCTCTTGAGCATGCTTGAGAGAGCGAGTGTGAGCAAGGGAGGTGGAGATGGAGGGGGAGACAGAATCTTGAGCAGGCTCCACACCCAACGTGGAGCCCGACATGGGGCTGGGTCTCACTACCATGAGATCATGACCTGAGCTGAGATCAAGAATCAAATGCCCAACTGACTGAACCACCCGGGCGCCCCTCAAGTCCTTCACTCTTAAAGTGGGATCTGGGTGGCACATTACCTCCATTCTACAGTCAGATTATTTTTTATTAAAAAATGAATTTAAGAATGTCACTTGCTTCTGAAAACCCTTCTGTGGCTCTCCACTGCCTATAGGAAAAGGATCAAACCCTTACTTTGGCATTCAAGGCCTTTTGCTATCTGATCCCCATTTTCATTCTTTCTTTCTGGCAACGTTTCTCACGTTTGTCCATGACCTAATAAAACACACTATATTCCAGCTATACCCAAACATTTTCCATGACAAATGTACACCTTTCTATCCTGTTTACTCTGTTTGGAATATCTTACTCTCTCAAACTTCCACTCAGACTTCAAAACAAAGCTCAAATAATGATGACACCCGGTGATGTATGAAAGCACTGAATCACTATATTGTACACCTGAAACTAATATAACACTGTATGCTAACTAACTGGAATTAAAATAAAAAAGATGAAACAAAACCAAGCTCAGGTGTCCCCTCGTCGGTAATGTCTCTAGGCACAGTATATCCTTTCTGTGGGTTCTCCCGTCCCATTTTTCTTGCATTCTTCTTACTCCTCTCATATTATTTTCCCTTTCCTTCTCTTCGCTCTTTACTCCTAACCAAATCTCCCCCACCCCCATTTTCTCTGATTCTCTTTTTTCTCTTTGTGGCACATTTTCTTTTCAGGCAGTCTCCCATGAAAAGCTGGAGGCTGGGGCTCTGCTTGTGTTGGCTGTTGTGAGGAAACTCTGTGCTGGTGGCAGGTTAGTGGACACGGCTCCCACAGCTCTTTCTGCTGTATTCTGCTGCTTATCCTGACATGCTCTAATTGCTTGACTAAGAGCTGGCATGTCAACATCAGCGTCCCAGGACTTCCTGCTTATCAGGCAAGTTATGCAGCCTCTCTTAGAAGTACTATCAGAGTTGCTCCAAACAGCTTCCACCCCAAGTAAGAGGTGACTTCCTTGTAGCTATTGGCGTATATGTCTGACTCCTCCAGTAGACTGAGAGCAGTTTAAGGCCAGAGGCTCTGTCTGCCATCTGGGTGGACCCTATGCCTAGCACAGGCCAGCTGTAAGGGAGGGCTTCATTCAGTGTCTTGTTGAATGAATAAATATTGCTACATGTTTTGTTTTTCATTTGAGAAAAGGGTTGAGGGCAAAATGAAAGTGAATTCCTCTGTAAGAGAATCAGCAAAGTAATGATAATAAGTGACCACATTCCTTCCTAATATGCTCAGCTTTTCATTGCTGAGTTGGTGCCACTCATGAATTAATTTGTAATGGATTATTATTTGCAGCTGTGAAGACTTCCGCTTATTTCCATCTGTCCCTTTACACATCAGTAGTAGACACTGATTGAGGTCCTACCATGTGCCATGCTCTGCATTCATTTTTTTCTAATCCTCAGAATAATTTCATGAGATACGTATTGATATACCCATTTTGCTGGTGGAGCAAGCAAGGCTTAGAAGGGTTAAACTAAGTTATCTTAGGTGATACACTTTCACATGACAGACCAGGATTTGCACCTGAGCAGCCTCATTCCAGAGCTCTCCCTCTTCCTATTACTCCCTACTGCTGAAAGTCAGTGTACTGATACTTTCTACACATACAGGTGATGGGAGATATTTACCTGTTAGAAGTGGAGGACATTTTTGGAAGCAGTTATATTATCTTTTGAAAGAAAGGCCATGTAATTAATCTGTTAAAACAAGAAGTATCACTAGTTTCATGTTGACATTCTGTCTAGAAGTGGCAACCTCAACTGTGTTTTCTGTATAATTTCTTCAACTAGGGAACAGAGAGAGAGTGGGTGAGCGATTGTGAAAAAGAATAGTCTTGAAGTACTCTGAAACATGAGAATGTGATGAAACAGTCCTATGTTATCACTCTATGTTATTATTACCAGGAAAATCCATTCGATAGTGGTGCTGCTAACTCATTACACCGATTTCTCCATGCCAGGCACTATGCCAATTACTTTCTATGTATCATCCCACTTAATCCCCACAACAATGTTGTGAGGTAGATGTGATTATCGAAGATACTGTGTGACCCAGCACTCTTGCTCTTACATATTTCCATGAGAGAAATCAAACATACTTGCATAAGAGTATTAGCTTCATTCATAATAGCAAAACTGAAAACATTCCCAATATCCATTGATAGGAGAGTAGATAAATAAACTATGGCATATTGGAATATTACTGAGCAATAAAAAGGTAGGAGCCCTTATATGTGCAACAACGTGGATGAATCTCCAAATCATGCTGAATGAAGAGTGTATACTTTCATAAGAGTACATACTCTGTTATTCCATTAAATGGAGCTCTAGAACAGGCTTGTGTTGGTAGAAAAACATAAGAACAGTGGTTACCTTTGGGATTGATGACTTGAAGAGCATAAGGGGATTTTCTGGGGTGATAGAAATGTTCTATGTCATGATAGGGGCTTAAGCTACATAGGGAAATGCGTTTGTCAAAACTCATTGAAAACTGCATTTAAGGTTTGTACATTTCATTGTACGTAAATTTTACCTAAGAATTGCAAACAGATACTGAACTCTGGTTAATTATATGCCCGTTGAAGTGTTTAGAAGTAAAATGTACTTACTGTACTTTTCTTAAAAAGTCTGTAACTTTTCTTAAAATGCATCAAAAATAAAAGACTTGATGGATAGACAGGCATAGGTGGTTAGGTATGTAAGGAAGCTAGTGTAGTAAAAGCCAGTGGAGAATCTGAGTAGTGGATATCATGGGTATGTGTGATGGATCTCTTTCAAGTTTCATGTACAGTTCAAAAATTTCATTAAAAATATTGGGAAGTGAATAGACACACAAAGAGGGGAGGTAATTAGAACAGAATAAACTGAAGTGCCCTTATTTAGTCCCTGTTCTGATACAAAATAAGCTGTTTCACCAAAAAAGCTCTGAGGAATCTCTTTTGCCTATACCCTGGAGTCAACTTTATCCGGTTTGAGCCTATTACTTCTTGGTCCTACCTGATGCGCCAATTCATTTCCTGCCACTCTTGGACGGATCTTACCCACTATGACTTCTTGAAGCGAAGTGGCTTATTCCTCCCTGCATTCTCCATGTACTTTTAGGCTTCTGTACCTTTGCTTTATCTGATTTCCTGTGCATGAAAAGTCTCCATCCCTGTAAAATCTTTCCTTAGCCTCGTGGGTCCACTCATGTGTTCCTTATTGCCAATTTCCTATTACGGCACTGATCACATGAAGGTTGTTTCCTTCTTTCTCTCCCTCAGGACTTAAAGGCCCTCTAGGACAAGCAGAGTCAGCATTGTACCTAAGGCTTCTGTGCTCAGGGCCTGGCACAGAGCATGGTGCAGAAAACACACTCAAGAAATATTGGCACAGGCAGCAAGGATAAGAGATGTTGGGTAGATGAATTAGAAAAGAACTGACATTGAGAAGTTCTAGTACTATTCATTTGCCACTTTGGTCTCAGATCTTTTTCTCGTTCTTTCTTTGCTCTGTTGTGTGTAACTGAGGCCCAACCCCTGCAAACAACATTTCTCAAGAACCCTTACCATCTGGTTTCTGGTTAGATCAGCCACTAAGAAGCACTGGTGAGAGATTGGAGGGAGGGGAAGGGGGGAAGCCAGGGTGTGTCTCTCCCCCTTCTCTGCTTCTGGAAGTGTCGCCAACAGGAAGTAGCCAAGTCTCCTGCATAGCTCTCGTTGCCATCAGATAACCTCTCCATATCATGGTCCCCACTTTCGCCAAGCAGCTCTGCCTTTTTTGCAACCTTTTTTTTTTTGCCTCCATCTCCTTCCTTTGTTTCTCTAGCTCTTGGGATGGTGGGGGGCTTTTAGCTATTGATAATCTTTAGCTTGACTTTTTATCCTGTACTTGGCTTTTAGGCTCTTCTGAAAACTTTGTGACTGATTTCTTGTAGAGCTACACTAGGCTTTATTTTCCTGACTAGATCCTGACAGATGTAGTCCCTTATTTTGTACCTCAGTTTCTGTAATTTCAAAACGAGGTGAGTGAGATACAAGATCACCAATTTTCTCCTTGCTAAAATTCAGATTAAGGGGAAGAGAGTGTTTAGAATGCCATCAACTGTTGGCTCAGTTTGAATCTCAAAAAGAGAGAGAGAGAAAGAACTCCTAACACTTCTACCTAGTACCTTCTGTGCTTCCTAATGCAGTAATCACTTTGTTCAGCCAGGGCTCATCACCAGGGGAGAGACGTGAGAGTCCTGCCTGGCTTGGTGACTGAAATGCTGCCAAGAAGCAGTGATCACATAGTAGCCAGAGTCAATGAGAAGCAGAGCCTGGTATGGCAATGAGAAGGGATCAGTGCTCACCCCCCACCAGCTCTGGTACTTCTTTGAAGACAACCTGGGACCCTGGGCTTAGTGTGGGGCTGGAAGGAAACCCAGAAAGGATGAGCCACTTCTCTGCTAGTTCATGTTCATCAGTCATCAGCTAACATTTTATCTACCCATCTACTAATTCCCACCTTATCAGGCTGTATATTGCATCATGCATTATTTTATATGTGAAAAAAAAGACGAAAGCAGATAATATCAAATCCCTTTTTTCCATGCACTCTCAATCAAGTGGGGGATATTATAGACACATGTGTGACTTTTATTCATAAAAATAATTCTAACACAGCACGGTTTGTAGTATATACTATGATGAGTGCAAATAACATATTTGGGAAAACCATGAGGAAGAAAGGATTACAAGAGGAGTGTTTTGGAAAGAATTGATGGAAGGGTGTTATTTTGAACTAGGCCCTGGCAAATGATGGCCAGATTTAAGCATGAGGGAAAAGACATTGTTGGCAGAGGTAAGAGCCTGAGCAGAGGCAGAGGGCAAGAAAGTGCAGGACCCATGAGGAATACCTGAAATAATGGCAGTGGTTGGGAACAGAAGGGAAGAAGGCAGGGGTCATGTCTGAATCAATATGGTATGAGAAGTGTGGAATGTATTCTTATGCAACTAGGAGTCACTAAAGGTTTCTGAGCAGGGATATCAGATCAGATCTGAATGGGCAAAGAGAAGGAATGAAAAGAGCCCATTTAGGAAGCAATTGCAGTAACCAATTCTACAAACTGCTTAGCTGCCCCCTCAGAGGCCATGGCCTCCTTCGGGCAATCAAGACAGAACAAACTATTTGAGCATCATCTTAGGACTGTTTACAGACCTCAAGAAGATTGGGAAGAATGACCAATATCTGGGCTTACATTTGCCAGGGCTCATGGAGTGGCTGTGGGGGTCAAGCAATTGGAGAAGTCATGAGAGTGCAGCTGAAATCCGGGACCATGAAGCCCATAAAACCAGAGAGGGGTTAGCTAGAGGTCGTATAGAAGAAGCAGCTGTCCCAATGCAAGCAGCCCTCAGCTATAGCATCTGTGAGGGGGTAAGGACAGACTATGTGATTAGTGGCACCGAAGAGGAGTTCATAGGTGCCCAGTAATCACTTCTTATACTCTTATCTCCTGCATCAGTAATAGGAATTGGTCTTCACTATTTTGTCCTTCCAAACACACATGGAGGCCAAGGGAATAACATAAAGTCTAGAATAGATAGGTAGAGTGAGTCGCAGATCTATACTTACTAATCCTGTCACCTCTGAAGCAGCTCTTAACCACACTGTGCCCCCTTCTGCTACTCCTAGAAAAGCAATCTGGTCAGTGGTTGACACGGAGGGTCTGGAGCTGGTGCAGCCTTGTGTAGGGCCTTATGCAAGTGACTTAACTTTTCAGTGTCTCAGTTTCCTCCTTGGTTAAGCAGATATACTAGCTTTGCCCACCACTAGGAGTTAGGAGAATTAAATGAGATAATGCAAGCTAAGCTTTTAGCACAAGGTATGGAATATAGGAACTAATTAATAATTTAATGTAATTGCCATATTGTATTGTTAATGCGTAGTCATAATTATTACTAACAACTGTAAAATGGGGGTAAAAATCTGTAGCTCTGAGAGCTTCTGTGACGATCCAATAATGCACACAAAAGTGTTTTAAAACTGGAAAACATTGTACAGATGTAAGATATTAATTATGATGATAACAATGACCCATTCAAAACTGAGATGCTCCCCAGGCACGCATATATAGCCAGTGTTGCGTGATTGCTGAGGGAGCAGCTCATTCCTCTGAGATGGTTGGCCTGATCTGTCTGTTCTGGCTTCTCTCACTGCCTGGAATTAGCTGATAAATACTCTTCCTCCCCTGCTGCCCCAAGTGGGGCATTTGGTCTGCTCTCTTGACAGTTGATGACAAAGATGATGTTGCAATAAGCATGCAATGGATGAAGCCATCGCTCACTGTGAAGGCAATCTTGGGTAGTCACAGAAGCCGTCACTACCGGCCTCTTATGATGGAGAATACAAAGCCCATTTGCATTTAGAGTCTTAGCATCCACAGACCCATTAAGAAACTTGCCCAAGGTCATGCAGCTGAGAGGTGAAGGCTTGGTTTTGGAGTCCTGTACTATCTGATTCAAAGCTTTTGTTCTTTTTGTTTTGCATTCTTTGTGCCTCTCATTGCTTTCTTTGGGGCTGAAGGAAAGGGGTTAGTTATGTTGGGATGGGGTAAGTTGGCAGAAATATGGTGATAAGCTTGACAGCCCCTTGGCTACTGATATTAGAGCTGGTCAGTGAAGGAATTGGTAACAGACCTATCCTAAGAGCAGTCCTAAGTATTATCTATTTGGAAAAAAAAAAAAAAGTCGGTTACCATTCCCAGCAGTCATAGCAAAATCTGATTTTCAGCTCTGGTAATCTATCCAAGTAATGATAAGCCCCAGGCCAGAATGACCCAAAGAAAAATGATCTTTCCCCTCCCAATTTTTTTTGCTTCCAATTTTAATAAGAAGTACAAAATTCCTTCTATTCACTGTTCTAAAGCTCAGAGTCATCCTGATTCTTCCTTTTACTTCTTCTTCCATTGCCAGTCAATTGTTAACTCTGTTGATTTTTTCCTTCTTAAAGTATCTGTCTTGCAGTCCTTCTATCCCCATCTTGGTCAGGGTCCCTCAGGTCTTCTCAGAATATGGTGGCAGCTCCCTAACCAGCCTTCCTGCTCCATCTCTCTGTGTCCCATTCACCCTGTGCATAGGCACCAGTGTGAGCTTTCAGAAGCAAAGCTCTTTTCACATCATATCCCTTCTCAAAGTACTTGACGATGTGTCCACAGTGTATGGAATGAGGCCCAAGTTCGTGAGCATGGTGTTCCAGAACCTTCAAGTCAGGCACCTTTGTCGTCACTCATGCTGGCCAGCAACAGCCTCCTCGCTTTCTCATATATACCCTTCTAGGCTGGGCTTAAAAATCACCTTTGTCACAAATCTTTTCTTGACTCTCTTAATCAGGAAGAGTCAGTCCTTTCTTTGCATTCCCACAGTCCTGGTGTGGGAGTACTTATTTCATGCTGTTTTATTTTCTGACTTACCCAAGTGTCCATCTTCCTGCCAAGATAACAGGCTGCATATGAGCACTGCCCAGGCTGTGTGTACCTCAGTAACCCCGAGAGCATCCATTGTTGACCCCGGCGGTAGGCCACTGAAGAGACTGAAGGGTAAGTTAACACTTACCTTTGCCCCTGTCTGACTGTAAGTTGACATGGTCTTCTTTCCATGGTCAAAAGGCACATGAAAAGATGCTCAACATCACTAATCATCAAGGAAACGAAAATTAAAACCATAACGAGATATCATCATGCACCTATCAGAATGGCTAGAATCAGAGAGATAATAATAACAAGTCCTGGTGAGGATGTGGAGAAAAAGGAACCCTTGTGCACTGCTATGGAAAACAGTATGGAGGTTCCTTAAAAAATTAAGAATAGAATTATCATATGGTCCAACAATTCCTCTACTGGATATTTACCAAAAGAAAATGAAAACACTACTTGAAAAATATGTATGTGCCCCTATGTTTACTGCAGCATTATTTACAATAGCCGAGATAAATGGAAGCAACACAAGTGTCCATCCGTAGATGAATCGATAAAGAAGATATGATATATGTATACAATGGAATATTCCTCAGCCATAAAAAAAATAATTTTTTCCATCTGCAATAACATAGATGGATCTAGAGGATATAACGCTAAGTGCAATAAGTCAGACAGAGAAAGACAAAACCATATGATTTCACTCCTATGTGGAGTTTAATAAATAAAGGAACAAAGAAAAGAGACAAACAAAATCCAAACTCTTTTTTTTTCCAATATATGAAATTTATTGTCAAATTGGTTTCCATACAACACCCAGTGCTCATCCCAAAAGGTGCCCTCCTCAATACCCATCCACCACCCTCTCCTCCCTCCCACCCCCCATCAACCCTCAGTTTGTTCTCAGTGTTTAAGAGTCTCTTATGCTTTGACTCTCTTCCACTCTAACCTCTTTTTTTTTTCCTTCCCCTCCCCCATGGGTTCCTGTTAAGTTTCTCAGGATCCACATAAGAGTGAAACCATATGGTATCTGTCTTTCTCTGTATGGCTTATTTCACTTAGCATCACACTCTCCAGTTCCATCCACGTTGCTACAAAAGGCCGTATTTCATTTTTTCTCATTGCCACATAGTATTCCATTGTGTATATAAACCACAATTTCTTTATCCATTCATCAGTTGATGGACATTTAGGCTCTTTCCATAATTTGGCTATTGTTGAGAGTGCTGCTATAAACATTGGGGTACAAGTGCCCCTATGCATCAGTACTCCTGTATCCCTTGGATAAATTCCTAGCAGTGCTATTGCTGGGTCATAGGGTAGGTCTATTTTTAATTTTCTGAGGAACCTCCACACTGCTTTCCAGAGTGGCTGCACCAATTTGCATTCCCACCAACAGTGCAAGAGGGAGAGGATGTGGAGAAAAATCCAAACTCTTAAATTCAGAGAATAGACTGGTGGCTGCCAGAGGGGAGGTCGATGGTGGGGGGTGGGAGATAAGTGAAATAGATAAAGGGGATTAAGAATATACACCTATCATGATGAACACTAAGTAATCTATAGAATTGCTTAAAATCATTATATTGTGCACATGAAAGTAATATAACACTGTATGTTAATTATACTTTAATTATAAAAAAAAAGCAGCACTTCAATTTCAGAGTTAAGAAGATACCTTTTATTTACTATTTTCCTGAGATTTTTCTCTAAAGATCAACATTTTCCTCTTTTTATTCCACCTCTCAGTATGGAGAGGATTAGTTCCTGTGCACTAATGTCGTTACGGGGAAGAATTTCCCATCAATAGAAGCAAACTCTTCTACCTTGCAATATTTGGGGATTGAAAGGGAACCAAGCCAGCTGTGGTTTGAACATGTGGCCAGAAACCAAGTACCTTAAATGTCATTTAAGTTTTAATTTTTCCAGGAATTTCCTAATTTTCCATTCAAGAAATTACTCCCCTGCTTCCCAATGCCTGGTCTGGAAGGGATCACTTTACTGTAATATGGTATTTATAAACACATCAAGGTATTTCATTGCAAAAGAATTTTCAAATTGCAGAATCTAAGAAAAGTCTTTTGAGATCTTTAAGGCATTTAATGCCTCTTGCTCTCCATGTAAGATTACAGGTACTATGATAAAATCAATGTAATTGCTCAACCCTCCTGTTTCAGTTGCTTATAAATTTTCAAGATTCAGTCAGCAATCCTTGAATGTGCTGACAGATTCTTCAGGTTTTGGTTTCTGCGGTTAGAAAACATCTAGGAAGCTGTAAATAATTGTCTCCCTGCCTTTGCTGAAACTGTTTCCCTCCTCCTGAAAAATCTTCCCCTTTCCTCATTGTCATATCTATCCTGCCTCCTCTAATCCTTCCTAATACTGCTTCAAGGCCTCACTCCTGGGGAAAATCCCTCCTTTTTGTTGTATTCATAATGAGGTAGAGATATTTGGAGAACCCTAGGCATTCCCCGCCCCATTCCAACATGGCCAGCTGTGACCCCATTCTTCTCTGACCTCCTGCCCATTGCATTTTCTGTACCTTTCTCAGCATATTGGATGGACACATGTCTGCCTTGAGTGCTATAGTTTCCCTTGCCTTGTTCCTTTCTTCCTTCTTAGTAGCTTAATCTATACTCTGTTCACTTCTGCATTCCATCAGCACAGCCTCACACAGTGAGGAGTGCAAAGGGTCCGTGTGCATAGATGGATGCATGCATGCTTATAGACACAGACTGTTTATGAGTTTTGAAGTGACTCTTCCTTTGCTCACATGCTTGCCTTTGCAGTATGCACCAGGTGCCACAGAGATGAAACATTTTGGTATCGAGTCTTGTTCTTCACCTTAGCTTCTGAACCGCCAGTTTGGCTCTTCTTCCTAACTTCTCAGTTCTTTCTCTCTGATTCATCTTACTGCTTAGTCCCCCATTAAAACTTCCCCCCAATACTCACAACTGATTTTTCCTGGATAATAATTCAGCTTGTCTCTTGACCATGACTTCTTCTAACTGTGGCTTCTCTGTTGTGACCACAGACTCTTGGCTTACCTTGGAAAGACACTTAGGAGCTCAATCCATTCTCCAGAACTCTCCTTCCCATTTCCCACTGATGGGCCTGTCTTGCTTTTATTAACTTTTTACCTTATTGACAGTAACTCAGGAAAGAACTAAATGCCAGAAACATTATAATCCCTCTCAAGAGACACAGATTTAGAGAAAGGTACATGGCAGCCCCAGTTTATTTACCCATCAGGTTTCACGGAAACTTCGTTTTAGGGTGTAGAACAAGTACCTGTGCTTTGTAGGCTCATTTCCTAAATAGTCATAGTTTTGGGAACCCCAGATCCATTTTTGTACAGTAACATCTGTCCCACATTGATAATTTTGTTGATGATATAATTTAAAAGACATCACTATAATAATCTAGATTACTGAATGTCAGAGTTCAAAGGCCCTTAAAGACCAGCTAACTAGTCTGGTGTTTTCCTAAGTGAGGGATTGTATCCCTGGTGGCACCTGGGTCATTTTGGTCAGGCATACAGTGCTAAGTACTAGGACTCTTGTTGTGAGAGGCATTCCCTTTTTTAATTCTTCAGCCTTCTGATTAGCCAAGAAGGCTACGATTTTGAGCCAAAATGTCCTTATCACCCCTCCGTTTCTTACTGATCATCTTTATTCATTTGTTTATAAATGAAGCAAAAGCAAAGCCAAGACGAAAAAAAAAAAGCAACTCTTCTGTAGATAACCCTATGAAATTAATTTCATAATGCCTCTATTGTCACTGTGTTTATTTTTCACGGTTCACGTCTACACATGGCAGGGATATTTATTTTCTTTTTTTAAAGTTTATTCATTTTTGAAAGAGAGGGAGAGAGAGAGAGAGAGAGAGAATGCAGGGGGAGGGCAGAAAAGGAGGGAGAGAGAGAATCCCAAACAGTCTCCACGCTGTCAGTGCAGGGCCTGACGTGGGGCTCGAACTCACAAATTGTGAGATCATGACCTACGCTGAAATCAAGAGTCGGACGCTTAACCGACTGAGTCACCTAGGGTCCCCGAAGGGTATTTATTTTCTGTTTAAGACGGTACTATAAGGTTTTCATGTGTAAACACTTATATAAGTAAAAATATGAGTTAATTAAAAGGAAAATGATAAATAACATTTGTTGAGACCCAAAGATTCTCAGGATCTGGGAAATCCATGGTGAAAAATAAAGAGGCAGTCCTTACTCTCTTCATAATTAAGTCAGTTTTATTGAACCTCATAGTCTTTGTGTCTCACCTTTGTGTCTCTAATTTGAAGCTTCCAGAATTATTTCTACCAAGTATCTGACATAATTTTCCTTGTGGCAAGGAACTCCTCAAGAACAGTGTATGTGATGCAGTGGGACGCCATTGAGGTGGGGGTGTGTCAAGGCATTCCAGGTTGGGGTCACTCCTGCAGGCAACAGGCCTCATACAAGATTCTCTCCATCTCATAAGGCAATTTAGCACATGGCTAATCGGGGAAAGTTAATGAACCAAATGCTTCCGTGGCTTCTGTCAGAAGATGGCTGGATGTTGCTCTTGAAACCTTTCAGGATGTCATGTAATCCCCTTCCCCCAGCAGAAGGTGGACTGTTGCCACATCTGAAAAGTGATTGGTGATGTTGTCTTCAGGAGACACTTCCCCTCAGTTGTCATCTTAGCCTTCACTTCTCCAAATCAAGTGGGGGGGAAAAGATATTGGGGTCTGGTGAACATCTGGGTAGCATATTGGTCAAAGGAATCTGTTTCTCTTTTCCTCTTATAGCAAGAAAACTATCCTCCATTCCTAGGAAAAATGATTAATGATATCACACAGAAGCCAAAAGCATATGAGGTTTTACTTTACTTTCTTTTGTTTCCTCCTACCTGTGGACAGATAGGCTTTTCCTGTGCGTTTTGCCTTGAGTCATTCAAAATTCCAGGAATCTCCCCAGCTCTGTTTCTTGAAGGGGCTGTGGATTTTGCTGATTACTTCTTTTTTGGTGTTCTTGAGCAATTACCTGCTGTAAGTGGCCCAGAAATTTCTGAAGCGTGAGATCCTGCTGCCTTTGTCTTCCACTTCAGTTTCTCTCAATCTCTGTCAAGTGAAGGCAAACTATAGCCCAGACAGACAGGAAGGCGCGTTCACAAGTGTGTGGTGACCTGAAAGAGTTGGCTGACTCATGATTGCGGTCAGGGTCACCTCCTGTGGCCACCTGACTTTAGACACCACAGAGAGAAGACAGACGTGGTCCCAAGCCCCCAGTTCACCCTTTCCTGCAGTGGCTTGAGGTCTCACAGCTCCCT
Organism: Neofelis nebulosa; assembly: GCF_028018385.1. NCBI lineage: Eukaryota > Metazoa > Chordata > Mammalia > Carnivora > Felidae > Neofelis > Neofelis nebulosa. The sequence goes on from NC_080793.1 coordinate 25,396,835, forward strand.
CTAAAGGTCACAAGAGCTGGGAAACATAGTCTGATTCTCCGCATATGTAGGAATGTAGGAAATAGGGGTCCTTGTGCCTTTTGCAGCCTCATGACACCAATGCAGGATCTTCTGTCTCCTGTAAGGCCCTCCCTCTAGAATCCTCAATCCTACCTTTATTTTTTACAACTTGAAACATCGCTCAGATTCCAGGTTTCTCCATAGTTCTTCTTGTTTTTCACTCCTGAGCACACAGGCAGCCTCTCTGTGTGATCGGTGTCTGTAAGGCCATTTCTTTTCTGTCCTTATGCCTCCAGATTTGTCCCCTCACACTGGCTGTTAACCCCTCATGCCACTTCTTTTCATGTTTCCTTCACACACTGAGGCCAGGACAGGTCTGTGGAGGGGCCTCAAACTGCCACCAGCACCGAGTCATGCTTTTCACCGGGAGAGCCTTCCCCCCCTCCAGCCAGCTTCCCGCCCACCCTTGGATCTTTGGGGACTTGGTCTTAATTGTGGCCCATTCGTCCCCCTCACAGGTCTGTACATTGAGGCTAAATAAAGGAGACCTGAGAACCTGACACTTTTTGAAACCCATCTGTGCCTCCCTCCTCACCCTTGGCCTCTGTTTATGGCTCCCAGGTCTGTTCTTTCATTCATTCTAGGTCCAGCTCTTCAAGCCTCTGCTCTCATACCTAACGGCCTGTTTCCTGGCTGTGTTAGTGCTCACCTCAGAGCACAGGGCCTTTGCTCACCTCTTTCATCCTCTCTCTTACTGATGTATCTGTGAGTCCCTTGAAGGCAGAGAGCATGCCTGACTCAGGTTTGTTTTCTCCCTCATTCACAGTCCATGGCCCCCAGCACATAGAAATCATTCCATGTGCTGACTGAAAGTGGAAAGAGATGGTTAGGACATGCCTCCATGGTATGATGTAGGGATACAATAGAGCCTCGCTTATATGATCCTGAACATCACTTTCCCCCAAGAACACCTGAAATGAAAGCAGAAACCAGTGAGTAGGAGACACACAACACCATTTTTTCCACTCCAGTCTCTATATTCAGAGTGCTTTTTCTATGCTGAGCTGAGGAGGCGAGAAAGATAAGATATTCTGAGCTTGTTTCCTAGAGGAATAGATAGATGTATGCCTTATGTAAACTAGTTTAACTTATTAAAAATGAGTTCCAGTTATGAATATTGAATTAGAAATGGGAACAGAAAATTACATAACATGTAGGAATGACAGAAATGATAAAATTCAGGGAAATTTAGCAAGAGAGTTGCGTAATATGTATAAAGAAAATAATTCAGTTTTATTTTAGTGTATTTTTATTCAAAAAAACGAATGGTGCCCCATCCTTCCAAGACCTCATAACCTAGGAGCGATCTGATTACATCTGTAGCACAGTGGTCATTCCATATTGTGGCAATGTGCCTCTCCATCTGTGATGCCTGGTCATTACACTACATGTCTCTAGATTGCTCGCATCCTTACATGAGCCTGTGTTATTTACATGACTCAGTAAAGCGCTTATAATAAAAAAGAAACATTTAGGGGCGCCTGGGTGGCGCAGTCGGTTAAGCGTCCGACTTCAGCCAGGTCACGATCTCGTGGTCCGTGAGTTCGAGCCCCGCGTCAGGCTCTGGGCTGATGGCTCGGAGCCTGGAGCCTGTTTCTGATTCTGTGTCTCCCTCTCTCTCTGCCCCTCCCCCGTTCATGCTCTGTCTCTCTCTGTCCCAAAAATAAATAAAAAAACGTTGAAAAAAAATTTTTAAAAAAAAAAAAAAAAAAAAAAAAAGAAACATTTAATCAATAGCATAAAATATCTGTAATGGAAAGTGGTTAACAAGCTTATTAACAAAGTTAATAAGCCCATTAATAAAGTCAGTATGTTTATGTTCATCAGGTTAACCACTTGATGACATTAGCAGTGTTTGTTCTAGAGCAGAAGGGCATCTAGTGATTAGATCCAAGTATACTCTGAATTATTAGTTTCTTTTCATTTCAGAGACATAGAGATCTATTTTGAACTAGAAAAAAACCTGTCTCTCAGATGAGAATTATTGAGCAAATAAAGTATATGCCATTTCAGTGTCTCTGTATGTGTCCCTTATTAGCTTATAAAGAGGCTATAAAAATAAAATGACCTATTTTATATTACTGCTATTATGGCATTTGTATAATTTCTTTCTTTTTTAAATATATTTTTAAATTTATTTATTTATTTTGAGAGAGAATGTGGCAGGGGAGGGGCAGAGAGAGAGAGAATCCCAGGTGGGCTCCACACTGTCAGTGCAGAGCCCGATGCAGGGCTGGAACCCACAAACTGTGAGATCATGACCTAAACTGAAATCAAGAGTCAGACACTTAGCCAGTTGAGCCACGCAGGTGCCCCTATGATTTCTTTTTTAAATCTTTATGAATAAAAATGATATATATTTAAGTTGTGCAACACGATGATTTGAGGTACATACACATAGTGAAATGATTTCTAAAGTCAAACTAATTAACATATCTTCTCACATAATTACCATTTGTGTGTGTGTGTGTGTGTGTGTGTGTAATTAGAATGCCTGAAATCTACACTCAGCAAACTTCCAGTATTCCATATGGTATTATTTAGTACTATGGTAAGGTATTTTCCACTTTCATCTGTACAGTTAAGTAGAGCATTATTAAAATAGAATTTATAAGTATGAAAATTTACTATAAATTAACTGATACATAGTTAAATATCAGTAACATGCTGCTTTAGATCTTAATATCAACATATCCCAAAGATCATATCTTTTCCCATTAGTTAGTTTTATCTATAATCTACCAATAACAGTAATAACAAAATAGCCTAATAATGCCTGCTTGAGGACCTCTCTATCACAGAAACATACATTCTGAAGTATCAATTTCTTTTGAATATATATATATATGTATTTTAAATGTTTATTTATTTTTGAGAGAGACAACACGCACACATGTGAGTGGAGGAGGGGCAGCAAGAGAGGGAGACCGAGGATCTGAAGTGGGCTCTGTGCCAACAGCAGCAAGTCCGTCACAGGGCTTGAACTCACGAACCGTGAGATCATGATCTGAGCTGAAATAAGATGCTCAACTGACTGAGTCACCCAGGTCCCCCTCAGCCTTCAAAATACATTGATGAGAAGTCCGAATTGTTTCAGAAATGTCTAGTGACTTCTAAATTATTTTAGACATGGTCTATGGATTAGAACTTTGAACATAGGCCATCCATTTTTCTGGACTTTGGAACAGACCAAAAAACATTTTTCAAGGAGAATCCTGGCCCAGTCCCTAGGCAGCCGTCTCTTGAGAGGTGGGGTGGGTATGTGTGTGTGTTGGGGGATGGCAACTGACCTTACGCATTGGTACTTGTCAGGAATCCAGAGACCACTAAGAACAGTGATTTTCAAATGGGTTTGCAACTCATTAGTAGATCATAAAATTAGTTTACTGCCCTGTTGTCTAGTAGAAATATAATGCAAGCCACATATATAATTTAAAATTTTCTGTTAGCTATAGTAACAAAACAATTGATGTTAATTTTAATAATTTGTTTGATCCATTATATAAAATCTTTGTGATGTGTAATTAATATAAAATTATTAATGAGATCATGCACGTTCATTTTTTTTTTTTGTACCGAGTTTTCAAAATCTGGTATTTATTTTACACTTTAGCATACCTCCATTTGGAGTAGCCACATTTCACATGTGGCTAGTGGCTACTGTATTAAACAGTCAAGTTTAGTGCTTACAAGTTTTATACATTGAAATAGAATAGAATAGAATAGAATAGAATAGAATGGAAAATTTCAGAGGGTGTAGCTAATAGTAAATAATTTTTCAGGGGATATAAAATATGTTTCTGGGTGGGGATCATGGTTAAAAAAAAGTTTGAAAGTTGATGTGTTAAAGCATGTGGACCCTTACCCCCATTTAAGTGCCTATAGAGATGTCCTGAAGATTGCTCTCTTAGCAACATAAAGAGTTCCAAGAGCACTTGCCAGACCACACACTGACCTTTAGGCTCACCACTTCTTGGTATCTATTCAAGGCTTAGATATCCATCAAGTAAGACAGTGGACGGTTGCTTGGAGGGCATGCAGCTTATCAGTCTGCATATATGCTAAAACCTTTCTCAGCCAAGCAAGATTAGCAGAGAGATGGGGGCCCTAGACTCTAATCAGGTTGGTTTCTTTTCTTTTCTTTTCTTTTCTTTTCTTTTTTCTTTTCTTTTCTTTTCTTTTCTTTTCTTTTCTTTTCTTTTCTTTTCTTTTCTTTTCTTTTTTCTTTTCTTTTCTTTTCTCTTTTCTTTTGGTTTTTCTTTTCTTTTCTTCTCTTTTCTTTTCTTTTCTTTAATGTTTATTTTTGAGACAGAGTGAGAGACAGAGTGCAAGCAGGGAAGGAGGAGACAGAGGGAGACACAGAATCTGAAGCAGGCTCCAGGCTCTGAGCTGTCAGCACAGAGCCCGATGCGGGGCTTGAACTCATGAACTGTGAGATCATGACCTGAGCTGAAGCTGGACGCTTAACCGACTGAGCCACTCAGGTGCCCCAGGTTGGTTTTTTCTATTTGACTTTGGTGTGACATTATCATAATAGGGTTCAAAGTTGCTTTAAAAAATAGTGTTACCAGCATGAAGTGGGCATTCTAATGCATCGCTGGGGGAATGCGTGTTGGTACAATATTTCTGGTGGGTAATTTAGTGATACATATCAAAGAATTTGAAAATGTGTCTGCCCTGAGACCCAGTACCTCCAGTAGTTTACTTTTTCCACTTCCAGGCATAAATGGGAGTGATAAATATGTGCATAAAAATTCAGCTATGCTAAATGCAATGTGTTATGTTGGATTGGATCCTGGAACAGAAAAAGGACATTGGTGGAAAACTAATAAAATCTGAATAAACTGTGGCGCTTAGTTAATAATAATGTACCAACGTTGGTTTCTTAGTTACGAAAAGTGTACCATGGTAATCTCAGATGTTCACTGGGTGTGGAGTACATGGAAACTCTCTGTGCTGTTTTCTGTAAACATAAAATTATTCTAAAATAAAATGTATTAAAATATTTTAATTGAAAGTGTAAACATTTATTAAAATGTAATTTTTACTAATAATAAGAATTTTTATTACAGTACTACTGTGAAATCAAAAGTTGGAAACAGCCCAAATATCCAACTGTTGAGGATTGCTTAAATGATTTTGATGCCTCATAGAATGAAATATCAGGCAGTCACTTGTGGTATTTTAGAATTAAATTTATTAACACATAAAGATGTTGACAATATATTTAATGAAAAAGTAACTTCCAAAATATTGTTTTATTAAGATATGTGTGTAAAGAGAATTGGCAGAATGCTCACCAAAATATGGTTATCTCTAAGCCAATGAGATTAGAGAAGATTTAAGAAATATATATATTATTGCGTATATGCATCTTCTAGTTTTTCCATATGGTGCTTATATTGTTTTTTTTAATAAGAAATTTTTAAAGGTTTTTTGTTTCTTTTTTCTTTTTTTTTTTGTAAGGGCAGATTGGATGAGTCAGAGTGCCCTGACATGGGGTGATAGTGATGAGTGTGCTCTCACCACAGACTTGGAAACAAGGGACTCAGATTGCCCTCTGAGAATTATACTCAGGAATCAACATTGAAAGTGTTAGTGTTGAGTGGGGTGAAGTGTCTTTAAAGTATCAGGATGATTCACAGGCAAGAATTAGTCCTGGCTACAACCAAACTTGACATTGAGAAATACAATTCAGAAGTGCATCAGTCACAAAGGAGTTGGCTGAGATGGGATGTATCTAGAGGAAATCACAGAGGTGGCCAGTGCCCATCTCAGCAGGCCAAGAATGGTGTGCCCTGTCAGGCTGGCCTCCATTTTTCTTTCTCCATCATAGGTCCACCCCATGGTGAACTGGAAGCGTCGTCCTGTTATCCTGGCCCAACACCGTTAAGCATTTAGATCCCTGGTCAATTCCCTGACTCTCATCAGGGTTAGGCCCATGAAAGAGCCTGCCAGTCACCTGGTTCTCTGTGTAGCCTGTCCATACCTAGGCAGGCTGACACAAGCATCCTATCCACTTGACAATGAGTTTCCTCATTGTGAATTAGCAGACTTGGCAGCTAATTTGATGAATGTGTCTGTAAGCATTGTTACAGTGAGTCAGTGCTCTGGGTCCAGTCAAATCTGTGGCTTTGACAGTAAGAATTTATGAACATGAGCAGGGAAGGGCTAGACCATGGACCCTGTGAATTGACCAAGATAACGGTCCTCTTGGGGCCTCATCAGGAATCCTCTCAGCCTCTTCTTCTTGATGCTATGAGTCACATTTCCCCTGGCATGTGGCAGCTCACTTACTTCTTTTTCAGAGCCTTGCCCATCCATCTGGCATTGAGCAAACCAGTCTCATCCCCTTGGGTAGGGCGGCAGAGCCCAGCAAGGCAAGCACTGTAGGCATGTGGCCAAAGAACTCTGAGAGACACAGGAAGTTGACAAATTTGTACTGAAGAGTGGAGTAGTTCCAGGCGTCAGCCCGAGCTTGGTGGAGGTCACTCATGTCATTGCACCATGGCTCTGTTGTGGAAAGAGGAATGTAGGTATACTAGAGTTAGCAAGCTCTGCCTCTGTGGTTTTGGGCTAACTATCTGGGTGATCTTGTGCAAGCCCTTTTTGGGTCTTTGACCATAAAATTAAGGATGACAATACCTACCACATGGCATTGTTATAAGTTTAGTTATGATGGATGGGAAAGCATACTACAAACCAGAAAGAACTTTACAAAGTGATGTTATTTCTTTACTTGTGAGCCATGTTGGAATTTTTGTATATGAGAGTGATTTTTGAAAAAAAATTGAAATATTTTATGTCCTAGAAAGTTGAGAGCCAATTCATGTAATGTATGGAAACCCATCAGTTACAAAAGAGAAAGCCAGCAATGCCCTAGCTTGCTCAAAGCTTCAAAAGTGAATATTTAGCTCCTATTAAAAATCCAGTAACTGGGTTTTGTTCTAAATGATTGCTTTGCATCTAGATTAGGTTTCTATTTACTATTTTTTAAGATACAGTTTCATAAAGAAGATTCCTTTGCTACCAAAATTCCAAAACCCTGGTGGAACTTCTGTAACCTAGAAGCCCCTGGAATTCTTAGGGGTAATTTTCTGTGAACTTACAGTCCCACCACCCTGATTTCCTTGTCTGGCCTATGCCCTACTTCTTAGATGAAGTTCACTTGTGACCTTTTGTAGCTACACAGGGTACAGCTGGGGAAAGACCCCTGAACTATATTCAGAAGATATTCATGGTGTGGCTTCCGGCTATGTCAGTTTACCTCTCATTGCCTCAGAGTCCTTTAATAAAATGGGGAAAGACCATGAAAGGTGTAGTTTCAGTGGAACACTGAAGGTGGAATTGCTTTGTAAACTATTTGAAGTCCTATGATTGTTATTATCTTATTTTGTTTGTTCAGTAAAACAGTAATGTTGAACATTCTCAACTTACTTTTGAGACTGGGACATAGACACAGAGCAGGGCAGGCTGACCTCCTCACCCAGACCACTTGATGGTTGGAAACCATCCTGCTGGATCTTCAGGGCTTGGCTATGTCCATTGATAGAATACTTCCTACTGGTTGAAGTCAACTACTCTTCTAGGAGAGCTCTACTTCAGTAATTCTTTCTATAAATAGAAATCTGCCTATTTCCCATTGTTCTTAGTTCTTCCTACTGCAGTGACAATAGAACAAACTTATGCCCTTTTCTGTCATAATACAGATTTCAAAGACAGCTGCCATGTTCCCCACACCATATTTCTCTTTTCTATACTCTGTCCTCTCTGCTGTTTTTTGCCTGAAATATTTTCTAAACTCTTCAACATCTTGGCTGAGCTTCCCCAGATATATGGCACTGGTCACCCAAATCTGTCACTTGAATTGTAGATATAAATGGCTAATACTGATGGAACACTTATTCTGTCGTAGCACTAATATATTTGATATATATATCCATATATAAGCTCATTTAATCATCATAACAACCCTATGAAGAAGATACTCTTATTCTCCTCCTTTTTAGAGCAAAGAAAACAGAGGCATAGATAGTAATGCACTCACCCAGGTAATAAGTGGAAAATCTGGGGTATGAACATTGGCCTCTGCTGGTACCATATGGCCCTGTATGAAAAAGAACATTTGTCCCTGTGTTTAGACTATGAGCATAGGAGAATGTTAAACGTCATCCATTCATTAGTAGGCCCTGTTATTGGCTCATCTACTGCACCAGCCCAATGGTTTCTCCCTAGATCTTGGTTTTCTCACATGTCATCTGAAAGGGTTTGATGAGGTGGTTTCGAAGACACCTTTGCAGTAGTGATATTCAATAATTTTATGGATCAGGAATTTACAGCAATGGCAACTTAAAATATCTGGCCTAGTTCCTGTGCCAGAATATATGCTAATTTACTCATGATTTAGACTTTCTAAAGTTAGTTGAAAGCAATCTTCTAAGAAAATACTTTTCTGATCTTGGTAATTGTTTCTATATAGTGGGAATATTTTAAAGAAAACTGATTCTGATGAAAACTGGTCAGATTTGTTTTAGATCTGGTCTGTAGTTCTCTCTATTCTCATCTAGCCCGCATGACACTGACATCTGAATTGATCTTCTTTAAAGCCCAGATCTGGTAGTTTAGGCCACTAGTCCAAAATTATGACACCCCAGGGTTTACTGAATGGGGGGTTGAACTTGGTAGCATACTATTGACCCTCGATTCATGTTCTAGTCTTTTTCTCCATTGTGAATCTTTTTTTTAGTTTATTTATTTATTTATTTTTGTTTATTTTGAGAGAGAAGGTATGAGCAGGGGAGGGGCAGAGAGAGAGGGAGAGACAGAGAATCCCAAGCAGGTTCCACACTGTCAATGTGGAGCCAGATGTGGGGCTCAAACTCACAAACTGTGAAATCATGACCAGAGCCAAAATCAAGAGTTGCGTTAACTGAGCCATCCAGGCTTCTCTTTCCATTGTGTATCTTTACCCATAATTGGCTTCTTATTTGGCTGATACTTCTCTCTTAATTTGGAATTCGTTTCACCCCTTTGTCCTGTTGAAATTCTACCTGTTTTCAGGGTCAGCATAGATGACCCTTTTGTTTGAAGCCATCCATTCTTAGTCCGAAGACCTACCGTCTCCCAAATCCTACAGCGTGTAAACTGTGCTTCTCTCTCACTGCATTTACTCTAATTTAATTGTCATTACAGTTACTTCTGTATAGGCAAAATGTTCCTATTCATTTAATAGAGCTTTCTTTTTGAGAAGTATGAAGATGCATAAAAGTTTGTGTAGGTATTTGCTCTGGTGATCCTGGATTATTTTTGAATGAGACAATCATAAGAAAATAGATATCTATAAAGAAAGTCTATTTGAAGGAGAGACTGAGCTGTTAAAACTATTTTAGCAATGATAAAGTAGGATCCATCCTAGGAAGTCTGCCTCAGGAAGAAAATTTGAGGCCCATTTCTTTTTTCCAGGTTATTAGCTTTCTAGAATGTGGACAAAGCACACGTTGAAGATACAGCTTTGTTGAGCCATTTTGTTTTCTATAGGTGGCAATAGGATACTGTGGCTAGAAGATAGTTTTTGGAGCTTGGCTTCGGTGAACTGTGGCTCCACCTCTTAAATTTCTGCCCCTACATGTCTTATTTGTTATGATGAATAAAACGGAATTTGCCTCATTTGTAAGTGCTCAGCAACTTTGAATACACTTCTTATGTTTGGGGAACATTTTATGCTACAAATTCTCCTTCCTCAAGGTAGAAACTAGAATTTTCAGGTCATGGGCATGTGACCATGGGCTGCACCAATCAGAACTATTGATCTGAGACTTCATTTCAGTTGGAGCCACCCGAGAATCAGCTGCCATGAGAACTCTATCTTTTGGTGAGAATGCTGGTGCAGCACCTGTTTTGGGGGTCAACTATAGCTGACCCTCTGCATCCAGGCCCCAAGGTTGGTGACGCAAACCATGATGTCTATGTGCAGAAGCAGGGACTGAGGTAGTTTTACTGGAGCATTTGGGCGGTTGGGCTTGGTTTTCATTATCTTTCTGACGTTCAACATTGACAAAGTTCCCCGTAGGTGTTATTGTAGATAGTGATCTAGAATGAATGGATCCCAAGTCTTGCTGTAAAAATTTTGGTATCTGAATGAGAGAAATAATGGAACTACTTTCCCTTTTCCCCTGTTATCCTCCCTGATGCTACACTCCCCCCGCCCCCAAACATGCACGCATTGACTTTGGAAATTCTGAGGAAATCAGGCAAGTATCTGTCTGTGTTTGTCCTGAGTTCTTGACTCCCCTAACTCAGTGCCTGGCATATGGTAAATGCTACTTTCCTCGAAAACACCCATTGTGTTTGATATCAGTTTTTGTATCAGTAGCTGACAGCATTTTAGCAGTCTAAAATGATTAATGCTCGTGACTGTCTGGCGTCCAGTAATGTTATACCCCATTTTCACTGAGGCTGGCAAGGACAGAGATATTACATTTGTCTTACAAATTTGCTGGAGCAGAGCCAGAGTAAACATTTTGACTGGAGTTTCCATTTAAGGACAACTCATTTGAATTTGAAACAATTTGTAAGAATAATCTCAATTAGCACAGCTCATTAGACTCTAATTAGTCTTTAAGCCCTTCTTTTAACCTGGTAGCCTTGGTGGGACTCCCGAGGATGTGTTGCCGGGGGTGGATGTCTACATGGTTGTGTACCTGTGGATGTGCCAAAGAGTTAATTTTCCCACAGCAGGGTGGGGTAATCCAAAGAAAACAAACAAGGAATCACAGTGGCTTGACAAAAGCACTATATGATTGTAACAGGAAACAAGACCCAGCCTTTGCGAGAGTGAGAGAGAGAGAGAGAGAGAGACTGACTTCTTTTTCTCTCTCTTATCACAGCCCAAAGATGCTGCAGTTGCTAATCTCTGCTCAAGATGGGTTGAGAAAAATGTTTTTAGAGAACAGCCACCACTGTCTCTTTCCAGGCCAGCCTTAGGTAACCTTAGGATGATTTACTTCATGTTAAGCCAAAAATCTGTCCTGGCCTTAGTCCTAGCTAGTACCTGTCTTGCGCCAGCAGCGGTGTCTTGGGTGACTGTTCATTCAGGAAGGCATTTGTAAAATGTTCAACCTGTGTTCTTCCAGTTAACTCTTTGTAGATGCCGGTGCTCCCCCACCCTCTTACCATCCTTGAAGTTGGGAAATCTTTGAAATATGTTGATTCTGGTTGTGAAATATATCACATCAAGACTCAAGACACCCACTATATCTTCATGTGTTTGATTTCAGGAGTTCTTGGACTTGGAAGAGAACCCAGGAGTCCCACCCAGCAGAATTCTCAATTTGCAATAGCATGCATACGTGTACCTTGCTTCCACTTCCAGTGACAGGGGCCCGTCCTGTCTTCCTGTCTTCCGCCCACCTAAGTCTCTTGATATCCAGAGCCACACTGACTATGCTGAATCCAGCTCCCACATGACGGCCTTTCCAATATGAATCCCTGAGTCTGCTCTTCAGGCAAGGAACTAGGTCCTCCCTCATTTCCTCAAGTGGTACCATTTTGAGATCTTTCTTCTTCCTGGCCTAGAACCGTCCTCAGCTTGTTCCCTTTTTCACTTACAGTGGAGAGCTTAAAACAAAGAACATCCTTCCCCCTGTGTCCTACCCTCAACATTGGCATAGAATGAATTTCATCTTCTTTGTTGAGGCCTTTATACTTCTGTTGATATAGCCAGCACATGGTAGCTTTAACTTTATTTGGTGATCTTATCAGAACTTTGGCTCATACCAAACGTCACGTCCACTAACCTCTCACACCCTGGCTTTTCCATGTGGCACCTCAGTTGTGTCTGTCAGTGCTGTGACACCACCCCCAACTCACATCCCCACCAAAACCAAGAGTTGTATTGACCCCATTTAACTTTGTCTTGTTGGATCTGGATAGTCTTTCTGACTAGTCCACTCAAGAATCAAGAAATATGGGCTCTCCTAAGCTGTTCTTGAGGTCAGGTACAGTCCCTCTTATCCACCTATTGCAGCATATTGACTTTTACCTAAAAAAATCCAATATGTGATTTTTTTTAAACCAAAAATTACCAACCCACTAAATTCCATATGCTGACCTATTTTCTGCTCACACAAGCAGTGGCTTGGAAGTGAAGACCATGGTGGAGAGGGTCAGAAACAGGAATTCTTCAGTTCCTTTTCTTTCTTTTTAGGAGTTTAATAATTTTTTCTCAGGAATCTAGTTATAGTCTTTAAAATTTTAAATGTAATTTATTTTTCTTTTTAATTATTTTTGAGAGAGACAGAGAGACAGAGAGAGAGAAAGAGAAAATCTTTTTTTTAAATTTTTTTTTTCAACATTTTTTATTTATTTTTGGGACAGAGAGAGACAGAGCATGAACGGGGGAGGGGCAGAGAGAGAGAGGGAGACACAGAATCGGAAACAGGCTCCAGGCTCCGAGCCATCAGCCCAGAGCCTGACGCGGGGCTCGAACTCACAGACCGCGAGATCGTGACCTGGCTGAAGTCGGACGCTTAACCGACTGCGCCACCCAGGCGCCCCAGAGAAAGAGAAAATCTTAAGCTAGCTCCGTGCTCAGTGCAGAGCCTGACGTGGGGCTTGATCCCACAACCCTAGAATCATGACCTGAGCCGAAATCAAGAGTTGAACACTTAACGACTGAGCCACTCAGGTACCCCATAATTTATTTTGCTATCACTTACTATCTAATGGAAGCTGAGAATGCAGAAGAGGAGCAGGAAGTCAGTGTGTAATAGAGGGCATTGGATTAGAAGCTAGGCTGGCTTTATGGGCATGCTACCTGTGCAGATATACTGGGCCCTGTGCCTGGATTAATGTTTTGTTGTTGCCATCTTGAAATTCTTAGTTTTTGAACAAGGGGACTCACATTTCTGTGTTGCAGTGGACCTAACCAATCTTGCAGTGGATCCATCCTGACTAGAAGTATCTTTCCTCCCCCTTCTCCTCAATCTTGGCATATTGCTTCACCTCATATCCCCTGTAAGTAAAATGAGGGGGTTTCCATCTCAGGAAGTCTATGAGTCTAAAACAAAAAAAAGGTAGAAAAAGGGACCAATGAGCTCTGTCAAGAATTATGGATGGAACCGAAGCTTCACATAAGGTCTTTATAAGCTTTCTGGCCCAGGTCTCTCATTTTATATTGGAGGAAACTCAGTTCTTAAAAGGGAAGTGGTCTTCTCAAGTCCCATAACACATTGAATAGAGTTGTCTATGGGTGAATCTCCTCCCTAGAGGAGCCCACCAGGAAGGTGATGGCTGTAGGTAAGGAAGTGGCCAATGATGGGGCGGGGAGAGTGAAATCAGACGATTTCTTCCTGGCTCTAGCGCCTGCCTTCTCCTACTCCCTGAAACACACATACTTATTTGGTATAGAATTAAGTGTTTTTGGTGCGAAGTTCCAGGGATAAATCCAAGCCATCCAGAGTCCTAGGTAGAAAATTGAGCACAGTGTTATAGAGGAGCATGCAGACCGCTGCCCAGGCTGCACATGCTTTGGGGACTCCCAGGGCCATCCTGCCCTTTGAAAAAGTATCATGTGGGCCCTCTCTCCTCTTAATGCTGTTTCTGTCTTCCACCTCCTGGTAGTCCTCTGCCTTTCCCATGATTCTCAAATGCCTATCTCCATCTGTCTCCTTCTTTTCCCATGATGACTCTTCCTTTGGAAACTTAAAGCCCCCACTCCTCTCTAGTGTCATGAAAATATTCGTGGCTCTTGGCCTCTGCTCTGAGTGCAAGCTTTTCCTCAACCAACTTTCTCGGCTGCGGGGGTGACATGTGGGGCTAAGGTCAAAGGGAAGAAAGATATGAAGGTATGAGGAGGGGACCACGCCACAGTTTACTTTTTCCTCCAGCTATCTTGAAAATACAATTTCACATAGCAAAGCCTTGATTCCTGCTTGAAACCCTCCTTAGATCTACCAGTTTCATATTCCTCCTGCTAGAGAGATTTGACTATGTAATTCTAAAAGACCCTTCTCCCTTCCCACAAACCCTTAGTCATCCTCCTTCATTCCATCACTGGGCCCTCATCAAGGCATGTGAGCTGACCTCTTCCCTTGGACCAGGCTCCTCAACCCTTATTGGAGGTGCTCCAACTTAGCTGCTCTTCTAGTTTCTGGAATGTGCCCTGCATTTTCAGCATAAGGCTTATGCCTTGAACAGTTCCCACCTCACCTTTTCCCCAGTGCAGTTCCTCATTGAAGGCTTCTTTGACCATCAGATTAATTTAAGTGTCCCTGGTGTTTATTCTCACTGTTGTACTACTTATGGCTCACTTCTAATCATGCTTGTGTCCAATATAATTGTGACTGTTTTGTCTGATGTTTATGTTCCTCACAAAACTCAAACACAAAGGGCTAAAATTTACTGAGAGTTTACTATATCCCAGGGGCTTTAGGTATGTTATTTAATGTTTAAAATAACCGTAAGAAGTAGATAATATTATCATTTCCATTTACAGATGACAACACCGAGGCATAGAAAGATTAATTCATTTATTCAAAGTGATGTGACTAGGTGTCATATTGGCAGTCACATCAGACAGGTGGTTTGGCTCTTTATCACTGGTTATCTGCCGTGTCAGTAGGGGATGCGGTTGTGCTGCTTACTGTGGTACCCTCCATGCCTAACTCCTGGCATATAGCACGTCTTCAATAAACACAGGTTGACTTGTGGAAATTGACCAATTACTTTTTCTTAATTTTAGGGCTTCTCAGTTCCTTGTTGGAGGGAGAAAGGAAGGGGACAGATACACATACACAATAATGCCAGTGGTCAAAACTCTGCCTTCAGAGTATCCGGTGCCTTGATTGGCAGGCCACAGGAGCATTGGAAGAATAGAGCTGACGACAGGACTGTGAATTCAGACCTGGTGCTGTAGCCTTACTGCTTGCCTTCTAGTTATTGTGGATTGTCCTGACTATGCTCCACTTCTGTGTCAATGGAAAACAGCCCCACAATGCTTCCGGTGAAACCTGGCCCAAAAATCATGGAAAGAGATGATGGGTGGAGAGCCCAGTGGACATTCTCCATTTAAGATGTGGTTAAGGGCAGAGTTCCTTCTCAGTGTGTCCTGAGCTCAGGCCCTATGGTGTGACTAAGGAGGATGAATCATCAGCCATCATCCTATTTTCACTATTAAAACAATTCTAAACCAAACCAGTTTCCATTTCATGGAGGACAAACCTCAGCCACATTCAGTTTGTTAATGTTTAAAGCAGAGGTTGGAGGGGATGGAGAACATAAAGGTAGTCAGTCCCTCAGCGAACACACAGCCTGATTTATGGTCCAATGCAGCAGTTAGGACAGAGGGTTCTAATCACACCCTGTTTTATTTCATTCAATTACATAAAAAGTGTCCTAGGCCAGGCTCTATGGTAGTTTCTGTGGATACAGAGAAGAATAAGACAAAGTCACCTTCCTGTGTGCATGTGGAGAGTGTACATTTACATCCACTGTAATACCCAACTGACTGTGTTGGATTAATCCAGTTATCTGTGTCAAAATCCAGGAAGATTCTTTTTTCAAAAAAAATTTTTTTTAACGTTTATTTATTTTTGACACAGAGAGAGACAGAGCATGAACGGGGGAAGGGCAGAGAGAGAGGGAGACACGGAATTGGAAGCAGGCTCCAGGCTCTGAGCCATCAGCCCAGAACCTGACGCGGGGCTCGAACTCCCGGACCGCGAGATCGTGACCTGAGCTGAAGTCGGCCACTCAACCGACTGAGCCACCCAGGCGCCCCTCAAAATCCAGGAAGATTCTTAAAAGAAATGCCAATGATCTTTGCTTAGGAGTATCTAGAAGACTGACAAGAAGAGATGGTGGAAGGATATTCCCTATGAGTGGGGTGGAATCAATAGGGGTCTGAAAGATGAAGGTGTTTTTGAGGCACCAGAAGCCGTGGGTTTGGATGGACGGATGACCTATCAGGTATTCATGAGGTGGAGAAAGCACACCATAGAGAGATGTCATACTTTAGCTAATGGAGGAGAAGTGGTAGCAGCGGAATGGAGGAAAGGTCTTCTATCCACCTCTCCTTTCTCCCATCTCTCATAACCCACAGTGAAAATGCAGCTTTCAGATAAGAAGACTGAAGGCGGAGAAGATGAGAGCCACTGTCCAGATGGCTCCTTCTTAAAAAGGCCTGACCCCATCTCCTTCCTGAGGGTTTAATCAACAAATGCTTATTCCGTATCATCCTTCCAACACCTTCTACCTGTTCATCCACCAGTCTATATATCAGTGCTTTATCGAACCATAACTGAACTCCTCCCATTTCAAGGCATGCTGTTAGATGTTGAGAAGAGACACCAAAGTGAATAGGCAAGCAGGCTTTCTGTGCCAAGTTTCTACTATGTGTTGACAATAATTCTATGGGTTTGGTATAGATGATAAACTCAGGCTTTAAAAGGTTGAGTAGCTTGTCCACCATCATGTAGATAGTGAGTAGTTGAGCTAGAGTCAAACCCTGGAGGATCCCTGTACCTCAGTTTCCTAGTTTGTTATGCAAGGAGACTATAATGTCAATTCCTCCTGAAAGGGCTGACGATTAAATGAGATAATGTAAGTAAAGCCCCATCCCAGTGCATCAAGCTACTGTTATTTATTGCTTTCCACATGTTCTTTTTGTATCTCCGAACTATCTCCCTGCAAGATGATACAGCTTCTCAGTGTAAAACCTGAAAGTATAAATAGACTAGAGAAGAAAGTGGCAGCAAAGCCATGCTGGAAAAGTGATTAACAAAGTAGATGACTAGCCTGATGTACGTGTCGTTCCGCCATTCTTCAGAATTCACTAAGCTCTATCCAAGGATCGAGTCCAGTTCCAGTGAAAACTGTCATCCAGTGACTGTCTGGCTTTAGCTCCGGTGGCCTGCCTTCAGATGACAGCAGCATGACTTTGTGCTCTTTGCTTCTATAGCACTTGCCACATCCAAAAAGTCTTTGGAACTTGGCAGACTTAGCTTTACATCCCAGTTCCAACACTTGTGTGCTCTCTGATCACGGGCTAGCTACTTAACTTCTTTCAGTTTCAATTTCCTCCACTGTCAAGTGGGAATAATAATACCTAGAAACAGCGTTATTGTAAGGTTATGTGAAAATAAAAATTATATATAGCACTTAGCACTGCATCTGACTAACAGAAGCTCTCAATGAGTGGTAGCTTTTATTACAAGAAAGTTTTACATCTTTTGTAAGAAGGTTGTTGATGAGTCTTGGATAATAATCCATGAGATAGATATACTTTTATAAATGCTTCTTTGGAAGAGAGAGGCATTTTTCCCAGTCTGGCCCTTTCTGTGACACTATACACACAAATGTGCAAGAAGCCAGAGCGAAGCCCAGGAGGGATTTGCTGCCAGCCCAAATTTCATTTTAAACAAACCCACTGTGTGGAAGCCTGCACTTACATGAAGATAAATCACAAAGCAGTTACTCCTGTCATGAGGGACTTGGAAAGAGTACATGAAATCTCTCTGAAAGCAGTTTGGAAAGGCTTAGATGTAAAATAAAGAATAAATTTTATATTAGGAATTTGGGTGATTATTTAGAGTTTATTTTTCACTTTATCACATTGTTTTCTAGGAAAAGATATAAAACAAGTAAAAAATTGTAAAGGAGATTAAATATTTTTAAAATGGTCTTTTCCCCCAGATTTCTGGGAGCATGTAATTTTTTAAGTGCAGCACATATATATTCCATTTCTCCTATTGTCTCCTTTTTTCTGCCCATTTTTAATGTCCATTGTTATATTTTCACCTCACCTCCACTATTCCCTATTCTCTTTCTGCCCTCTCCTTTTGTATTTTTAGGTTATGTCTTTTGGAGGCAAAACAGCTGCTTCATCTGGTCAGGTAGTCAAATAATTGTTAATTCAATTACAGGGGAAAAAATTCAAAACCACAAAACAAAACCTAAACAAACAAACAAAAAACCCAGCCCATCACCACCACTAACCACAACCATGAAACTTAACATCCAGACTTTGTCTTAGGCACCGAGCAGATAACTTCAAAGAGCTGACGGTGCCGTTCAGTTTTTGTTGGCACTGATGGTGAAGCCACTCTTTTTTTGCTTACAGAGTCAGCTAAACCAATCCCTCATTTATTTATTTCCCTGTATAGTTTGGAGTTGAGTGTATTTTCATGGTATTTGTTTATTCCCAAAACAGTTGTTTCTTTCAAACAGTGAAGAATTGATTTTTTAATCCTAACCTCATCATTTAGGATCTAGTCACGGTGTCAGTCTAGGATTCTGTTTCCTTATCTGTAAAATGGGGAACTACTATGAGGGGCAAATTAGGTAAGAGGTATGTGAGCCCTTTTTTAAGGGCAATATGATATACACATGCAGCGGATTTTTATCCCTTGTTGAAATCCGACCGTAAAATTATTTTTCCCAAAGAGGTGAAAAGTTACCTTTAAGAGTCCATGGCAGTCGTTCGAGACTGGAAATATAAATATCAACTTCTACTTATTTAGAGATATTCTAATTCTTTATTTAAAAAAAAAATGTTTATTTTGAGAGAGAGAGCATGTGCAAGAGAGCACGGAGGGGGGGGGGCGGAGGGGCAGAGAGAGAGGGAGAGAGAGAATCCCAAGCAGGCTCCACGCCTAGTATAGAGCCCACTGTGGGACTCCATCCCATGAACCCTGAGATCATGACCTGTGCCGAAATGAAGATTTAGACACTTAACTGACTGAGCCACCCAGGTGCCCCTTATTCTTTCTTAAATGGTAAATTGTGTCTGAAAAACATTTTTAAAATTCTCACTTAACTGGATTTAAAAGCATAGATTCTATAGATTTTCTGAAAACTCTTAGCCTCCAAAATTCTTATTCTTGAAACAGTTTGGAGCCACTTCCTCTGTTCTTACAGGTTACATATCTGAGCTCCCAGAATTTAAAGACTTGGAACATCAGACTACCATATCTATTGCTTTTACAAATTTGTGTGAAAGAATATCAATCCAGTCTGATTTAATCCACCCCAATTCAATGAACGTCGGTAGCCTTCCATTGGGTGCTGGGTACCAGGGAAGAGACTGGAGAATAAAAAGTTGAACATGGGTTGTAGAGGATAATGTAAAACTATGTAAGTTAGCTTGCTTGAAATATTTTTCTACTAACGTCATGAGAAAACAATAATTTAACATTTGTGTTACAAAACTTCATGGTTTATAAAGTGCCTTACTTAGCTGTTATTTTGTTAATAATAATCATATGCAATAGATATTCACTGTTTCTTTATTATAGGTGAGAACCCTGGGATTTAGGATGGTTAAATTTACTTAAGAGTGAATCCCCCAACTAGTTTTTGGCAAAGCCAAGATTCATACACAAAGCCTCCATCTAAATTCCGTGTTTTCTTTCCTTCTTACACCAGACTGCATTCATCCTATAAAAGATAATACATTCATCAAAAAAATTATAGTCTCATTTTTGTGTTTTAATTTGGCCCAAATAACACCTTTTTCTTCTTGCCAAGTTCACTACTACTCATCTGTCTGTTCTTATGACATCCTAGAGCTTTGAACTTCTTGGAAGAAAGGGACTGTCTAAATTCAAGGTATTATTATTGCTGTTACTATTAGCCAAGACAAATGAAAAGCGAATAGAGCATCTCTTGTCTTACTACAACCCTTTAATTAAGGAAATTGGTTATTTTCATTCCCTGTAGCTATGTAATGATTAATGCAACATGGCACAATACATTCAGAATGTAAGACATATCTCACTGAGACCAATCAACAAGTATACTTCTCTAAAGAAAAAAGAATGGAGGCCAGATTGGACCCAGTGCTGACATCTGATTTCTGTAGTGAAACATCATACCAGGGTTGCAAATTCGAGAGAACTATTTTTTTTTTTTTTCAGTCTAGGGACCATGAAATTATCTAGTGGAGCTAATTTTGAATAAATTTATTTTACTGGTAGAAGTAAAAAAGTGAAAAAAAATTGGAAATAATCATTTTGGCCTCCTAGAGCAGTGAGAAGATACTATAGGGTAGAAAAATAATTAATGCTTTGCCATACAACATTTCTTATAGGGATATAAAAAGGACAGTGCATAGTTTTCAATATAATGTAGACAAAGTAGAATTGCAATAAGAGCAGTTAAATAATTTACTTTGTCTCAGTTACCAACCTTACAGCAGCTGGTGGGTGCTGGGGTGGATATATTCAATTAACTACCTTCGTGCCTCAGAGAGACTAGGCTGCTATTTAATACGCTGTGTGATCTTGGACAATTTATCTAAAATCTCAGAGGTTCAGTCTCCTCATCTGCAAAATGGAAGAAACAATACCCGTTTCATAGGTTTCTGTGTATGAAGCATGTCTTTGAGTGCAAGGCCCAGATTGAGTAAGTGAATAATGAATTTTAGTAAAGATGCTGATGTGGACAAAGGTACTCTGGCACAAGCTTTCACCACCTTCCTGACTAGGCCAAGAAAGCATTTCTCAACCACTTGCCTTTGGATTCCCCTGGCAGGCGTTGGGTCTCAGCCACACCTCTGGCTCACTTCTTAGGAATTTGGCTATGGCCTGTCGTCTCACATCCAGTCATTTTCTTCTGTCCCAAGTCTCTAGCATGGCCTATGCTGGGCAAGAGACAATGAGAGCACTTGAAGAAGGCATCCTGTTGTTCTCTGTCCTTTGGGCATTTGAATGCCAATCACCCGGTCTTTGGGCACACAGCATCTCAGGCCTCTTGTTCTCGTTGGTTCCTGGTAGAGTGTGTGTGAAACTATCACCATCTGTGGCACCACAGCTGGCAGTATGAGAGTCAGGGTCTTGATTAAACTCACTTCTGTGCTGCTGAGTTTCGATCGTCAGCCCTGGGCTAAGGACTTCTCTTGAGCTCTAGATAGCATCATGGGAAGAATCACTGATGATTGTGGATCCCTACAGAGCATAGCAGTCTTACATCAGAGTTAATGAGACTTCACCGTATCTTCCCTGCTGTCTAGATCTTAGATCTCTCAAGGCAGTATGTGCATTTCACTCTTTGCTTTGTCCCAGTGCCTGACCTGTTGCCCATTGTGGTATAGCTTCTCAGTGAACTTTTGGTGAATTAAACTTTCTGATTTTGGTCTTCAGCACTGTACTCAAAGCTAATATTGCTGAAGATGAATGTGATAAGGATAATAGTAGGTAGAGAAAGAGAAGTGGCAGAATTAGAATTTGTGTAGCTTATAGGACAGAAGCTATACTTCAGCTGTTGGATGTTCAGGAGGGACAGAGTATATTATACTGTCAACTAGAGAAAATGACAAGAGACTTGAATCAGAAGACTTTACTTCCATGATCCATACAACAGCATGAAATTCATAAGAGTTAACATTTGTTGGGTACTTATAGTGTGCTAGTCACTATTCTAAGTACCTTCATCTATTATCTCATTTAAGCCTTCTAACAATATTATGAAGAAGTACTAATGTTATTATCTCCAATTTATGGATGAGAAAACAAAGCATAGCAATGTTAAGCAGTTTGCTCAAGATCACACAGCTTGTAATCAGCAGAACCAGGAGTTGAATCCAGGCATTGTGACTCTAGAGCTATCCTCTTAACCACTACGATTGCCCTTGGACACAAGGCAGTAAAGTTATAGGGTTCTAGCTGCAAGGTGAAGTGTAATCATTTTGGAAAACTGGACATTACAAACTCGACTTTGATTGTATTCTCTATTCTTTGACCAATTAAAATTAAAAAATCAATATTCAGCTAAAGCCAAAAATCAGTGGATCAAAAAATCCAGAGGGGAAAGGTAGAATAAGATGATGCTTAAAGCAGATTGACAGATGCACAGAGTTAAGATGTTTCCCAGAAGTAAGGAGCCAGATAAAGACACAACATCTCCTGAGTGACTGGGAAGACTGAGGCTTCAAGGCTGGAACCAGAGAATGACTGCCCTCCCAGATACAATTATTATTTAAACTTAAATAAAACTTAAAGGGCCAAATGGTGGCACCAATACTCAGTGGACTAGTAAACAGAAACAAAGACTTGACTTTTAAAATGTTTATTCATTTATTTTTGAGAGTGGTGGAGGGACAGACAGAGAGTGAGAGACAAAGAATCCAAAGTAGGCTTCAGCCTCCGAGCTGTCAACACAGAGCCCGATGCAGGGCTCGAACCCACTAACCGTGAGATCATGACCTGAGCCAAAGTTGGACGCCTAACTGATTGAGCCACCCAGGTGCCTCCAAAGACTTGATTTTGGGTCTCTCTCTCATATGACCCCAATACCCATGTCCTTCCTTTTTGTGTAGACTTAACTAAGATGTTCTTTCTTGAATATCTTCATTCTTTTATAGGACAAGTTTTGTTTCTTTTTTCTGCATAAGAAGGTAACATACTTTCTCAGTAAGGCACAGTACCCTACAGAAATTTATTATTAATCATTAGTTGTGAACACAATCATTTAATATTATTGCATAGTGGTTCTCTACATCTTGAAAGGTTAAGGATAGGTAGGTGTTAATATATGTTAGTCACATATTTATAAAATTATGTGAAATTCACATGAAGGCTTTTGATCTTGAAAGTTGTGTAGTGCGGTCTTAAACTCAGTATTAAAAACACTTTGAGGCCAAAAGATAATAAAAAAAAAAAATTCCCTTATTTCCCCCCTGCTTTAGAGGGGCACTTAGAAATCCCGTTAACTTTGATGCCTCTCCATGCTTCCCTTTAATCACCTCTGCCTTCCACCACCAGGGTCTAGGCTCAGTCTTATCACTGCCCTTTGTAGCCACGCCTAGAGACAACCTGATGCTTTCCTGGCTCTATATATACATACATACATATATTTTTTTAAATTATTTTTTTTAGCACAGAGCCTTTATAGGCAAACTTTCCTTGTAGTATTGATACCTTCTCAGAACAAAACTCTGACATGTTATTATTTCCTTACTGTAGGGGAGGGTGTTAGAAAGGAGCTCACAGAATATGAAAAGTTCCTATAA
Source organism: Neofelis nebulosa (assembly GCF_028018385.1). Lineage (NCBI taxonomy): Eukaryota > Metazoa > Chordata > Mammalia > Carnivora > Felidae > Neofelis > Neofelis nebulosa. Next base: position 25,419,900 of record NC_080793.1, read on the forward strand.
TGGACAGAAGCTCCATCATGCTGCAGTCTTTTGAAATAGTGTCCTAATGTTATGACTCTGGGCACTTAAACACCTTATTAGTAGGCAACATGACCTGTTGGACAGTTCTTGAACAAGAGATGGGGAGGCACTGATTGGAGACCAAGCGCTGTTACCCACCCCCTATATGATCTTTGGCAACTCATGCGTGTTTTTGAGTTTCAGTATTTTCATTCGTAACGTGAGAGAGTTGGACTGATTCAATTATTTGAAACCCTTTTTTTAAAAAAAAATACTTATAAATGTTTTCTTTAAATACATTTTCTTGGGATCATAAGTCAAACATTAAAGTTCTGGGGTTCAGAGTCTTGCCTATGTATACACCTTCCTGCAGCCCATGGTGACCCCCTGGGGTCCTGTGGTTAACAGTTCTAACACCACTGAAATAGATGATATTTCTGGCTCTAAAATTCTATATGGCAACCTCAAGCAAAGGCAATAACTTAACAGAGTCAGTATATTCACACAATCCATGTTAATTTTTTTTAAAAAATAATTTCTTGAAAAAATGAGAACAAAAGCTAATAGTTCCTTAATATGTTTCAGCCCAAAGTAGGATTATTCTTTAGGTACAGCTAAACAACTTGGAGTAATGTTAGAGACAATAGACTTCAAAGGAAGTCAGTAGTTGAGTTTGGCAACAGAAATCATATTTCATTCTTATTTTCCATATCTCTTGTGAAGCATCGATGCTTGTAAATCAGTTGATTGAACATCATTGGATTTGTGATTCTGAAAAGCAGTCACACCATATGCATATCTCACAGTGTAGTATTTCCATGTAATTCTGTTCCCCTCAGCAGATTTATATCAGATCCCTAAGTGCTTTGGTATATTGAATATATGGTAGCCTTGAGGGTTTGGGGTTATTCTGCCAGAACTATGAGTGGCTCTGGTTTGCCATCTATTTGGTTAATTGGTATTCTGCATTACCTGATTCATAGTTGGACCTCAAAAATATCTCTTGAGTGAATGGTGAATTCAGTAAGATGAATCGGGTCGCTGAAGGGTCTTGGTGGCCACTCAAGCCAAGACTTAATGAGACATAGCCCAACAGTTGACACAGACGTTTAAAGACTTGGCCAGTTATTGTTCTGACACACATGTGAACATGGGAACATAAGCCTATAGAAATGTTTTATGAGCTTAGATCATAACTCCACAAAATGAGAGGGGAGTACTCAGGGCCTTTGTCTGATGTCCACAGGAAGAAATAATAGCTGGAAATCAAGTGCTCAAGGATGTTTTTCAAAATAAATCGATAATCTGATTCATTAAATGAGAAGTAGAAATATGTTTATCAGATGTCATGCTGCGTAGGCATCCTTGCTGGTGATTAGAAACCCTCTAGTTTAGAATTGACAATAAATTATATTAAAAACAAACAAACAAACAAATAAATAAAACATTTCCAGAAAATTGACTAATCCACTGTATCTACTTTGAATCAGGATTTTGGCTTACCATATATAGGCAAAGGCAGGAAAAAAATATCCCATTGACAGAATCCTAATTTTTTTTCTCTATTTTTCTTTAGTTTTCCTAGTTTTTATACTCACTGGTTTAAACCAGTTTCTCCCCCCCCCCTTTTTTTTTTTTTTGGTGATTTCAAACAACATGGAATATATTTATAATCTGAATCCAGTTTTTGAGTTAGGAATGTTTGCTAAATTCTTGTACTACAGTATTGTAAAGTTTATGGAGCACCAAGGGCAGCATTTCTCTTGTGTGTTCAAAGGAAGATTTGACTTCTGAGATGCTCCCTGACAAAAGGGTTTTGAGGTCAAATAAATTTTACTTAAATGATGCATCAGAATCAATACTGGGTTAAAGATTATTTTTAGATACTTTTATTTAAAAAAATTTTTTTAAACGTTTATTTATTTTTGAGACAGAGAGAAACAGAGCATGAACAGGGGAGGGTCAGAGAGAGAGGGAGACACAGAATCTGAAACAGGCCCCAGGCTCTGAGCGGTCAGCACAGAGCCCGACGCGGGGCTCGAACTCACAGACTGCGGGATCATGACCTGAGCCAAAGTCGGACACTTAACCGACTGAGCCACCCAGGCGCCCCGTATTTTTAGCTACTTTTAAAAATTTCATCATTAAAAAAATGTTTTTATTTATTTTTGAGAGAGAGAGGGAGAGAGAGATGATGAGTGGAGGAAGGGCAAAGAGAGAGGGAAACAGGATCTGAAGTAGGCTCTGCGTTGACAGCCGAGAGCCTGATGCAGGACTCAGACTCACAAATTGTGAGATCATGATCTCAGCCGAAGTCAGACGCTTAACCAAACAAGCCACCCAGGCACCCCTTTAGCTATTTATAAATGAGCATGAAAGATATCTAAGACTTTGTATTACTTAAAATCTTATTCCAATTAAATATAATCTTTAAATAGTACTGGTTAATATTGAAGAAAGTACCTTCTCTGACAATTGAAGAAATGAGCAGCTTAAATAAAATTCTACAAAAAACATTTACATTTAAAGTGAAAAATAATTTTAATGTACATATTTGATGGAAAATGATCAAAACAAATTAATTCTATGTTTTCTTGAGGAGTAGATAGTAAATACAGTAGTTTTCCCCTCATACCTCAGGGCTCTCACTGTGAATATTGGGCAGTATTGGGCCCCTGGGTAGCTCAGTCGGTTGAATGTCCAAATCTTGATTTTGGCTCAGATCATGATCCCAGGGTCCTGGGATTGAGACCCACATTGGGCTGCACTGAGTGGAGCCCCCTCGCTGTCTCTCTCTCTAAAATAAAAAGAAACTATATTGTGCAGTATTGTAGAACCCTGAGGCCTTCACAACTATATGTGTGGTTTCTTTGTCCCCCAACCTTTGAATTCTTTGAGTTCTTTTCCATGCTTTTTACTGACAGGGTTCATCATCCCCTTCTCTGAAATTCTTACCTGTCACTTGTTATTTCTCTCTGCACTCTGATGTCCATCAAATTTTTTCTGATGCGTTAACTAAGATAATGCAGTTTTTAGAACTATGTGCAAAATCAATATATTCTGAGAGGTATAACTTTAGCAAAGTGTATGAGTATTTAATAATTTTAGGGGACATTTATTTTTACTGTTCTTTCATTTTTGCTTATTCCTGGATATGAATAATTGCTATTTTGAATGTACCGTATTTCTACTTCTTAACATATATAGTTTTTTTTAATGTTTATTTATTTCTGAGAGAGAGACAGAGCACAGGTGGGGGAGGGCACAGAATCCGAAGTAGGCTCCAGGCTCTGAGCTCTCTGCACAGAGTTCGATGTGGGGCTCAAACTCATGAACCATGAGATCATGACCTGAAAACTTTCTTTTATTTAAAAAAAAAAATTCACGTATTAAACTATAAAAGAGCATTGATCTCATTCTCAATTAACCATCTATAGATTGCCTGACAATCCTATCTATCACTAAGGTACTTCCATTCACCCAGTAGCAGTGTATTATAATTGCAAGCAAATTAAATAGGGATGGAAGGCTTATTAAGTTTCGTGATTACAAGCACAAATTTTATAAAAGAAATGAATGCCATAACACATAGACATCTCAATCACACCAAATGGAAGATTTCCAAATGACCCTGAAGTGACCAAATAAGAAATCTATCACTTTCACTGAAAGCCACTGGTTCAGTGGTATTTCTACTATTGATAAAACTGAGCTGCCTGGTCACACTGTACCAGACTTCTGCATTTGTTCACATCTCTATGGAAAGGAGTCACATAAAAATCTTTGAAATTGCATTTTTCCTGGAAATCAACTTCCTTTCAGATGCTCCCATAATGTTCATAAGTAATATAGAGAATAAAGCAAGTCTTTTTATACCTAAAGCTCTAGCTATTGAAATATATCAGAAACAATCTAGTTTACTAGGCCTCATATTAGGCTAGAAATAATAATAATAAAAAAAGCCCTACAAAGTCTAAATGCCTGAAGCAGCATGATACAAGGAATCAACTCTGGACTTGATGTCTGGAGGCCCACAGGAGTCTAGATCCAGAAGAATGTGTGTCTTACCATGAACTAGCCTTGTGCCCATGGACAAGTCCCTTGTTCTCTCAGAACTCTACTTACCCTGTAAAAAATGAGGAGCTTGAATGACATGCCCCAAAGTCTTTACCAGCTCTGAAACTGGTTGTATCACCTCAACACAGTAGGGGAATAATGATGTCCTACTTTGCAAAGGGAGTGGAGAGAGGGCCCACCATGGCTACTTTATTCATGAGGCATGGAATGTGGTGCCAGGGCTATTCTCCCCTTTTCTCTTTCCTAGGCTCAAGGCTACTTCTGCCTTTTCAGAGCCCCCCTCAACGGTTGGTATTTTTTCAAGCAAGAAATTAACCATGAGAAGCTTTTTGAGTTTTCCTCTTTCTTCCTCATAAATAATTATGTACACCTTGACCTAGTAATATCTGGCTCTCTGCCTCTTGGGGTGCAAGAGTTACCTCTTCTGACTGATGTTCTGTGTCCAAAAAGTTGGAACTGATAAGGCCCTTCCCTGGTCCATCTGTCATCTGCTCTCTTGGCAATACTCTGAACTGTGTCTCTTTCTTATTTATGATACTGTCAGGGCAAGAATGCCAAAATCAGAAAGAGATGATAAATTACAAATAGTGGGCACAGTGAGTAACTATAAAAACTATATATATAATACATAAGCATTTTATGTAAATAATATAGTTATATAATTATATACTACATTTTTATATGTATATTATATATTATGTGTATATTATATATTATGTATATTATATATAACCATAAATGTTATATGTATTATATATTATATAATTATATAAATACATAACTATATAATAAATTTATATAATATGTAATGTATAATATATAAATTATATGCATTTGCATATATGTATGTATATATGTATATATAACTGATCTCTTTATATATAAGTAATAATTAGAAAATATTCTAAGAAGAAACATTTAATTCATAATAACAGGAAAAAGGTATAAACTAGCTAACTTATAAAGAATATTATAGGATCTCTGTGAAGAAACCTGGAGATCTCTGTGAAGAACCTCTTGACAAAGGAATACTTGAATAAATGAAGAAACACACCTATTTCTGGTTAGGAAAATTCAATTTTAGAAAATATAGATTCTCCCTAAATTAATGCATAATACCAATGAATTGCCAGTTAATATCACAACCAAATTTTGGGAAATGAATAAAATTATTCTAAAAATTAACCTAGATGAATAAAGAGGTAATTGATAGAAAATTAGGAAAAAAGGTCTAATCAGAAAAACCATATCAGTTATTAAAATATTTTAGGGAGTGACAAAAATTAAAACAATGTGATATTACTGGTGGAGAAACTAGTCAATAGGTGAGGAGATCAGTATAGAAGCAGTCTTAGGTTTGTGGAAAATTCTGTATGTGATGAAGGTAGCTTTTATATTAGTTGGGAGAAATTTTTGATAAATAATATTGGGAGATAGGGATACAATGCTGTGGCTCTATCTTGCTTCTTGTCCCAAAGTCATCTTAAATGGATCAAATGTTTAAATTATAAATAAGTTAAAAAAATAATTGGACCTTGGGGCGCCTGGGTGGCTCAGTCGGTTAAGTGTCCGACTTCGACTCATGTCAAGATCTCCCGGTTTGTGAGTTCGAGCCCCGAGTCGGGCTCTGTGCTGGTAGCTTAGAGCCTGGAGCCTGCTTCAGATTCTGTGTCTCCTCCTCTCTTTGCTCCTCCCATGCTCATTCTCTGTCTCTCGATAATAAATAAACGTTACATTTTTTTTAATTTGACCTTGAGAATGACTTGAATATATCACAAAAATAGAAACTGCAAGTGAAAAATATGGTAAATTTGATGACATTAAAGAAAAACCTCTAAGACCTTTTTCTTTTAGAAATACATAATGAAGTATTTGTAGGTGAAATAATAGGATGTCTGGGATTTGCTGCAAAAGAATACAGGGTTGGAGGAAAGAGGGTTTAAAACTGAAACAAGGCTGTCTGTGAGTTAATTATTGAAGCTGGGTGACAAGCACATGGGGTTCATTTATACTTTTCTCTTTTTCCCCATCTCTCTTTTTTTGTGATGTTTGAAACTTTTAATAATAAAAAATATTTTATGTGGCTAAAAACAATCATAAAAGGTTGAAAACTCCACACTGGAAAAACATTTGTTGCTCCTATAGATAGCACAAGAGGTAATATTTCTCAAATACAAAGAACTATTAACCAATGTGGGAAAAAATGTTTATACAAACAAAAAAGAAATGTCAAAGAACATGAACAATTTGCAAATGGAGAAATACTAATAGTCAGTAAATATATATGAAGAATTTTAACCTCATTGATAGAGAAAAGTTAATGAAAACAAAACTCACCTATCCAATTGGCAAAGAGTAAATAGGTTCAGGAAAAAAAAAGAAAAAAGGATGTAAATTCCTATATGGTCACTGGAGTGGTGAACTGGCACAAACCTTTAGGAATGTAGCTTGACAATGTGTTTCAAAATATAGTATGAACATGTAGATTGACATCTGCATTCTACTTATGGAAATTTATTTGAAGGAGATATTGGCACAAATGAAAAAAGTGAGCATTAGGGTATTCTTATTAATGTAGAAAAATAGAATACAATGCTCATCAATAAGAAGCTGGCTAAGTTTATTATAGTACAGAGAAATAATAGAAAGTTTTACAGCAATTAAAATGATGATATAAATTCATATTTATTGCCGAGAAGGGAGATCCATGAAATTCTTTTGTGGAAAAAAGCAGTATTTAAATGTCTGTATTTTCCAATTTACAGAAAATACATGGAGTTTATGTAGATGCATAGAGGAATGTTTGGAAGAATATTCACCAACTTGTTAAGTATGATAGTCTCTGGTCAGTTGGATTTCTGGTGAGTTTTGTGTTCATTGTATTTTTGTGTGTTGTATAAATTAGTACTGATTAAGAAGTACAATTTATTAAGAGCCAACTTGTTAAAAATAATTCATTTCATACGCTTGCCTTGCCCACTAATTATTGAGATGTTAAGGGGTTGTAAGAGTGTAGTTTCATTTTGTGTTTCTAACTCCTACTGCTGCCTAGTAGGTGCTCAGTGAATATTATTGGGATTAAATTGAACTTTATCTACTATCTTTCCTAGACATCCATTCAGGTAGATGTTCAGAGCAAATCATCCATTCCTGTGTGTGTGTGTGTGTGTGTGTGTATTCTGCCTATATTTACTCAGCATTTTTAGAGAAGCACAGAGTGTTAGGACTGGATGAAACCTCTTTCTCTTTACACCAAAATTCTTATTTTGTAGATGAGGAAAATGAAACTCAGGAAGTTAAAATGACTTATTCAGGATCATACAGCTATTAGTTTTCTAAATGTGGGCTCCATGAGAGCAAGTGTCTTCATCTGTTTTGTTTATTTCTATACCCCCTGCACTTAGAATCTGGCACATATTCAGCAGCAAGTAAGTATTTCCTGAATGAATGAATTTTCTCACCACTCTGAGTTGGACATTTTGTCCATTTTTTTCCTCTATGAGTCTTTTTTTTGCTTGAGGTAGCTTTTCAAAGTTCTTAGTGTAAAAAAAAAATAAAAATCCTTCCCTTCATCATTGGAAATAAAGATTATCTTTTGAGGGGCTTATGATTGACCAAAATGCTGAATATCATAATTTTTGGCAGTGAAATAAAGCAATGAAAACAATTATAAGGAAGGCTTGTTTCCTTCATCATTGATAATTCACCATTGTAGGTCAGGATGGCTCAGACCTGATGCATTATGGGTCAAGCTTGGTGACACAAGGCAATGGAGAAGGGAAGGAGCCAGAGGTGGACAAAGACACAGTCTTCAGGGGTGAAGGTAGACTGAGGTGTTTAGCTGGCTTTAGAGAGGTCAGTGAACAGTCCTGGAAGAATGCCTCTGTATTCCAGTATCCCAGGGATATTTCTGGAAGCATTTGATACTGGATCATCTCATCTGGGTCATCCAGGGCCTGGGAATCCAGGAAGTGACCATCATTTAGGGGTAAGGCGGGGGAGTAGCAAAATAACATCTCCTTAAAGTTTGGGGAGCCCAGACAGGGATACAGTCCCATGAAAATGACCCAAGCAGGATCATGTAGGGGCCCAGTGTCTCACCAGATGGAGTGAGACCTGGGTTGGGCAACTCTGGCTCCATCGGGTCACACCATATGACCACAGATGGATGACAAGAAACGAATGAGCAGTCCTTAGGATGGGGCTAACCTAAAGTGATGGATACTGAGAGTGAGACTATAGAGCACACAGGAGCTCTGGAATGAGGGAGCTGGAACTTCAATTTCATTAGAAACCCACATTTATCAACTCAAGTTGGAAGCGTGGCCTAATTCCAAATCCCCAAAGACTGTGATAAAGTGGGAGGTGTGATAGGGAAGCAGCTGATATGTTGACTCCTTAGCTGGTGCTAGCTTAGACAATGAGGGCAGGAATAACTGTTCAGGAAGAGAACGCTTCTGGGAAGTTCTAGGGCAATCCGTGGTAGAGGCTGACATCATCTATTTTCCATCACTTATAATGAGGTTGGTTCATGCTACTCATTTGTTGCTTCGTGTAGTTTCAGTGTATCTAGTTCTTGTTTACGTCTAATCAACTAACCCTCGCATAATCCCTCGGACAAGAAATACTGGCAGATAGTCAACGGAAAATATTGTGACACGGTTTTAAATATATAGGACAGATAATTTTCATGCAATCTAAACATAGCCTAAAAGTCTTGTTCCTTCATCTCAGGTTTTTGCATCTATTCAAAGTAAGGCTAGCATTTCTTTTGAAATTTCTGTTCCTGAGCAATACTATAATCTGTTTATCGAGGACAATAAAATAAAGTCAATGAAAGGTGTGTATGAGGGAGGAGACTGGAAATATTGCTTCATTTTATGACATTCTTAAAGGCAAGTTTTGATCCTGTTTTGTTTCTAGGACTTCTTCTTTCCCTGTTGTGGGATCCCCTGGGGCTTTTGAACTTTTCCTGATATGGAGTCAGCTAGTGCCTGGACAAAGGCGCTGAAATGTGGTTCAGTATGATTTCACAGAACTCTGGGTAATGACTTTAAGTGAATACTGCCCACACTGTGGGCACTGAAATTGGGGACTGTCAGAAAAGCAGATAAGTCAATTTTAAGGATTCTCTAGGGGAGCTGCGAAGAGTTCCTCTCACTGTTGATGGCATGTCCTGTTCACAGCTTCAGCCTCTAGAAATGCTTTGATTCAGCAGCAACTTGGGGCTTTTAAACACTCCAATGGGCCTTTGTTGGCAACTGCTCTGCCTGCATGCACAGAGGGCTCATTCTTCTGTGAAGGGCCAGACGGCCTGCTGATGGGCCAAACCAGTTTACACTGATGTTGCTCGTGGGAGGGAGAAGAAAGCAAGCAAGCATGGATCAGCGTGGCCTATAAAGGCACCATTTATTCCTTTCCAGCTCAGTATTCTCTTCCCCAAGTGCATGCCACCTTCAGTATGCCTCTTATTTTATAGCCTTTGAGCTGCAGTTCCGACAGACTGAATACCTCTGACACTCCCCTAAAATAAATTCCTGAATATACAACAGAGGCTGTTACAAGGTGCCGTCCCCAGTGTCCCTTGGGGGAAATGCTTTGTGGAGAAAGTAATGTCATCACACGCCCCTACACACGCCCACCTTTCCCTTTGATCTTAGTGTTTACCTGTGGCTTATTGGTACCGAGGCAAACTGGGTATTGAGCATTTGACTTTGAAATAGGTCTCGTTCTCCAATAGGCATTCTTTGAAGTCAGATCCATTATGCATTGTTTATTGCCCTTTCAAACATACCCACATGTATTTCTAAGACCAAGGCTCTTCCTTACTCATTCAAAAGGAGTACTGGAGTTTGTTGCCATGTTGGCTATCCTTTGATATTTTTAAAATGAGAGAAATAATATCTCTGGAGTCCATTTTGTCCACTTACAAATTATTTTAACGATATATGTTAAGGGCAATTTTACATTCTCTCTATCCCATTACTATCTTCCAAAACACAATTATATGTCAATTGAATGACTCAGAACTTCTTCTGCCCAAGTAATAAATCATAAGTGTAATGGGTAAAAAGAATTTGTCATTGTTCAGCATGTATACAGAGTTATGTGGCATATAACCTCAAATTTCTTTCAGATCATATATAAATACATAATAAAATAATAATACTCATTAGTCAACACCAAATATAAGTTCCAGATGTCTGAACATCAAAGTATTTATAGGCCTATAGGAACCGCCTTGAGACAGGAACAGTTCTTCAGAAATGGTACTGCAAGAAAGCAGGCTACAAAAACCTCCCAAATTCTCTGAAACAAAAGCTATTCTTGTTTATACATAAATTATGAATGACTTTTTAAAGGCTGACTCATTGGCCTGTGCATGTGCCTACAAATCCGGTTTCACAAGAGAATGGGAGCTGACTGGACTAACAGGGATTCTACAACACATCATTTTTCCCAGCTTGCCTCTAAAGCGAGTCGGTTTGTCCGGGTTTCAGCCACCGCTCTTGTCCAGGCACAGTGGGGCCTGTTGCTCCTACCGGGAGTTGTGGCTCTCCTCCATTGCCACTCACATCACCTAGCAGAAGCTGCCTGCTTCAAGCAACTGTGGAGTGGCCCTCGTCTGCCAAGAAGCTTTTGGAGCCCTGGTACTCTCACAACTATTCCTTAGAAGGAGGGACTTAACAGCCCCCTCAAGTTGTAGGGTTCATGTGGCAGCACGTGGACCCCTTGCCCAAAGCCACTCACCGCAAGTAACTGCAATGCCCAAGTCTTTCTCAGGATGTTGCCCTCGTGTCCAGAGATACTGCCCTGGTAGACAAGAGTGTCAGCTTCTACTCCCAACTGTGTTGTTTATTCACAGCCTGGCTTTAAAGGAGTGAGTTGACTTTCCTCAGGTTTTCTCATCCATAAAATGAGATATCATTCAGAATAACCTTTCAGGTCCTGTACAGCTCTGATGAGTTATGATTTGGTTTTCCTCTACACAAAGTGAAATAAGTGAATGTATTACTTAGTTCATCAATGTGATGTATTGGATCCAGATGACCAGGATTGCTAATAAATGGCTTAATTAATCGTGACTCAACGTAAGATTTCACCAGTAACCCAGGCCTTCCAAGACTTGAAACATTTCTCTTCTTGCATGGAGGAGAGGAAGCAGGATATGATTTTTTCCTGAGAGTTTAAGTATGAAAAGGTAAAGTCCAGACAACTTGTTGGCAACATGAAAAAAAAGTTCTGTTATCGTTTTCTTCTTCAGAGCTTCCTCTTACAGAAATTTCTTACAGGAAGAATGGAAAAAAAAGAATACACCTTTGAATGCACTTTTGAATTCAAACACTCCAATGACCAATAGTGTATGAATGTCAAGAATTTTGAACATGAGTTTTCCATCCTAATGTTTCTACCCCAAATGCTTTTGGTTGATTTCTTTAACCATGAAACAAATGTCTCTAAGAAAGAAGTATTTGATTGTTGAAGTATTGAATAGGGAGATGAGTATTTGGATTTGAGCTCCTTTGGACCTCTCTGGGAAGCTGTTTTAAGTGGAGGTAACCACATTTCTTTTCCTCCTTCTCCCAGAAGGAATTTGTTTTTAATGGCACACTTGTCCATATAAGGATAAGTCCTCCTCTGATAACAAAATTTGATCATGACAAGGTGGTAATGGTGTTCACTGATCAGTTTTCATTAATAAATAAATGACTGTAAACTTTACAGTCACCATGGAATAAAAGTCAACATGGAAGAGAGATTACTTAAAACTTGAAGCTTCAGTGTTGCACAATTAACAATAAATCCATTATTACTTGATGTATTTTCTCAAACAAAAAACACATGTAACGGGGAATTTAAAAACTGAACAGGCATTGGCAAATGTTTTCCAAATATAATACACCATCCTGACAGCTAATGCATCAGCAATGTTTACTTCAGCAAATGTTTCCAATTTGGAGGGAGAAAAAATGAGTGTCTAATAATAATCTTTTACATTTAAACATATGTATGGTGCTTTACAGTTTACAAAGCACTTTCAATATATACATCCATTCAACGAATCCTTGAAACCACCATGGGAGGCAGACAGGACACATGGTATCTTCCAACAATTTGTACTTGGCCACTTTTGTCATGCTGTTTCATGTCTTTGTGATTTCACACGTGCTCTTCCGGAGTCCTGGAACACCCTCTTCCCCCTCCTCTGTCCCATTTTTCATCTAGTTAATTCCCAATCAACTTTAAAAATTGATGCAATTGCCGCCTTTTTTTTTTTTTTTTTTCAAATCCTCTGCAGTCCTCCATTCTGACTTAGATGTCTCCCTTCTGTACTTCTTCTGTACCATATGCAGTGTAGCAGTGATCACGTTTTACTGTAGTTTGCTTTCCTGTCTGTCACTAGGCTGTGCACTAACTCGCTTGCATGGATCTCATCTTATTTACTTGACACTGTCCCTGTCACATAGTAAGGACTCGGTCAATATCTATTGAAAGAGTGAATGCTCAGGAATTTAAGTGTCTTGTTCAAGGTCACAGAGCTAGTGAGGGGCACAGGTTGAACTTTAACCTGTGATGTTGGTCTCCAAGTCCAGTAGTCTTTCCTGGATATCATGCAGCTCGGTGTTACTGAAACACATTAAACAACCACGGACATAGCGTAACAGCATCTCCAGGGGATTTCTGCAGCACAAATAAGAAACCATTGGAAAGGAAATATGCTAACTTCCTTTCTTAGCTCTTTATGCATTTATTATTTTTTGGTTCTCTATTTACTTCCTATTTTCTTCCAACAAGAACTTGAGTTAGCTTAAAATAAAGTTTATGTAAAACAAGGAAAAAAAGACAGAGAAAGTAAGGAGGCAACATGTTATATTAGAAATATTAGGGTAAGGAGAATGAATAAATGAGCTTAAAACTTGTTTTGAACTTTCTAGAATCTAGGTAAACAAGGGAAACATAATGTGCTATGTTGTTGTTGTTATTATGTAAAGAGAGAGAGAACATCATGGGAATGAATTTTTTTTCTTAGCACTAAACTCTAAGAGGAATTTATTGCATAGATGTTTATATGAGCCTACGAAAAACTTAATGGAAAATGCCTTCATATGCAGCTCACAAAAGAGAAATTTCTTCAGCAGTTATTGAACATCTTCTATATGTTAGGCACTATATTGGGACAAAGATTTAAAGATGAGTAAAATATGATCCTGCCTTCAAAAGACCTCAGAGTCGGCTAGCAGACAAAAGTAAGATACAAATAACTAGACATAGAGGGCAAAAACCTTTGAAAGAATATAAATATTTAGGCATATTGTCAATTTTTGATGAGTGGAAGGATTAATACCTTATTTGTTTCTATTTGTATTTTTCTTTGTAAAATTGCTGTTCAGTATAAGAATGTATTACTTTAAAAGCTTATAAACTGAATCCTTACATGGAGGCATCTTTTTCAACTGTAGCCCACTGGGAAGTAAACCTAATAATAAATTGTCTGGACTCTGAAAACATGGTTAGAGTGAAAAGTCCACATTTTGTTCCTGTAATTTGTAACGCTCTCTGAGAATCCTGAGGCTGGCTCAGAACCAGCTGACGACCGACCCCTCCAGCTCTGGGCTCATAATGGGGAGCCTATTTTTCTTTTATTACTGGTAACTGGAAAAGCCTAGCAACTATTTTCCATTGACATTCCCTCCAGGATGGAGAGCTTGTTTTTCCTAGATTTTCGTATATTTTTAGGCGGTCATCTTGGGCACTCTGGCTTTGTATCAAAAGTGTTTTTAATTGAAGAGGTTCTCCCTCGGGCTATGGGTAGAAAAATACATTCTCTGTATCTCCATGTCTATTTTGGGGGTCACGGCTGGGTTCCAGTTCCCCATCTTTTCCAAAGTGGCTGCTGTTTCATCTTATCTCCACAGTATGCCTGGAAAAAGGAAAAGGGAAGGAAGGAAGGAACAGAGTCTGTGATCAGTCTTCTAAATGGCTGGCTTAGAAGTGGCAAAAAGTGGGTCATGTACTCCATTTTCTCAAACTTAGGAAAATGTAAAAAATGTTGATGGAGAAGTAGGAGTGTTGATTACTGGGTGATAGGAAGATGGTGGTCTCCACCTCCAGAATTGCTGTTGGAGGGGCTTATGGGAGTTCCTTCCTTCCTTCCTTCCTTCCTTCCTTCCTTCCTTCCTTCCTTCCTTCCTTCCAGAGAGAGAGAGAGAGAGAGAGAAAGTGCAAGTGAGTGAGGGACAGAGAGGGAGAGAATCCCATGAAGGGCAGAGAGAGAGAGAAGAAGAGAGAGAGAGGGCAAGAAGAGAGAAAAGCAGGAATCACTTGAAGAGGGGCTCGTGCTCACCCGAAGTAGGGCGCGAACTCATGAACTGTGAGATCATGACCTGAGCCAAAGTCAGATGCTGAACTGACTGAGCCACCCAGGGGCCCTGGGAGTTTCTACTTACACTGAACTCCGCCTCCATCTCGAATTGTCCACTTGCATAGTGCTCATTTTCTTAGAGACAGAACATGCTCAGTTTTGGGTTCATGAAACATTTTTTAAAGTCCTGTGGCACACATGTGGCTTTTGCTTCACTTGCTTCCTGTTTGGTATGATGAAGCAAAGCACACTTAGTTATTGAGGAGTGTCATGCTTGGTATTTTATCATTTTGGAACACTCTTTAGCAATCTGGAAAGTACCAGGCAAGAAGCCTGGCTTCCCACTTGTGTCTAGTACAGGGAAGGTGGGAAGTGAAATAACAGGGATCCATAGGCTTTAGGTCACTGGTTTTATGGTATTTTAGTACATTATCTCATGTCGTTCTCCCAGCCAGGGTGTAAGGAAGGAATGCTTATCCCATTTTGTAAATTGCAGAATTACAGATTTCAGAGGTCGGCTAACTTGTGAAAGTCACACAGTTGGTAGTGGTGGAACAGGGATGGCTTGAAGTTGATATGACTCCAAAATCATTGTTTCTTTGTGTTGATCAGGCAGCTCCCATGGATGCCCTGTGTACCCAGCACAGCATGATACATCTTTAGGAGAATTAGGGATATTGACACGTTCCCTTAACGGTTTTCCTTAAAGGACTTTTTCCTCAGGGTAGGATTATCCGTAGAGCAGTTTTAGGCTGTAACCCCACATGCATCTTCTGAGGAAAACACTGATTCACCCAATTATATTATTCAGAGGAGACAAAAAATATGAAGCATCAACATACAGTGAAATTCCTTTCCAGTGAAGCCAGAGATATCAGAGAAAAAGCAATGAATGACATTTCATAATACTTTATATACAGTGTGCTTATCTGATTCTCAGGTTCCCTTGCCCTGGTTAAGAGGACAGGAAAAAGGGTGCAACACCCACACAGTTTCGCTTGAAAGAGAGGGACACATGCTAAAGTCAAACCTTTGAAGTATTCACTGATATGGTTTGTTAGGAGCTATTTTTCTTTTCATTAGAGGCCATTGTGGTCCAGGCATGGAATCTAGAGGCCTAAAATTGGCTTCTGAGGGTTTCACTGTTGCACTCTATAGAAAGTCCTTTTACTGAAAGGTGTTCCACTTGATGCTGGTTATTGTTGTTGTTTTTCTGTGATAACTTGCTTTCACTGATAATAAAAAAAAAATCCTGAAACTCTAATCATAACTAAAATTTTGTTTTTTGTTAAGCTTCTAGGGTATCCTGAATTATTAAACCAGCATGTATATATTCTGGGGTTATGTTCAAAATATTTAACTTCTGCCTTGGTGTGGTCACTGGCCAGTAGTGTGGATTCAGGCTCAGATTTGGGGCTGGGTCAGGGAGGAGTCCTCATTGTAGGCTCTAACCTTTCAGAAGCTGGATTATAACAAGGTCTGGGTTGGAGGGAGGGTCCCAAGGGAGACACCAAGAACAGCAGGGAGGGTCTTGGGCTATTTACCAACTGATAGAAAACTAATGTTTTAATGATGTTTACTGCCATGCCAGTGTGTTTGAGCTGAGTATTAGGTCTGTGTGCATTACGATCAATCTAAAATAGTAATTAAAGTTTTACATACACTAAGTGCTATGGGGCTAACTAAGGGAAACCCTAAAGCCAATGTGAAACTCCTTTTATGGAGTCTTTTCTAGGATTCTTGACATCTAACACTGGATGAAGGATATAATTGAATATTTAAGACCTGGAGTCAGGCTTCCTGGATGTAATAGTTTCCTATTGCTACTGTAGGAAGTTATCACAAATTTAGTGGCTTAAAATAATGGACATTTTTTCTCTTACAGTTCTGGAGGTGAGAAGTGTAATATCAAGGTGTTAGTAGGGCTGCATTCCTTCTGGAGGCTTCAGGGAAGAATTAGTTTTCTTAACTTTTTGGCTTCTAGAGGCCATCTGCATTCCTTGGCTCATGGTCCTTTCCTTATACCAATCCAACCCCTTGCTTCCAACATTGGGCCCACTTGGATAATCTTGGAAATCTTCCCATCTCAATATCCTTAATTTAATCCTATTAGGAAAGTCCCTTTTGCCATGCAAGGTAACGTATTCACAGGTTCTGGGGATTAGGTCAGGGACATCTTGGGAGGAGGGGAGGATCATTATTCTGTTTACTATAATGGAGTCCCATGCTAGCTCAGCCACTTCCTAACTCTGCGACCTAGTGACTAGCTATGAAGCTCTGTGCCTCAGTTTCCTAGTCTGGAAAATGGGGATAATAGTAGTACTTTCTTTCTGTGAAGAATAAATGAGTTATTATAGGTAAAAGGCTTGGAACCATTCCTAGCCCCTAGCATGAGTGCTACCTATTGTGACAAGGATATCAGGGCTCTTCTGGTGAATCTACTCCTCAACGGACTGCAGAGCTGATGTCCTTGTCAGGCCTTCTAAAGGAGTCAGTGCCTTTTGTCCTTCATGAATCTATCATGGTACAGCGACCTGTTCTCCTGTCTCTGCAACCACTCCTTCACTTTAGTCAGGGAGCTTCTTGAATTCTTCCTGCAGCATAAACCTGGCTATAATTCTGGGACAGGAGAAGAAGAAGGAGAGACTAGCTTTAAGAAATTGTAGCTCAAGGGGCGCCTGGGTGGCGCAGTCGGTTAAGCGTCCGACTTCAGCCAGGTCACGATCTCGCGGTCCGTGAGTTCGAGCCCCGCGTCAGGCTCTGGGCTGATGGCTCGGAGCCTGGAGCCTGTTTCTGATTCTGTGTCTCCCTCTCTCTCTGCCCCTCCCCCGTTCATGCTCTGTCTCTCTCTGTCCCAAAAATAAATAAAAAACGTTGAAAAAAAAAAAAAAAAGAAATTGTAGCTCAATATTCCAGAACTTACCACAAATCCATGCCCCAAGTCTACCAATTCCTTGTTTCAGTGGCCATCCTTGTTGAGTTTTCCAAAATGGAGTTTCATCCTGCTCTGCACCGTCCTCCTAGCACAGGGTTGCTCCCTCCCACCTGACGGAGCTCCCAACATTACCATCTCCTGGTCTTTCAGCCTCACTGTCCCCACATCCTCCAAAGCTTGTGGCAACCTAGCCTCAGCATGTGCTTCCCTCTGGAAGGGGTTTCAATCCTGCCTTCATATCCAACGTGGGGAATGAAAGTCTGTTCCTTTTATAGAGTAAATTGGATTTGGACTTGCAGGCACCTGCTGTCTGAAGGTTGTCATGAAAGAAGGAAGTGCCATGTGTATCAGAGGGTAAAACAGATGGGCCTTTCTAACTTGGGGGATCTATGAATTCAGTGGAAACACTATAGGGAAAATTCTAAGATACTCTCCTGGCATGATCAAATCCAGAGGGACTGTATTTCTCCAGAGTATTATTACAATTTATTCCATTTCTGTAGTGTCCAGGTTTGCCTTTTTTTTTTTTTTTTTTTTTTTACATCCCCACTTGTGGAAATTTCCCATCTGCAAAAACATATGCAGATAAGTAAAATATATTCTCTGACACTAAAAATCTATCTGTTTAAACCACTGATTTCTTCTACTCCCCCCTCCCCCGCCCCATTACTACCACTTTGTTTTTCTTTAAAGAATTTCATTTTGTGGCATTACTTTGGAACTTCTGTTGCTTCTAAACTAGGCTGTACTATTTTGAAAAACAAAAAAGTATTTTACCCAGACCTATTTTCTTTGTCAACTGCCTTTGCCACAAAAGACTAAATTCGTCTCTATTATAAATAGAGCTCAGTCGCAGAGAAGTTTTACTGGCTACCATAAAAGAAGCATGGTTATTTTAATGAGCAGAATAATCTTCAAGTGTTGTTGTCTTCATTTTCTAGTGTTGTTTATAAAATTAAAAAAAATCCTTCATTAAAAGAAAAAAATTCTTCATTTCTATAACATAAAAACCTTATGGCTCTTCAATATTACACATCCAACAAGTAAGATATGGACACCCAAATAAGCTTTTAGTCTGATTTAGTGGAAAGAGCGCTTGATTGGAAGTCAGAAAGCCTGGGTACTAGTTCTTAGTTACTAGTTATTAAGTTAAGACTTGCATTCTTTGTGCCTCAGCTCTTCATATGTAAAACATGGATAGTAATTCTTCACCTCATAAACTTGTAATAGGGCTCAAGGGAAATAATCTGACAAATTGCATTGGGTAGTACAAACAGACATTTTAAAATGTGAAATGCCAGCAGAATATAGTAGAAAAAGCACAGGTTTGCAGTCACACAGTGCAGTAAACGTGGGTTCTGTTGAGTAACAAGCTGTGTGACTTGCCCAAGTTAGCTAACCTCTCTGAGCTTTGAATTTCTCATCTGTAAACATAAAACCCTTCTGGATGATTGTAAGGATGGAAAGAGACCACAAAACAAGAGTTCAAGGGTAGTAGGCCTTATTTTCTCCACTGAGCAAGGCATTCCTGTCTGTATGTCCAAGTTATAAATATACTTAGAGGTTTCCCAGGACCAGGTGCTCTTGGAACATTTGACTCAATAGCTTCTCTCTCTCTCTCTCCCTCCCTCCCTCCCTCCCTCCCTCTCTCTCCCCCCCTCTCTTTTTTTTTAATGAAAAGTTGATAGTGTGGACAAGCCTGTGGTTCTCCATGCCATTAAATTCAGAAATAAGTGTGCTCGAACATAAGCTCCCATCTTGTCTCAGGTTTTCTGTCTGCATGTGGGTCAAGTGTGTCCTTGCCTGTGAGGAGCATCCCTCCCTGTTCCTTGGGACGGGGCTCAGCCCAGGTGGCTCAGGCGTGAACGGCTTTCAGTGTACTGTATCTAAGAATTTTCCTCACTTTCCCAGAAAGGCCCAGTATTGTTTGTGGCTCCATGTAGCACAGTCTTAATCATGGAGTGCAGACTTGAGCGAGGGCAGCATTAATCTCTATAGACAATACAGTTGGCCCACAGACAAACAGGGCATGTCCTCTGGTATGTAGTGCCAGCATGTGGTCCTCTAGTAATGCTGTGGGTCAACGAGATATTACCTTTGTCCATACAAACTTCGGTCACTTAGAATCATAATCACCTTTAAATCACCTTTGGGGGCGCCTGGGTGGCTCAGTTGGTTAGGCCTCCGACTTCAGCTCAGGTCACGATCTTACGGTCCGTGAGTTCGAGCCCCGCGTCGGGCTCTGGGCTGATGGTCAGAGCCTGGAGCCTGCTTCCGATTCTGTGTCTCCCTCTCTCTCTGCCCCTCCCCCGTTCATGCTCTGTCTCTCTCTGTCTCAAAAATATAAACGTTAAAAAAAATTTTTTTTTAAATAAATAAAAAAATAAATCACCTTTGAAGATTTTAGTTCTGAAATTATCCAGTATCTTTTCTGTTTTATTTTTGATGTTTATTTATTTATTTTGAGAATGAGAGTGAGTGGGGGATGAACAGAGAGAGAATCCCAAGCAGGCTCTGCGCTGACAGCTTGATCTCACAAACCAAAACGTGAGATCATGACCTGAGCTGAAATCAAGAGTTGGATGCTTAACCAACTGAGCAACCCAGGTGCTCCATCTTTTCTGTTTTTGACTGAATAATTAAAAAAAAAAAAAAAAAAAAAAACTTAAGAAAAGAAAATGTAGTCCTCTTTGACCATTCTCTCTTGGTAAAAATTACAGTTTTCAAACCATAATCAAATAAGACCAGAGTACTTCAGAATAGGATGGGTACCCCATCTATGCATCCAGACTCCCAGAACCAGTCAATTTTTGGAATGGGACCGAGAGGTCTTAGCCCAGACTTGATTTCCATCAGCAGCAAGTTCTTTTGACTTAAAGACCCATCTAAGAACAACAATTTACACGTTGCAAATCCCTTTGGAGTAGAGCCCTGGGGCATCTATGGAAAGAAGCAGCTTTCTTACTACGCTCCCTCCACCCCCTTAGCTTGGGCAGAAGGGAGGAGGCTCACTCCTCTAGAATATTGGGGGGTTGGGTGGGGAGAAGTGCAGCTCACAGCCAACTCCTTGTTTAGAACACCATTGCTGGAAGGGAAATTGGACTCCTGGAAATACTCTAATTCAATGGCTTTCACACTGTGCAGTGAGGTCTTCAGAGGAGCTTGGGGATCTTCCAGAGGCCTTTTAAATGACACTGTAAAGCTTACTATAGAGTACTGGTATTGTATATTAGAGATTATTTGAGAGAAGGGTTCTATTAATTAAAGTAAGAATACCCCACTGGTCTCATTTGGACGTTTAGTTGGAGAACCAGCCTGGTGTCTAAATTTCCCAAGGATATGCCACTGATGGAGTTTAAGCCAGTCCAGCCCCTCACTGTGTAGTGTCTAAGCCCTTTCCTGCACTCAGCATTCACATCATCTACCTCTTTTAGCACCTGAACTATCTCTTTTCAAAGGGGCTGGAGACATTTTCAATTGATTCCTAAAAGATAAAGTAGTTTGAACTGTTTTTTTTTTTTTAAATAAATTTGGGCAATTTTGACATTTTTTACAAAGGCCGAGCTGCCATCAGTTAGCACACCAGCCATATACCATTTAGACTCAGATTTCTTCGGCTGATGGGACCCTGGTCACCACCAGTCTTTGTTCCTGGCCTCAATCCATGAGGACTGTGGTCAGTTGGAAGGATTGGAGGTTAGTATATTCTAGTAGTATGCTGATAAATGTGAAAGTACTATGCTTCCTGGGGATGGGTAGCCTTGATTCGTAGCATTTCCCAATTTCCCTTGTTAAACACTCCCACCGCAGCCAATTCCAAGTTACGAAATGAGATATCACTGAGAAAGGAGTTGGGAAGATACGCACACAATTGGCTGTCCAGTGGTACCAGCTGGCTCGGGATGCTACTGCGCTGTCTCTTTCCAGTTAGGAATTCTTTGGCCCTTAACTTAGCACCAGTTCGTGCCTTCACAGCCAGTCATTGTCAGTCTTCCTTCACTCCAACATTTCTCTCCCTATGATGCCAAACCAACACCTTGCGATTGTCACTGCATCAAATGACTGACGGAATCAAAAGCATTCTGCATTCTCTAGGAGTTACTGAATGGATTTCAGGTAAAACTATAGGCGTTTTTTTTCCTCATTCCATCTTTTAAAAATCTCCACATCTTTCACTGATTTATGTTTTTAACCATTTCTCAGTTTTGTTTTTCAAAAACCTAAGCATTCTAAGTTATTTCACTAGATGGTGCTGTATATAGTTCAGAGTTAGGACAATTGTCAGCTCAAGAATCTGCATCCTCTGAAGAAAGTATTTCTTCTTATGACCAGAAGTTGTCATCAAATTGAAATTGGGATATTCCAACTGACTTTATTTTTTTTCCTTTCCTTTGTCTATGGGAGTGGTGAAAGCTACTCATCAGGACAGATGGTCAGTTGTCACTTACTTTAAGCATTATTTTCCCCAGTGGTAGAAGGTGCTTTATTATTATTATTTTTTTTTTATTTATTTTTGGGACAGAGAGAGACAGAGCATGAACGGGGGAGGGGCAGAGAGAGAGGGAGACACAGAATCAGAAACGGGCTCCAGGCTCCGAGCCATCAGCCCAGAGCCTGACGCGGGGCTCGAACTCACGCACCGCGAGATCGTGACCTGGCTGAAGTCGGACGCTTAACCGACTGCGCCACCCAGGCGCCCCAAAGGTGCTTTAAATTTTCTCTGGTGATAGAGATCTAGCCATGTCTTTTGCACCCGGGAGCTCTGTGACAGATCACACTTTACTTGGAAGGTGTCTCTATCCTCTACCCTGTGACTACTCCTTAGTCTTTCTCTTTGGATGCCAACATTCTTTGTCACTATAGCCTCATTTCTGAGCTGCAGGGTATGTTGCTGAATCATTGTCAAGATGGTTCATATTGGTTTGTGTTCTATAAATTTCCTTCAGTACTTATAATTTGTTGGAAAATATTCATTAGCTCTGCTACATATTTCATTTTGTTTTATTCATTAAGTACAGGAATTTAATTTTTTAACCCAATTTTTACTGTCTTTCCATTCTCCATTGTCAAGAGACACAGAAAGGTAAAGAATCTCTCTAAAGATAAAACCCTTAATTCATCTGCATTGCACCACCTATGAAATAATCATTATTTAACCATGATGCTATATAGATTGCATTATTAATTTAAAAATTTTAAATTCTGTCTTAAGAAAAGAAATGACTAATAGACTCTCTTTTTTTTTTTTAAAAGAGAGAGGGCACAAGTACGGGAGAGGGGCAGAAGTAGAGAGAGAGAATCTTTTAAGTTTATTTATTTTGAGAGAAAGAGAGAGTGCACACATGTGCATGGGGGAGACAGTGCAGAGAGAGAAGGAGAGAAAGAATCCCAAGCAGGTTCCATGCTGAGAATGTGGAGCCTGATGCCAGGCTCAATCTCATGAACTGTGAAATCATGGCCCGAGCTGAAATAAAGAGCAGGATGCTTAACTGACTGAGCCACCCAGGTACCCCAACAGACTACTAATCATTGTTGAAAGTGTCTTTCCAACAACTCTGTTACCTCCATGAAGGAGTTATGTTTTGCTTACAATCATATCCTGAGCAGAGTACTAGGTATACAGTCAGTGATCAATAAATACCCACTACATTGATGCCTAGTCTATACGCTTTGGGATGCTATCTAAATAATTCCTTGCAATACTAGAAGAAAGTAATATTATTCCCATAGCATCCCACAGAATGAGAAAGTGGATTCTCAGAGACTTGTCCAAGTTCCCACAGGTAATGTAAACAAAAGAGCTGGAACTTTCTCCTAGGCCTGATTCCAAAAGCCACCATTTTATTGATTTTGTGAAGATGAAGTGTTAGGTAAGCTAGAATTCTTTCAGATCTTGAAACCTGGGAGAGAATTACAAAATACTTACTGGCTTTTTTGTGGGTAGGTGGGAGAACAAAATAAACAAATGTATAGCAATTAGGAACAGTATAGGACTTAATTTTGATGCCCATATCTTTGTGTGTTTCACATAAATATTCTCCCTACCTAGAAGGGCAAAGCATTTTATATCATATCTTGGAAATCTTAACAATTGACCATAGAAGAATTCTTTTTTTTTTTAAATGTTTATTTATTTTTGAGACAGAGAGAGACAGAGCATGAACGGGGAGGGCCAGGGAGAGAGGGAGACACAGAATCCAAAGCAGGCTCCAGGCTCTGAGGTGTCAGCACAGAGCCCAACGCAGGGCTTGAACTCACGGACTGTGATATCATGACCTGAGCTGAAGTCGGACGCTTAACCGACTGAGCCACCCAGGCGCCCCCCTGAAGAATTCTTAAAAAGGGAAATATTGAGGAGTATTTGATAAATCAGATATACTGATTTAGTTAATAATTCTTTTCTTTTTACATGCTGTAAGTTCATATAATCTATTCTTTTTCTTTTTAATGTTTATTTTTTGAGAGAGAGAGAGACAGCACGAGTGGGGGAGGGGCAGAGAGTGAGGGAGACACAGGATCCAAAGTAGGCTCCAGGCTCTGAGCTGTCAGCACAGAGCTTGACATGGGGCTTGAACCCACATACTGTGAGATCATGACCTGAGCCAAAGTCAGACGCTTAACTGATTGAGCTACCCAGGCACTCTGAGATATCTCTTTATTCTTGAGCCAGTTTCGATAGTTATGTTTTTTCCTAGGAATTTGACCATTTCATGTAGATTATCTCATTTGTTGGCTGTCGTTGTTTATAGTATTCCTTTATAATCCTTTTATTTCTTTAAATTCAGTAGTAATCCTCTCTTTCATTCCTGATTTTAGTAATTTGAGTCATCTTTTTTTTCTTGGTCACTCTGGCTTAAGATTTGTCAGTTTTGTTCATCTTTTCAAGGAACCAAATTTTGATTTCATTAATTTTCTCTATTTTACTTATCTTGGCTTTAATATTTATTGTATTCTTTCTTCTGCTTGATTTGGGTTTAGTTTGCTTATCTTATCTTTAGTTTCCTAAGATAGAAAATTAGGTTATTGATTTGAGAACTTTCTTCTTCCTCTTCTTCTTTCCTTTTTGAAGTATCCATGGGGCACCTGGATGGCTCAGTTGGTTAAGTGCCCGACTTTGGCTCAGGTCATGATCTCGTGGTTTGTGGGTTTGAGCCCCACCTCAGGCTCTATGCTGACAGCTCAGAGCCTGGAGCCTGCTTCAGATTCTGGGTCTCCCTCTGTCTCTGCCCCTCCCCTGCTTGTGCGCTCTCTCTCTCTCTCTCAAAAATAAATAATAAAACATTAAAAAAATAAAACAATAATAAAGCTAGGTGATCCAGCTATAAGTTTCTCTCTAAGCACAGATTTCATGGCATCAATGCTATGCTGTGTTTTAGTATTCTTTCATTCCTTCATTTCAAAGTATTGTTTGACTTATCTTTTGATTTCTTCTTCAACCCACTGGCTAAAGGTGATATGCACATAGCAAGTTAAGTATATAAAGGGATGCTCAACATCATATGTCATTAGGAAATTACAGATTAAAACAACTAAATGCCACTGTACACCTACTAGAATGGCTAAAATCCAAAACACTGACAGCCCCAAATGCTGGTAAGGATATGGTACAACAGGAACTCTTGTTCATTGCTGATGGGAATGCAAATGGTAAAGACATTTTGGAAGATACTTTGGCAGTTTCTTATACATCTAAATACACTCTTAACATATAATCCAGCAGTCATCCTCCTAGGTATTTACCAAAATGAAATGAAAACTGAGATCCACAGAAAAACCTGCACATAAATTTTTATAGCAGCTTTATTCATTATTTCCGGAAATTAAAAGCAATAAAAATGTCCTAAAAACAAACGACGATACATCCAGAAAATAGAATATTATTCAGCAATGAGAAGTGAGATAGCAAGCCCTGAAAAGACATGGAGAACCTTACATACACATTGCTAAGTAAGAGAAGTCAGTTTGAACTTTACAACACACCCTAAAATAAACTGGAACACTGTTAGTAGTGATGTATCAATATCAGTTCATCATTTGTAACAAATGTACCATACAAATGCAAGATGTTAATAACAGGAGGGGCTGTGGGAGGGGGAGCAGGGTAATCTGGGAAATTCTGTACTTTCTGCTCAATTTTCCTACCTAGAAGGGCAAACCCAAAACTGCACTGAGAAGTAAAGTGCATCAATTCTAATTCTAAAAAAAGGATGTAAGCTTGTGTGTCACATACATAAACTAGCCATATTTTGAATTTTCAATGAAAAACATTTTAGATGATTTTATGTACTGGAAGTTTTAGGAAGAAGGGGATTCATATGAGACTTTATTTCTTACATTTTTAAAATTATTATTACAATTGAGAAGGAGAAGAAAAAGGGGGAGGGAGGGGGGAGAGAGAGAGGGAGGGAGGGAGGGAGGGAGGGAGGGGGAGAGAGAGAGACTCTTAAGCAGGCCCCACATTCAGCACAGAGCCCAGTGCAGGGGCTTGATCCCAGGAAACTGGGATCATGATCTGAGCTGAATTGAAGAGTCAGACACTTAACTGACTGAGCCACCAGGTGCCCTGAGACATTTTTTCTTGAAGCACATGAGGGAACAAGTATGTAGAATTGTTCTTTCTGTTATAATTTGGCCTGGAAAAAAGGTTAAACTTTGCAATTTTTATTTTTTGTGACTGGGTGCAAATAACATGCTTCCAAAGGCCTATCTTAAAGTCATAATAGTACGCTTGTCTATGAATGCCTGAATAGTTCCCTAATCTCAACCCTTTTGAGCATCCTCTCACCTTTGCTGCCAGGGAAAGCAAAGGTAACAAAACAAGTAACAACAAAGAAAACCTGTACTCACAATCATTTAGTAGATTCCCTTTCTCCATAGGAGAAAATAAAATACATTAGCCTAGCATATAAAGCTATGCACAATCACCTTTAAATTACCTTTGAAGATTTTAGTTCTGAAATTATCCAGTATCTTTTCTGTTTTATTTTTGATGTTTATTTATTTTGAGAATGAGAGTGAGTGGGGGATGAGCAGAGAGAGAATCCCAAGCAGGCTCTGCGCTGACAGCTTGATCTCACAAACCAAAATGTGAGATCATGACCTGTAGTCTCATTTCTTGCTTAAGAATGAATGGACCAATAAGCATATTTAATGAGCACCTGCTTAAAAAGGTCTTTCTGCAGCATAGGAGGGGCCGGACATCAGGAACACAGATGTATTTTCTACTGCCATTTTTTATAGCTAAGAGTCTAGCACTTTTTATCCTGCAACAGAATACATTTTAGACTATCCAAACCCTCTGTGCTCTTTCCCACTTCCATGCCCCTGTGACCACTAGTCCTTCTGGCTAGAATGCCCTCACCAAATCCTCCCTCCACCTTTGTCCTTCTGCACAGTATCTGCTCACCGCTGCCTCCCCCTGCCGCCCCCCGTTCAGTTTACTTTAACTCCTTTGTGGCACTTCCTCCCATTGCATAACTTACCTGCCTCCTTTGTAGCAACTTTCTGCTTGTAGAAACCAGAAACTTGCTTTTATTATTTAGAACAATTTTTTTTCAATTTTTTTTTAACGCTTATTTATTTTTGAGACAGAGAGAGACAGAGCATGAACGGGGGAGGGTCAGAGAGAGAGGGAGACACAGAATCCGAAGCAGGCTCCAGGCTCTGAGCCATCGGCCCAGAGCCCGACGCGGGGCTCAAACTCACAGACCGCGAGATCGTGACCTGAGCTGAAGTCGGATGCTTAACGACTGAGCCACCCAGGCGCCCCAGAACAATTTTTTAAAACCTATATCCCTACTGGACTGTGAGCCCTGTGAGGGCTGTAGTATCCACCTCTAAATCCCTAGCACCTGGAACACAGCCTTACAAGAAAACATGGGTGAATGAGTGGATTTCTTCATGTATTCAGCAAATATTTACTGATTGCTTTCTCTAAGGTTGGCTGGGTGTTGGGTGCTGAGGACTCACATTCCAGCAAGGGGAGAGAAATAACAAAATGACTTGAAAAAGTCCTTAGTGCTCTGCAGAAAATGAGCAAGAAGAGGTGATGATAGAGAATGAATGGATGCATGAAGAGGGCAGGGTTCACTTTAGGCAGGTGTTTGGGGAAGGTGACATTCAGGGTAATCAGGAAGAAAGACAACGGGCTACTGGAAGGGATCTGAGAAAGATGAAGTAACAGGGCTGAGGGATGGTAACATGAAAAAGGCTTGCTATATTCAAGGAAGGGAAACGTGGGAGATAGTGCTGGAGGGTGGAAGGTACAGATGAGGTTGAAGAGTTAGTGGGGCCAATTAAGTAAAGTCTGAAGATGAGGACCCTGGGTTTTATTGTCAGTGCAAAGTTTGGAGTGTTTAAAAAATGAGACTAACATCATCTGATACGTTTCAAAAATGTCAGTCTGACTACTATGAGAGGATGAATTTAAAGGGGCGAGAGGAGTCCGGTTAGAAGGCTACTGTAATTGTTCAGCAGAGAGATCGTGGTGGCTTGGCCCAGGAGAGGGTAGTGGTGGAAGCAGGGATTGTCTACAGCGCCTGGTTTCCAATGAGAGCTCTTTCCTATTACTAAAAAGGCTACCTGCTGAGGTCAGAGGGCAGGTTGGCTTTAGATCAATATGGCACGGGGAAGGAGGGAGGGATGGATAGATAGGTGGAAGGAGGGTGAGTTGGTGGGCAGGTGTGCTCCATGCCTTATACTTTCATATTATTACTCTTTTTGTCATGGGATTTTAGAATGGCATGGCAAAATGCCCAGATTTGCATTTTGGTGAACTTTGGTGCTCCAGGGGATTACATTACCACCATATTGTACCTACATTATGCACAAGTAGTCCAAGAATTTATGTCCGTGCATTTGTGTGGCTTGTTTTAGACTTTGTTTTTGAACTGAATGCTATTGTAAAATGGTCTGAGGACATTATCTTGCTACTGATTTTTTAAAAAATTTTTTTTTAACGTTTATTTATTTTTGAGACAGAGAGAGACAGAGCATGAACGGGGGAGGGTCAGAGAGAGGGAGACACAGAATCCGAAACAGGCTCCAGGCTCTGAGCTGTCAGCACAGAGCCCGACGCGGGGCTCGAACTCACGGACCGTGAGATCATGACCTGAGCCGAAGTCGGCTGCTTAACCGACTGAGCCACCCAGGCGCCCCGCTACTGATTTTTCATCAGGATGCCTTGCATATAGTATAGTATTCCATAAATATTTGTTGAATTTTAAGTAATTGGATCTGGTAGAAAACTAGCCTCACCTGGTGTGCTTTGAAACACAAAGTGATTAATGCCTTTTTTTTCTTACCTCTCTCTCCCTCCCACCCCGCCTCCTTCTTCTCTCCCTCTTTTCTTTCTTCCCTCCCTCCTTCTCTTTCCTTCCTTGCTTCCTTGCTTGCTTTGTTCTTCCCTCTTTGCTTTCCTTCCTCTCTTTCATATTTCTTTGACTTCCTCTTTCTTCTTTCTTCCCAGTATTAGCAGTCTAGCATCTAACTGATATTCCAGTGTTTTGTTAGCTGTTGGTGAGTCAGGAGACCTTTAAGTTTTGGGCAAGGAATATTTTTACAAGAACCTATAAATATGTAAAAATCCTCAGAGTTACATACTCAGCTATTCTCTGCTATGTTGAGATGTCATCATGCAGGCTACTGTTGGGTTGAAGAGATCCACAAATGAATTAAAATTTTTCCCCAATGCTCTTGAAATAGAAAAAAAACCATCAGTCCAGGTGCTAGTGGAGAATATACCACTTGTATATGATTTCAAAATTCTTAAATGAGTCTCCGAGCTATGACATAAATCTTTTTGAAAATAAATATAGTTTTTAATTTGAAGTGGAACCCTTTCAATCATAGGCTCAATTTGATCCTGAAGAGGTTTCTGAGCATCAGTTTGTACATTTTAATGTCCAGACTTCAAATCCAACTTAGAAATGAGACCATTGCTGTGACTGTTACCACACACACAGAAGGGTCTCCAGCTGACAAGCTCCAGAGACATCATTTGCACTTTGAACATGCCCTCGCCCCCTGCATACAGACACAGGTCTCTCCTGATCTTTCCTAAAAAAAGTGATTGTGAAGAATTTGAAGGAAAGTCCAGGGCCCCTTCTCACCTATGTTTCCCATTTAAATTATAGTGCTGCTAAACATGTGAGACTGGGCCTGGGGCAGGTGTCAGATTGGGCCTGCCCAGTATCAGACTTGCACCTGACCAGGGGCTGGGAGGACTCTGGCTTCCTTGCGCAGGTCTGAGTAGGCAGCATCTTTATGAACCGGGGCAAGGGCATGTGAGTTCAGTGAGCAAAGGTAATTTGGGGCCCCCTTCCTATCCTTACCTCACATATCACTTACATAGGGAGGAGGAAATGCTTTTTTTTTTTAATTTTCTGGTAATGAGGAATTGTTGACCTGTCCTAATGAGTTATATGAAGTGTTTCAGATAATAAAGGAAGGTGGAGGAAATGAGATAAGATTTACCTAAATATGGGAAAACAGTTATTGTCCCTTTATTCATTTTGGCAACAGTACTTTACAATTGTCCATCTCTTCATAACGGAAACATTTCAAGGCTCATTGTAAATTGCTTGGAAAATGCCCTACAAGATAACCAGGCAAAGGTAAAACAAACAAACATACATACAGAAGTTAGAAGGGCATTAAAGATTGTGTTTCTCTCCAGAGAGCTAAAGAAAGAGAATGATGGTGATTAAGAGAGATGTTTAAAACCAAAACAATACTTAAGTTACCTGGATGCTTCATCCTAAAGGATCTGGGTCATGCCTCGCATTCCCCCAAGTGCACAGCATGGGATGTACACTTAAACTTGGTGGGGCCCTTCAAGAGGAGCTCTCCAAGGATGTCCTCTTGGTCCAGGCCAGAAGCGGGTTATAAGGCTCCCCTCCTCTCCCATGTTCGTTTCTCCCCTGCAATGCCAGCTCCCCCCATCAAGAGCATTTCGCAGCACACAGAGGGAGGTGTGCCAACAAAGCCCTCACAGTGTTTATGATGCCAGCTGCTTCCTTGGCATCCAACGAAGTTTCATCAGCTTTTGTTTGGGATTTTCTTGGAGCTCATGCTAATTTCTTTAAGATCGTAAAAGGATGAGGTATTTCCACATCTGCAACCACCAATGCTTGCTCAGTGGAAAATGATGAGAAATTGTTTGGTTGCCTCTGTAGGAAGCCAAAGGCATGGGTCTATAGCACTTTACAATGTGTTCTCACACCCAATGTTTCACTGCAGTCTCTTGGCAAGCCTGAAACGTAAATATCACTTGTACCAGCAGTTTACAAGGCCTAATAAGTTGACTAGCCCAGGGCATCTTAACTAGTAAGTAGCAGAGTCAGAACTAAAACATAGGATTTTTTTTTTAATTAATAAACTTTATTTCTTAGAGTAATTTTGGGCTCATAGCAAAATTGAACAGAAAATACAGAAATTTCTCATATTGTCCCTGTTCTCACACATGCACAGTGTCCCCCACTGTCGGCATCCTTGGTTGTATCAGAGTGGCACATTTGTTACAATTGATGAACCTCCCTTGACACATCATTATCACCCAAAGTCCACAGTTTACATTAGGGTTCGCTCTTGGTGTTGTACATTCTTTGGTTTTGGCAAGTACGTGATATGTATCCATCATTGTAATAGCATACGGAATAGTTTTGCTGCTCAAAGAAATCCTGTGTTCTGCCTATTCATTCTTCCCTCTCCCCTCAACCCTGGAAGCCACTAATACTTTTGCTATTTCCATAGTTTTTTCTTTCCCAGAATGTCATAACTTGCAAACCATATAGTATGTAGACTTTTCAGATCTGCGTCTTTCACTTAGTAATATGCATTTAAGTTTCCTATATGTCTTTTTAAAGAGTTGGATAGCTCATTTGTTTTTAATGCTGAATAATACTCACTTGTCAGGATGTACCAGTTTATTTATCCACTAAACAATAATCTCGGTTGCTTCCAAGTTTTGGCAATTATGAATGTAGCCGCTATAAGCGTTCTTGGGCTTCTTTCAACTTCTTTGGGTAAATACCAAAAAATATGATTGCTGCATCATGGGATAAGAATATGTTGAGTTTTTTAAGAAACCACCAAACTGCTTTCCAGAGTGGCTGTGCCATTTTGCATTACCACCAGCAATGAGTGAGAGTTCCTGTTCCTCCGTATTCTTACCAGCCTTTGATGGTACCAGTGTTACAGATTTTAGCCATTCTAATAGGCGTGTAATGGTATCTCTTGTTGTTTTAATTTGCTGTTTCCTAATAACTCATAATATTGCACATCTTTTGATATGCTTGCTTGCCATCTGTATATCTTCTTTGTTGAGGTGTCCAGATCTTTTGCCCTGTTTTTAGTCAGGCTGTTCATTTTCTTATTAAGTTCTAATAGTTGTTTGTATATTTTGGGTAACAGTCCTTTATCAGATGTGTCCTTAGTAACTATTTTATCTCAGTTTGTGGCTTATCTGTTCGTTCACTTGACATTGTCTTTTGTGTGGCAGAAGTCTAGCCTGTCAATTTTTTCTTTCACGAATTGTGCCTCTGGTGTTGTATCTAAAAAGTCATTGCCATACCTGAGGCCATCTAGGTTTTCTTCTTTGGTATCTTCTAGGAATTTATACTTTTGCATTTTATATTTAGGCCTATGCTCCATTTTGCATTGATTGCTATGAAAGGTATAAAGTCTGTATCTAGATTCAGTTTTTTTTACATGCTCATACCCAGTTGTTCCAGTACCATTTGTTGAAAAGGTTATTTTTGCTCCATTGTGTTGCCTTTGCTCCTTTGTCAAAGATAACTTGACTGTATTTATGAAGGTCTATTTCTGGGCTCTCTAATCTATTCCCTTTATCTGTCCCATCTTTTACCAATACCACAGTGTCTTCATTACTGTAACTTTATAGTAAGTGTTAAAGTCAGAATAATGCCAGTCTTCCAATTGTTCTTCAATATTGAGTTGCATATTCTGGGGTTTTTCCTTCTGTATATAAGCTTTAGAATTCATTTGTTGACATCCACAAAATAACTTGCTAGGATTTTAATCGGAGTGCATTAAATCTATAGATCACATTGGGAAGACCTGACATCTTCACAATATTGAATCTTCCTATCCACAAATATGAAATGTCTCTCCATTTATTTAGTTCTTCTCTGATACCTATCACTAGAGTTTTATAGTTTTCCTCATATAGATCTTGTACATATTTTGTTATGGTTATACCTAAGTATATCCTTTTTTCATGCTGTAAATGTTAATGTGTTTTTAATTTCAAATCCGCTTGTTCATTGCTGTTATATGGAAAGGGATTGACTTTTGTATATTAACCTTGCATTCTGCAACCTTGTTATAACTTGTTAATTCCAAGAGGTTTTTTTTGGTAAATTCTTTTTGATTTTTTTACATAGATGATCATGTTGCCTGTGAACAAATATAGTTTTCTTTTATTTATTTATTTATTTATTTATTTATTCATTCATTCATTCATTCATTCATTTTAATGTTTATTTATTTTTGAGTGACACAGAGAGACAGAGCATGAACAGGGGAGGGGCAGAGAGAGGGAGACACAGAATCTGAAGCAGGCTCTAGGCTCTGAGCTGTCAGTACAGAGCCTGATGTGGGGCTTGAACTCACAAACCATGAGATCATGACCTGAGCCTAAGTCGGATTCTTAACTGACTGAGCCACCCAGGCGCCCCATCTAGTTTTATTTTTTTCCTTCCCACTTGTATACCTTTTATTTTTCCTTATCATCTCATTGCATTGGCTAAAACTTCTAGTATGATGTTGAAAAGCAGTGGTAAGAGAAGATATCCTTGCCTTATTTTTGTTCTTTGTGGGAAAGCTCGCCATTAAGTACAGTGTTAGTTGTATGTTATTGTAGATGTTCTTTACCAAGTTGAGGAGGTTCCATTCCTTTCTTTTTTAAAAAATTTATTTATTTATTTTGAGAGAGAGAGAGAGAGAGAGCGAGAGTGCACAAGTGGGGAGGGTCAGAGAGAGAGGGAGAGAATCCCTGGCAGGCTCCACGCTGTTAGCACAGAGCCCAAAGTGGGGCTCAATCCCATGAATCGTGAGATCATGACCTGAGCTGAAATCAAGTCAGACACTTAACTGACACTTAATCAAGTCAGGTGCCTCGAGGAAGTTGCCTTCTATTCTTAGTTTGCTGAGATTTTTTTTTTTTTTTTGATATTGGGTGAGTGTTAGATTTTTTTCAAATGCTTTGCCTGCATCTACTGGTATGATCATGTGACTTTTTTTTTTTAGCCTGTTGATGTGATGGATTATATTAATTAATTTTCAAATGTTGAACCAGCCTTGCATGCTTAGGTTGAATCCCACTTGATTATGGTGTATAGCTCTTTTTATAAAATATTTGGATTTGATTTGCTAATATTTCTTTGAGGATTTTTGCATTTATGTTTATGAGAATTATAGGTCTATCATTTTTTTTCTTGTAATGTCTTTGTCTGGTTTTGGTACTAGAATAGTGCTGTCCTTATAGAATGAGTTAAAAAGTATTACCTCTGCTTCTATTTTCTGGAAGAGATTGTAGAGAATTGTTATATTTTCCTTAAGTGTTTGGTAGAATTCACCAGTGGACACATATGGGCCTAAGAGCTATCATTTTGAGGAGATTATGAATTATTCATTCAGTTTCTTTAATAGATACAAGATTATTCAGATTTTGTATATTTTTTTTTGCATGAATTTTAGCTGTTTGTATCTTTAAACAAATTGGTCCATTTCCCCTCTTTCTGCCAGAGTCGTGAGTGGATTTTTCTCTAATATTCACTGTGAAACCTGGTAGATCTCCAGGAGGTAAAACTCACTAAAGTGTTGAGGCCTCCCTGTGACTATGTCTTCTTGGTGTTTTAACTCTCAGAGTTGTCCTCACTGAGCCTCCAGCAATTCCTCAATTCATCAGATCTTCCTACCCTGGCACTGGTTTCTGAGCAGGTTTCTGTTCATAAGGTTCTGTTCTGGTAAGCTGTGGGATACTCTGTCTCCGTCTGGCTGTCTCTAATTTTGGGGACAGTAGTTTGCTCTGCCACCTCTCCTTTCTGATTGCTCTCAGAAGAGTTGATGGGTTTTCAGTTTTTCAGCTCTTTACTTGTTAGGATAGAGTGGCAACTTTCAAGCTCCTTATGTGCTAGACCAGAAACTGGAAGGAACCTACGACTTTTGATCTGAAGTTGGCATCTTTCCTCCATACCACAGTGTCTCATATGAGCTGAATTTTGTAGAGTATAACTGTGACTCTGCCCTATTTTATATTATCATTCGTCTTGTGTGGGCTAGTAGCCTTACTCAGTACTTTGGGATTAGTACTCATGAACAGTCTTGTTACATGTCATCTCACTGTTTGCTGCCTTGTTTAAACAACATGTGGAGCTATGCTAATTTCTTTAAACTCATAATAGAATGATATGCATGCAGTTTTAAACAAAAGTTTTAGTTTTCGACAAAAACAGAATGTGTGTGTGTGTGTATGTGTATGTGTGTATATACACATATGTAGTCTGCTTAGGAAGAGACTATGGATTATTCTTTACCAGGTGAGTTATTCACCTTTCACATTTTAATAAAAAGTACAAGCTTTGTATAGTTTTTTTTTCTGATCATAAAAATACACGTCAATTTGCTCAATACATTTGTTTATAAAATGCTGTGCACACACCATTATTTTGCAAATATATATTGAGTGAAAAGCATATCTCTTTTAGGCAAACCCAAGGAGAATAGTAATTAAGAATGTGGGCAACATGGGAATTTTTGTTACGAGCAAGAATCCAAATTGACAACTAAATGTTAGAATCTGCAAAGAGATGAAAATAGGATAATGTAAACAATAGGTATTTATTTTCCAAGTATTGTGGGTCAACCGAATAGTATTTATTTGTGATTAAACAACCCAATGAAACTGCCTGGGATAATGCAAAATAATTGAGCATAAAATAAAGATTCTTAGAGGCCCAGGAGACATAATTCTGCAGGCCCACTCCCAAAACTGTTCTTAGCAATTTAGGAAGGAAATGATAATGTGGCCCATTCTTCTCAAATATTTCCTGAGTGCAGATTGGGTGTGTGACATCATGATGCGGTCCCGGGAGTAGTGCCTATGGGTTAAACAAGGAGACAAACTCTCAGCCTCCTGGAAGTTTAATCTGAGAGGAGACAGTGAAACAGGTATGCAAGGTGGGGACATTAAGAATGAAGTCAACCAAGGCTCAAATTGAAAGTGTCACTACCTTGTCTAGGGAGAGGGGCGATGCCTCCTAGAAGGCTGGGAAAAGATGGGGCTCCCTTTCCTAGTTGGGTTCAAAGACTCTTCCTTGGATCCAGTTCACCCCCAAATTAATGTAAGCCCTAGTGAATGGCACTGGCCCCCTGACATGTGGGCTTTGTTAGCAAGTAATTCTCAGCATGGGCTCAATTCTCAGCCCTCCCTCAACTCTGTTTATTTTAAGCTCAAGCTTATTTATTTTTCCACTTGTGCTTTCAGGTCTCTTAAGGCAGGTAGAGTCCCTTAAGCTTGCTCAACTCCGCTCCCCCTTTTCCAAGTACGCCTGGAAACATGTTCCAACTCACATAGGTTAGTAGGCTATTTTCTTTAGGAAAAAAAATCTTTTTGTGTGTTTAAGCATTTCAAGTTGTAGCCTGTCACATTGATCTGTGAGACAATGCTTGATACAATTAACAGTTTTAAAACTTACCATTTTAAAATAAGTTTCATTTCGAGCTCTCCCCCTCCCCCCTTGTTTAAGTGTAAAAGCATTTCTGAAGAAATCAACATGCATATTAACTTGACAACATCTGGGCTAATTCAATATTCTCAATTTGCCTTTTAAATTTTAATTTTGATGCACATGAACAAAAATGTTTTCCAGCCATGCCTCCAAGTACCAACTTTAGTACACACTGTCACAGGCTGTGTGCACAAAAGGAATGAGAGGGTTAGGTGCAGAGCATATTCATTCTATACGTACGTAAATCGCCCCACACCAGAAACCCAAACCTGCATCCCAGAATGCACTTGGATACACAGAAGCTTCAAAGGGAAATCTTTCCCTGGAGGGAATTGGTAAAATTGGACTTGGGTGAACCTCAAAGGAGTCTCGATTCGCAAACATTGCTTATGTTTGGATTTGGAATTGAATTTGGCTCCGGCGGTTGGCATCTCCACACTGTGCTGTGAACTACCCCAGCCACAGAGAAGGGGGAGGAAGAGGAGGAGAGGAAGACTGGAATTGCAGGAGTAGAATTTCCAAAACACACAATAGTGCAATGTTGATGCAATTAAGAAAATTAGAAAATGGAGTTTAAATTGAAAAAGTCCGTCTTTATCTTTTGCTTCCTTTGTGATACCCTTTCAGCCCCATATCCTCTGTCTTCTTTGATCTCATTTGCCTTCCACTTTTCCTTCCTTTTCTTTTTCTTGTAAGATTGCTATTCAAGCCCGGTCCTCCCTTTCTTCCAGAGTTTGCCTCAAGGGCCTAAGTTATGAATTTCAGAGCTTAAAAAGTCCTGGCAGGTTACTCAACAGTATGTTCAGTATGAGCTAACTTTTGAAAAGGGAAACTGCATTTATTTACATGCATGTATGTGTGCACACAGACAAGAGATTAGAGGAGTACTTATAAAATTTCAACAGTGCTTTTTCCCTCAGCTGTGGGAGGTTTTCACATTCTTCTTACTTTTTTTTTTTTCATTTTTGCTTTTCATGTTCTTTGTAATGTAATGTATTTTCTCTTTTTTCTGCAAAGAACACGTATACTCTAGTGAGTGCAAAACATGGTCTTATTACTGGTTTTTAGGAACCTATGTTCTTTCCTGTGTCCTTTTATTTTATTTATGATCACAATTTAGTTTTAGGAAAATTCTTATCTTCTGCCTGTTGCATTTCAGTTCTAAGAGGATATTTCACTTGTTGTTTGAACGTATGTGTGAATAAATGGTATACTCACTTTTAGACTGAGGAGGGTTTCTGATATGCTCTATGTAAATGATGGTTTAACAAATAAATTCTATTTAGAAGGCTTTAAAGAAACATGCTCTTCTTGCAAAAACAACAAAAACAATTCCTTTGGGAAAGGAAATAATGTCACAACAATATACTTCTTGTAAGTTTCATAGACCAGCTTTTCACTATAAAATAGGTAGAAATATGGCTCAAGTAAATAAAGAATAATCAAAGAGAACAGAAAGATAGAAATCACATATAATTTGGTCAAAGAAATGAATTATTTACCTATCTGTGAACACATAATATGTGTCCATATATACATTTGAATAGAAAGGATTGTAAAAAGTAGACCTTAGATACTTCAGAAAAGACTCAAAGTAATCTATGTTAAAAATATTGCTAAATAAGAATTATTGAAAGGATTGAGCATCCTCACAAAGCTAAATCAGATGTGTAAACTGGTAAAGATCTTGACGGTCTTTAGCTGTGTTCTCTACTAAAAACTAGAGTGAATCATTGTTAAAGGGAAATAGAAACATAGCTCTTCTCTAAATCATGGTTAATACCTGCATTTTAGATCTTCAGTAAATCACTGTCCTTGGGGTCTTAGCTGGGAGATTTCCTTTAAGAAGACAACATTCTCTTATCTGGAAATAGTTTTGTATTTTACTCTCTTTGTTGGAGTCCAAGAGATATGCTTTCACCTAATTATTATGATATATGTGTATCTTGATAGGTTCTGGGAAGATCACTTATTAATTAATTTTCCTACTTATCTAAGAAACACTCATTAAACTCCTTTTATGGGCCAGGCATCATGCTAGAGGCCAGGAATGAGAGCCACTATGCCTTCTGTTGAGGTAGATTAGAGTTTATAGATGGGAAAGCATTTTAGTCATTTCATTTAATTTTCAGTGTAGGGAATCCCCTGAAGAATGCCTGTGAGGGCCGCTCCCTTCCGGATGGGCTGAATGGCACAGGAGAACTGAATGCTTGGCTACTTCAGTTGGTGTCTGGGTTCTCAGCAAACAGCTCAGATCTAGAGAAGAGCCACAGGGAGCCATTACTGCTCCAAACTGACATTATCGCACTTGGAGGGAGGGCCTTATCAGGGCAACCTAGGTCATGAAGAAACACTGACTCAGACCTTTTCAACTTCCTAAACGCAGAATCTTCAGTGAAACTCCCTTTTCATGGGCCATAACATAAAGCAAAGCTTCTTTAAATATAGCTTCTTTAAATGTTTCAAGAATCTGAAAGGAAGAGCAGTCTTGATTGATAAAAGTCTGCATTATAGAATATGCCTGAAAGGATGAGAGTTTGAGTATCTAAGAAAGATGGGAGTAAATGGCCCATTTACTGTAACTAGCCACAGTGTTTTCAAGGAGAGATGCCATAAATTCTGCTTTGCAGAGACTTATTTTATCATGCATTCTCCCATGGTGGGTGGGAGAATGAGCTCTTGGGCCAGTCTGGATTCAGTCCCAGCTCGACATCTTACTAGGTAGGCCTGAGGCTTTGGAATCATTACTTACCTTCTTTGTGCTTCAGTTTGCTCATTTGTAGAACAAAATACTACTTCTTCCTTCATACAGTTGCTGTGAGAATTTAGTTAGTACATGTCCATGTTTTTAGAAGAGGGCCCAGCCATATCCAGTTAGCTATCATGTAAGTAGCTATTATTACTATTTCAGTGGGGGCAGTTTGATACACGAAGATGGCTATTGGAATGGCGGCACCATGTGATAGTTAAGATGGTAGGTTTCAGAGCCTGACTGTCTGGGTTTAAATTCCCATGTATCTCTTATGGGATGAGCATCTTTGGCCAAGTTACTTAACCATGCCGTGCCTCAGTCTCCTCATATGTAGGACTGCTGATTGTAGTAGCTACCTCACAGGGTTTTTATAAAGATGTAAAGGTTATTGTACATAATTAACACATGTAAGACACTTAGAACCCTTTATGGCACATGGCATTTGATTAATATTGTTGGCATGATTATTACCAGCTATTTAACCCAGTTTCAGAACTCACTTATTCGATCCTGCTTTTTGAGTTTTGGGGGTAAAGTGAAAATGAGAACTTTCAGGCAGCCCAGTCATCCTCCAAAACTGCTTTATATATCAGAGGACCGGTTATTGTCTCTCACCTTCAAACCCACCCTTCCGTGCTTCCCTCTCTGCAACTGGGGGAGGGTACTGGGGGAGGTGGTGGGAAGGGGGACTGCAAACTCATTTCTGCTTATTAGCCAGCTGGCTCCATGACCGATTCTGCCCACAGGGAGCGCTAATGGAGAGGGTCTCCCTCCTTGCTGTCTATCTCCAGCTCCTGTGAGCCTTGAGGGTCTTCACCCCTGCAGTGACTGTGCCTCATGCAGAGCTGGTCACAGACACCAACACTGGTGACAGAAACCTCTCCTCAGGAGCACATCTCCATGGGGCTTCTACGTTGTAATCTTCCAAACTCGTCCTTTGTTTCCTCAGCCTGAGGAGTGCTTGCTGCTTCCTGAAATTGCTACCTCTGTGACACCTTTGACTCATCTTTTTACTCTTTTCACTTACCTGGTTAACAGCTTTGTGCCTATTTAATTTGTGTTAAATTATCTCTGTTCAAACAACTGGTATGGTGTTTGTCTCCTAATTGGATTGAGGGATAAATTAGGAAATTTCACACTTGTTCAGGAAGCAGAGCACCTGGAGATTATTGTAGGTGAAGCAGACTCTTCGGAAAGATCGACATGTTTCACCTCCATCATACTCTCTTCAGCAGCTGGTGTCATCTTAACTTACTACCAACAATTAATAACAGGCCAAAGATGTGATTTACGTTCATGGGAGAAAAAATGGAAAATTGGGAACCTTCCCTCTACCAGCTTTTTTTCTCAAGTACCCAGTTGCTACAATTTCATTTTGGCAGTGAATCATTTTGATTCAGCTCCGAAGAAATCAGTGTACCTCAGTAGCAAAGTTAAGACCCTTTATCCCGTCCTCTTTATGCTTCTGTTTTAAGAGATCATAATCCACCCACTGCCTCTACCGCACACATAATGGGAAGGTAAACTGCAACCCAAACAATTATCTCAAATTCTGTGCCTTCCACTTGTGAAGTTTAAATTTAAAAGAGCTTGCTGTGTTCCGAAACATCTTGGAAAAACAAGAAGGCTGCTTGGAGAGAGGCGATAGTGTGTTCTGAGACCAATGTGGAACTGAATTCAAACCTTGTTTTCCGGCTCAATCTTTTTAATTGTGGCAAATTGTGACTTCCTGTTTTTTTCCGGGGCAGGGACATGGCTAATGAAAAGGCCCCATAAGGATACTTGGACATCAAATGACTCTTACAAAAGAGCATTTTGATGATTTAAGTATAAATAAATTCAAAACATACTGCAGTATTTGATGTCTTTTAAAATCCCCAGGAGGTTAAAAATGGAGAGCCAGCAAAGAACTTGAGAAAATAAGAAACTTAGTGACATGAATTGTCTGACATGAATAGTCTTAGATTATTTGATGGGTTTCCAAATACAGGCTGATGTGCATATTCTTAACTTGATAGTGAAAGTATCTCAGGTTAATCCTGACCATCACATAAAGCAAGTGCAATTACTTGCTAATTAGAATCTGATTGGAATTAATTAGAATCTGTTTCAGCAAATGAGAATGTATGTCTTTTCATAAGTAACTCATCCTATGCTAATTAATAACTTTTAAGTTATAGGTAATGTTTCCTATAATTCCTAAAGGAAGTATCTCGGGGGAAAAGTGAAAGCATTTTTCTGTAATAGGAGGCTTGGACAAGAGGAAGGGGAAAAGAAAAAAAAAGTGATTATATTTGCTGGTTCCCAAAAGTTTTTGGATAGTGGAAGCATTTGTTTCAATGGATCCATTTCTAAGTTAAAACAAAGTAAATTATGAAGAACATTTCCTGTTACATTTGTTAGCTTTGACGTCAGTATTTCTCATTCTATTAACACTTCTTCCCTGATTTCATAGAGATCAATAAAAGCAAGTCTCTTATTCTCTTCTTCTCCAGAAATCCTGTCAATAAAATTCTTTGGCTCTACACTAAAGGTGGAAAATTAAGAGAGCACTGTATTTTCACAACACCTGGAGAAGATTTATGACATTGGCCATTTTCTTTCCCTTTCTGCATCTTTGTGTCCTGTTCTGTAAGATGGCAGCCTGGGAGTCCCTCAACTTTGAGACCCCCAACCTCTAGCATCTTGGGAGTTAAACATTTTACACTAAGAATTTAACACCCTTTACTTTCTCCGTAATTTCCTTTCCTCTCCATACATGGACTTTATTAATAGAATCATAGGCTTGGTTACCAGATTAAAAGTATTAATAGTTTTGCCTTGTACTTGTTATCTTCAAACAACTTTTACAGCTGATTCGTTTTATAGCCATATTTACAACCTTTAACTGAGCTCTGTGTTTGCCACATTTCAGTAGTTAGGACTGGTCCTTTTATATACCCTGATGTCTTCACTCTTGGGTTCTTATTTTTCTGTTGGTTGGTGTAGATCTTCAGCAAATATTTTGAAAAGTACATATTTTCTGAGAATGTACAACATCTATCTCTCATCTGTTCACAAATGGACTTGGTGTAAAAATTCTTGATCTAAATTTTTGGCCTCTCAGTGTACTTGTAGACATTTTCTATTGTTTTCTGTAATTTAATGATGTGTAGAAGTCTGAGATAAGCTTATATATTTATCAATCTAATTGTTTTTTTACCGTTAACCTATTAATTCTACCTGAATGTTTGAATATTTTCTCTGTAGTTAGAATTTTAAAACAGCTGTCAGAGTGTCTAGAAACAAGTGCCTTAATTTTACTTTGGCCTAATATGAGGCAACTGGCTTGATTTCTACTCAGAATAATTGTGTGTTTGTGTGTGTGTGGGGTGTGTGTGTGTGTGTGTGTGTGTGGTGGGGGGAGAGAGAGAGAGAGAGAGAGAGAGAGAGAGAGAGAGAGAGAGAGAGAGAGAGAGAAAATGTGTTTTAATTGTTTTCTCTGATTATTCTAGTGTCCTTTTGAGGAAAACCTAAACTCCTTAGTGTAGATCCTATGTTCTTCATATCTTTTGCCTAATATCTTACTATTTTTCTTTTTTAATTTGTAGTTTTACTTTTCTCATGTTTTTCTCCACAAGACAGATTATGTACAATGTGCATACGTGTCCAAGTTATGACCTCTTTTTGCTCCTAGTGTGTTTTTTAAAAAATTCTGTCTTATTTCTTTGGCTCATCCTCTTCTTCTTTCATCTTGTTCTTTTCTCTTTTCATCTCATCCTGTTCTCTACTTATAGGCTTCACCCTCCTGCCCCCCCACCCCCTTCCCATTTTAAAACAATCTTTTTTTTATTCCTATAAAAGATACCAAATAGCTTTTAAAATTCTTCTGGTTCCTGTCATAAATCATTTTAAGGAAGCAATCTATTTTCTGAGTTACATGGTTAATATTCTTTTGGAGTTGTTCTGTAGAATTTTTCAATAGGACTAGGTTGACTTTTCCTTTGAATTCTCATAAGGAAGCCTCCACACGGATACAGCCTCTAATGAGAGTGATTCTGCTGGGCTGGGGTATAACGCTCTCCTCCCTCACCTCCTGGTCATTTGGCACTTGGAACTGATGGGTGACCTGGCATTCTAGGGCCCAGCATGCATTGCTGTCTGGCTCTTCCTCTTGCCGACCCTGCCCACAGCACCCACTGTCTTGGCGAGGGCACTTCACCTCCCAGGTGCACCATGCCACTAATAGACCCGCTCTCATGTTCTGACATATCTGATTGCTTAGATTTTTAGTCCTCAAATAGGTACAACCAGCATTTTGATTACTTCAAAAAGCAACACCCATGCTACAGAGTGGGATTTCCAAGTCTTCTGGATGTTCCTGTCAGGCTTAATTTTCAGTGTTGATGGAGGTTTTCCTCTTTTTCTCTGACTTCATGTGCATTTTAATGGCAGCAGCTCTGGCTGCGGCTGCTAGCCAGATGCCATTACAAAGCAGAAATAAAATTATTGGGCCAAAGACTCTGTACACTTAAAACTCTCCACACATATTGCTGAAGAGTATTCCAGAAATGTTGTACTGGTCTGCTCCTCTGTCAGCCAGAAGTGATTTTTCCCAGGGTTGCGTCTGGATCTATATGACTAATATTTCACAGAAATCACTCTTTTGGGCAAGCACTTTTATTATCATCTGCCTATAGTTAATCATGGTTGGTATTTGTGTCTTTCTTTCTTTCTTTCTTTCTTTCTTTCTTTCTTTCTTTCTTTCTTTCTTTAAAAAAATTTTTTTTCAACGTTTTTTATTTATTTTTGGGACAGAGAGAGACAGAGCATGAACGGGGGAGGGGCAGAGAGAGAGGGAGACACAGAATCGGAAGCAGGCTCCAGGCTCCGAGCCATCGGCCCAGAGCCTGACGCGGGGCTCGAACTCACGGACCGCGAGATCGTGACCTGGCTGAAGTTGGACGCGCCGAAGTTAACCGACTGTGCCACCCAGGCGCCCCGGTATTTGTGTCTTTAAAGCATCTAACTACCAAACTTGTCTTTTGTCTTTCTTAAATATAGCATCAGTAAAACAACAAA
Source organism: Neofelis nebulosa (assembly GCF_028018385.1). NCBI lineage: Eukaryota > Metazoa > Chordata > Mammalia > Carnivora > Felidae > Neofelis > Neofelis nebulosa. The sequence continues at coordinate 25,463,840 of NC_080793.1, forward strand.
CAAACAAACAAACGACAACAACAACAACAAAACCAGGGTTTGTTGTCGGGAGTTTAAGCCTTGGTTTCCCCATTTACCTGCTGTGTGATCGGGACAAGTTGTTCAAGTTTTCTGTGCCTGTTTACAAAGTGCTGACTGACATTCCCACATGTACCCTTGTGAGGAGCACATGAATAGAGGGCTGGGAAGGTGCCTTGTACCTGTAAATTCTGTAGGAATGTCTGCAGAGTGGTTGAATGAGCAGATTCTCTACTCAGAAAGGTTATCATCACCTCAGCAGATTTCTAACCATCCTGAGATATGTTCTCTTCATCTGTAAAAAAGGTGAATAAAGCATGTGCATGGTGATAAGAACGTGATAAAATGGTTTTAAAAACATATCCATGCCCGTGGAGCTGCTGTATGAATTGTTAAATTAATTAAACAAAAAGACCATTAGACTGATGTGGCCCTAATGCCTTGGTGGCCTATGTAAGCAAACCAAAATCTAAGCCAGTAAATGCCTCGGGGATACAAATTCAGAACACTAAGGACAACCAGTCACAAACTGCCAGCTGGGCTCAAAGCTGTAGCCATTCAAATTATTGCCTTTCTTTGGTTCCTGAACTATATATAAGTTTTTCCCCTGGCTGCTGCCTGAGGAGAGCTCCTAACTACTTCCAGTTTGGCTCTGCCCGAGTCCAAATTCTTGCTCAAATAAACTCTTAAAATTTTTAATATACCTCAGTTTATTTTCTAACAGGATTAAATGAGGAAATGAACGTAAAGGTCTCAGCAGAGTAAATGGCACAAAGTAAGTGCTCAGTAATGTTAGTCATTGTAATAATCATTAAATTCGATGGCAAGACACGGTACACGTCACCCACATGCGCATACATCTGCGGGGTCAGAAATCTAAGTAAAATGGTGTTTAGCCATTTTATGTACTTATTTCTTTTCTGCCTTAACTATAGCTCCAAAGCTATTCTGAAACACTGCTTTGGTTCCTTTTCTTCTTTCTTTCTTTCTTGTCTTTTTCCCCCCTTTTGTTCTATTTTGTTTTGTTTCAGGGAAAGCCGTCTGACACTTTGCAGCCATTTATTTGCAAAAGGTTTCCTTTGTTTTCCTCCTCTTGCTCTCACAAACAGTAAAACCAAAAAATTCCCCAAGAAAAACCCAAAACCTCCCACCCCCTTTCTTCTACACAAGATTCAAAATTATTCTTTAAAAAATTATCCCACAAAATTGTTTTTGTTGGGTTCTCTCTTTTTATCCTTTCGTCATGTGGTCACAGCAAGATTGTTTCTTACTGATTTTACGAATTTACTTCTCAAGTCATTAAGAATCTGGTGTGTTGAATGGAAATATATATGGGATTTTGGGGGGCTGGATTAAACAAAGCACAGTATGAAACGTGTCTTAACAGACATGGAGGGAGCTTACCCTGGTATGTGGCTTTGCTTTGTATGTATCCATGAACAGAGCACAGGTGATGTCTCGCTCTGGGCACCAAAGAATCAGCTAAAGCCTTTGTTGTGATGTCATTGCAGCCCACGTTTCCCCCCTGCTCAGTGCTACTTCCTTTCCTCCACCATGGGCATTGAGCATTCTGGCATTCTCCAGTAATCTCCCTGCATATAAATCTCTGTCCCTGAGCTGGCTTTCAGAGAACCCCACCCGCAATACAACACCCTCCTACATAAAATCCTAGATAGACTTTCTCTTGATTCCATGTATGAAGTTCAAGTTCTTTAGCATGTCTTTCAAGGCCCTTCTCAAGTCGAATCCCAAACTGCAGTAAAACCTTGGATTAAGAGTAACTTGTTCTGTGAGTGCTCCGCAAGATCGGCAAACATTCCTAATAAATTTTAACTTGATAAATGAGCCATGTCTTGTAGTATGAGTAGTACGTGACACTGAATGTCATGTGATCACACCTGAACCAATGGTTCTCTCTCTCTCTCTCTCTCACACACATGTGAGCTGCGGGATTGTGGGTGATCTTCATTGCAGTGTCAAAGTTCTGTGAGATCTTTAAGAGGAGGCAAAAGCAAGTGTCATTAGACAGGTTTCTTGCACAAAAAGAAAAAGATTCCACTGAGCCATTAGATAGCAGTGATTCTGTTTGTGAGAGTAAAAGTCGTCCTACACAATAACCCTCCCCTCTCTTGTCTCCCTCAAACCAGCCACGAAGGTTTCAAGGTAAGCACAGGTTAATTTGTTAATTTGTTTATTTTTATATTATAGTATTGTAGTCATTTTTATATAAATATCTTTGGGTTGTGGAACATCATCTGAGTTTCCATTATTTCTTATGGGGAAATTCACTTTGATATACAAGTGCTTTGAATTACAAGCATGTTTCCGGAACGAATTATGCTCGCAAACCAAGGTTTTACTGGTTTCTTCTTCCCAAATTGAATACCCTGTCCTGTCTCTTTGCCTAATTACATACTTTTCTTCTGCTGCTAGCTGTTCGTCTTTTATCTACCTGATAAATTCTTAATTGAAGTATCACTTTTGAACTTCAGGCTTTACCATTGTTCCACTAGAGTATTGTATACTCGCTTAATGCCAGGGGATGGACTCAGAGAACCATGACCGTAATCTACCAGTAACTTGCCCACCTTGCTGTGTAAGCCCAAGAAATACTGTCCATGGAATTTGGTAATTGCTTATCTAACATCGTCATTCCCTTGTCCTAGTCCTCGCCAGTCCTGCCAGTTCTGATCATGAAATTGTCCTAGGCTTTTGGTTTCTCTTGGCCTGTGCTTAGTCAGTCTTGAGGATTCTTTTATCTCAGATTCGGTCCTTGACCTTCATTCATTCACAGCAACTGCTTGACTCAAGGTTTTAGTTTCTTTCTACCTCTTTAGTATCTATGACTTTTCTTTATAATTTTTAGCTTTCCCAACTTTTCTCTGTCTTTACTGACAGACAATTGAAATAAACCCCATCGCCATTCTGTGTCTCTTATTGAGAATAAGGGGCATTTTTATTGTCTTGATTTCCATGTGGTTGTAGACTCCCTGAGTGGAAGGACTCCGATATATCTTTGAATCCCCATTTCCTAGCTCAGGGCCTGCACTGAGGAGGTGCCAGTATGACATGTTTGTGGGGTGGAAGATCATCAGATTGTGGAGGCTCTTCATTAGCTGTGCTAAAGTGAGAACCTGACATAAAGACATTTATGGTGCTCACATAACTGAATTGTTTGGAATCTGATATTCTCTCTACAAGGTGGGCTAGTGTCATTGTTATGATGCAAGGGATGTTCAGGGAAATTGGCAGTAAATGGTTCTGTGAGAAGGATGTCCTGTATTTCAGACACTGGGCCAAGTGCTGTGATGATTTAACAATAACACCTACAGGGCTTATATGCCCAGTATGCTCACAATCTTATGGGGCTGACAAGAAATACCCAGGAAACTGGTTAGAAACCTGTAAGTTTTGAGAGAAAGCTATTGGTCATAGAACCTGGGAGCTGCAAGAAAGGAGAAAAGATGGGGATCCAGGAGGAAATGGGATCAGGACTGAATTTTAGTTCATCACCAGACTCACTGCACTGTGCTTCTCCAAGGCAAAACATGTCTTATTTATATTTATACTGGCAGTGCCCCCTTGCACACCTCCAGCTAATCCCTAGTAGAAAGCCTGCCGTATGGTCAAGTTATCATAGATATTGGATGAAGGACCATTCAAAGGCTAGAGAATCAAGCTCAGAGGATGGACAGAAGTACTGGAGGACTGCCACTGGGGAACAGCCATGGGAGTAGTCTCCTTAGGCCTCTATTACTGGCACGAGTGGCCCTGGAATTTCAGGTCTGTGGCTCTGGTTTTTCGGTGCTCTTGCCTCCCTTGTGAATAATTTCCCAAGTGATGCTGCATGTTTGCATCACCTCCCTGAGATTCAGACTTTTAGAGAGGCGTATTTCATCCTCTGGTTGGCGAGGGCAAACCTAGGTCACTGTTGATGTCCCAGAATGTGGGGATGGCAGATAGGAAGCGATGTTGATTTCATAGTGGAAGGAAATTCCTGCCTCTTCTGGGGACTCACCCTATGATGATTCCCTCCCCTACTCCTCACACCTATATAGAAAGGGTATGTAGATGCTGCCTAGCCAAAGATGACAAGTATTCATCGAGGGATGACAAGTTATGAGCTTAGGCTTTTGGGCAACTTGTGTAAATTTGCTAATTCTACCAGTCGACAATGGGCTGCACCCACAGAAAAAGGCTTAGAAGTGGATAATTAGTCTCTCACATCTTCACCAGGGCTCTGACAGTTGGCAATATTTAACCACTCTTAAAAGAATGATCCATGAAACTTGTCTGGATCTTTTTCAGGTATGAAAACTAAATCCAGCTTTCTCCTGTTTGCCTGCACATCTGTGATATGTATTGTACAACCACAGAGATACCTTTGTAGTATGAGGAGGTTTCCTCAAGGGAGAAACACACACATGGGAAACAAGTGAAATAGCCAACACTGAGTGGGCAAGACAGTTGAAATTTGGCTTCATGACCACCCTACACCTTCTGAATCATTGAAAGAGTCAGCTTGTAGTGGTAACAGACATGGTAAACTGGTTATATCAGCCATATAATGTACCTTTTGTATGGGATTAAGCATTTCTTCATGTTAATGCTTATGCCATGTTTTTTTTGGAGTACAAACTAAGCCTGGTGGATTTTTGTGTCTCAAGTGAAACACGAACCATTTTCAAAGATCAGGAAATGGGTTATTTCTCTGGGAGCTGATCACTGTGTGCAAAGATTCATTAATGAGCATTATGGACAATTTCAGATTTTGCTCATTATTTTGTAAATCCTCCTGAGCAAGGACTGTATTTTTATTTTAACTTCTCATACTGGCTCACATAGTGAGGTTGGCTCATTTTGTCGTTCACATCTGAAGAGAGTCCTACTATTTATTCATCTCTAACAGCCATTTATTTGGTTCTCATGATGAAGCCCTGAAGCAGGGGAAGTGCTATCCCTTAGCACTCTATGAGTGCTAAGCCTCATAGAACTTAAAGGTTTCATTAAGGTCACACTGTTGGTAAGGGATGGGTTTAGGTCTAAATCCTAGATTTCTTATCTTCAAGTTCATAGCTTTTATAACTAACATTGTAATGAAGCCAAATGAAGCAAATGGTCATAAAATGATGTTTGAATTGACACCTCCTATTTTACATTCTTAAAAGGACTTAATGATCTCTTTTAACAAAGGGTATTTTTTGAGAGCTCTTGGTGGAGTTTCAACAGAAATATTACTGGATAACTCTACTCCTTCCCTTTGACGAATAGTGGAATTGGTCAAGTTTAAGATTTTTCATACTCCATCACTAGGATGTAGCAAGAAAGAACTGGTTTTATCTTGTTTTACTATAGAGGAAGCAGAGGCATGTTGGTGATCCTAGTATCAGGTATGCAAAGAAAGTTTAGGAGGCCCCTAAACCACCCCTAAACCCCTGGATTAATATTTATATAATTTCACACTTAATAATTGAATATTAAACACATCTTACCATATAGGTCACTTGAGATACAAAGAATAATCTCATTAATTCATTCTTCTGTTGTTCTTGACAAAGTCACAAATATTATTCCATGACTGATATAAATTTAATTAACCATGAACAGATTCAGCCAAGTTAGTTCTCTTGACTAACTCAGACTTACATAAAATTGTAATAAGTACATTTATGCACTGAATTATGATAAAAATATATGACATATATCTGTTACCTGCTGTAGAAACTTAAACTTATTCTTAAAAATTAAGTTACTATTCAGAAATTATACAGTGCATACAGTTATCATGACCTGCCTGTCACCTGTCATTGTAAGCATTTATAAATCAACAGATATGTATTTTTTCCTCTGATCAGTAAATGTTTGTGTGCTCATTAACTGAAGTGATTCTGTGAAGCTACATTCAGCTGAACCTTAGCTGCTGAACACAAAAACTGGAAAACTCAACTTAGAAGGAATCCTTCTCAAGCATTTTATATAAAGAGGCCCTGCTTTAAATATGAAAACATTTAAATTGTTAGAAATATGAGTGTCTCCTTCCTTCCTTCCTTCCTTCCTTCCTTCCTTCCTTCCTTCCTTCCTTCCTTCCTTCCTTCCTTCCTTCCTCCCTTCCTCCCTCCCTCCCTCCCTCCCTCCCTTCCTTTCTTCCTCCCTCCCTTCCTTCCTTTTTAAGAGAGATGGACAGAGTGCAAGTGGGGGAGGGGCAGAAAGAGAGGAAGACAGAGAATCTTAAAGCAGGTTCCAGGCTCTGAACCGGCAGCACAGAGCCCAACGCAGGGCTTGAACACATGAACCGTGAGATCATGACCTGAGCTGAAGTTGGACGCTCAATGGACTGAGCCACCCAGGAGCCCTTCTTCTTCCTTTCTTTAAAACATCATCACTTTTTTTCAATAGCTATTAGATATAGAAATAGATTTTCATAGATATATAGATAGATGATATACAAATCTTAGTACACTGCTGGTAGACTACTAGATTTTTTTTATGAGATTTTCCTGGCTCTGTAGGAGTATGACTTGATTTGGAACTTTATGGCTATCCCTCAAAACACAAAACAAACCCAAAATCCGTGGATTAGTCACTGATGTGAATGATTTGGGTTTTATTTCCTACCCAGGTTCTCCTAGTGCTCAGTAACACTGATTCAGGTGATTACAATTCTTTCCAGCTGTCTTAGATGATTGATCATTCATTGACTAAAAAAGTATTTGAGTGCTTACCATGTTCACTGTGTTGGAGGCACTGGGAACATGACAAGGCCTCTACCCTCAATAGAATATATATTACTTTTAGTTGGAAAAGACCTTAAAATACAGTTAATATATCAGGGGGTGAAAATTCCATGGGGGAAAGTAAATCAGTATAAGGAGATAAGGAGTGCCAGATAGAAGAAGGTGAAGTGACCAGGGGTGAAAATGTCAGGAAGATGCTGCTTATCATGGGCCTGAAGGATATGAGAGAATGAGCAAAAGTGAGTATCTGGGGGAGGAGTGTTCCAGGCAGAGGGAATACCCAGTATAAAAGACCTTGAGGTAACATTTTTTTTTCTTGGTTCTTCAAGGAATATAGAAAACAGGCTAGAGTGGCACTACAGACAAATAAGGTTATGCACACCAACAGCATGGTTCAAATTTTAGTTACCAAGATATATTGATTGCTAGTAATTGCATGAAGTGCAGACTTTGCTGCTAGCTTTTCATTCCACAAATCTCTACATAAGTAACAGATTAATGTCATGATCAGCGACCAATCACATCACTTCTTTCAAAGGCTGTCCATGATTGGACGCCATGAATATGTTATTTAGTTCACATGCAGACAACAAGGTGTGCAGTTATGCTGTTTTCTTGTTTCCCAGTGATAAAACCACCCACATCCTACCATAAAAATTTCATGAAAATACAGGAAAATGCACAAATACTCAGTAGCATTGGAAGTTAAGGGTATTAATCTTCAATGTAGATGGGTGGTTTTGGGAAATGATCTGGGGCTGATTCATGTCTAGAAATAGAACAACTCCACCAGGCAGAAAGGAACTAGAAGTTTTCCACCCACTTGAGTTGTACACCTCAGATGTGGAGACAGTGTCAGATTGGAAAATCTCACAGTCACTCCCAGGTTTGGAGGGAGTTGACTTTTGGGGCAGCCACAGTTAATATCCCCTTCCCTACCCTGCTGGCTGCTGAGGGAATTACTGTAGTTGGCCAACCCTCCTTAATCTATGCTACAACCACAACCATGAGATAAATGTCATTAATCCTTTTAAATTTAGAGTTTATGGGGCACCTGGGTGGCCTAGTTGGTTAAGCGTCCAACTCGATTTCGGCTCAGGTCATGAACTCTCGGTTTGTGAGATTGAGCCCTCTGTTGGGCTCTGTGCTGACAGTGTGGAGCCTGGTTGGGATCCTCTTTCTCTCCCTCTCTCTCTCCCTCTCCCTCTCCCTCTCCCTCTCCCTCTCTTCTCCCTCTCCCTCTCCCTCTCTCTCTACCCCTGCCCTGTGTTCTCTCTCTCAAAATAAATAAATAAACTTTTAAAAAAGTTTAGAGGGTTTGGGAACAAACTTAGTAAACCTTTTCATTTCTTTGTTCATTTTAAAATCTTTAACCCCCTAAAATCTTTAACCCCCTATATGTTATGAAAATAAGTGTTAGTATTTTATTTTTCCTCAACGTTAAAATGAAAAATGTTATATAAAAAGTTGAAACAATAATATAATAGATACCCATATATTCTTTATCATGGCCATTCTGTTAACATGCCATTCTGTTTACTCTCTCTTTCTTGCTCCATAAAATTTTCTGTACCATTTGAAAGTACATCATGACATTTTCATCTCTAAATTCTTTGAAACAGACATCTGAAGATATGGACAATTTCCTACATAATCATAATACTATTATGAGTCATAAGAAAATTAATAATAATTTCATAATATCATCTAATATCTAGGCCAGATTTAAATTTTTCCAATTGTTTCAAAAAATTTTTTTGGAGCTTATAAAATTGTTTTTGGAAACAGAATCCAATTTAGGATCCCACAGTGCTCTTGATTGTTATTTCTCTTAGACCCTTTTAATCTGGAATAATCACACTCCACACCCCACCTCCCCACACTTTTTTCTTTTTCTTTTCTTTTCTTTCTTTTCTTTTGTTTTTTTAACTCCCTGACATTTTACATTATGGTGAGCCCAGGCTAGTTGTCTTATAGACTCTATTGCATTCTGGATTTCGCTGATTATTTTCAATTGATATCATTTAACTCCTTCCTGTATGCCTTTTATTTCCTATAAATCGGAAACTATGTCTAAAGGTTTAATTAGATTCAGGGCAAACATTTTTAACAAGAGTAGAACATTAAGTAATGTTGTATATTTCATACTGCATCGCATCAGGGGGCACAAAATACCAGCTTGTCTCACTATTAGTGGTGCTAATTTTGATTAATTGATTAGGTTGATCACTGCCAGATCAGACCAATGCTAAAGTTGAAAATATAGTACAAAGAATTCTCATATACCCTTCACTTGGATTCCCCAAATGTTGATATTTTAAAATATTTGCTTTATCATTTTATTCTCTCTTTATGTCTCTGTCTGTATATGTAATTTATAGATATAAAAAATATATAATTTTTTTCCAAACCATTTGAGATAAGTTACAGACAACAGTGCCTCTTTATTGCTATATGCTTCAATGTGTATTTCCTAAATTCAAGGGCATTATTTTATATAACCACAGTATAATGGTCACAATTAGAAAATTAACATTGATAGAGTATTATTATCTAGCCTACAAACCTTGTAATTTTACCAATTGTCCTACTAATATCCATTAGAACAAAAGCATGTCTTTTTTTGGTCTAGGATCCAATCTTGAATCACACTGAGTTTGGTTGTCATGACTCTATAGTCTCCTTTAATCTGAAACAGTTGTACAGTGTTTCTTTTTAGGGATGGCCTTGACATTTTTTTTTTGAAGTTTAGTTATTTATTTTGACAGAGGGGGGCAAAGAGAGAGGGAGAGAGAGAATTCCAAGCAGGTTCTGTGCTGTGAGCGTGGATCTCAATCTGGGGTGTGATGTGGGAGCTTGACCCCACAAACCATGAGATCATGACCTGAGCCAAAATCAAGAGCTGGATGCTTAACTGGCCCAGGTGCCCTGACCTTGATATTTTTGAAGAGACCTGGTCAGTTGTTTTGTAGAAGGCCCCTCAATTTGAGTTTCTCTATTATTTCTTCATTATGGGATTCAGGTTATGCATTTTTGATAGGAGCTCCACAGAAGATATTTTCGTGTCCTTCTCAGGAAGTGCCTCATTATCAGGAGGCATATGCTATCTACTCTTCCAATTACTAGAAATGTTGTCTGTGATCCCTTGATTAATGAAAGCAGATTCTGTTAGCCTTCTTCAGTGTAAAAATCCTGCAGCCAGGGTACAGTCATGCACTGATTGGCTAAGGCCTAGGATACATTCTCTTTCCCAAAAGCGGGTATTGATTCAGCTCTTTCCAACTAATTATTTTATTTATTTATTTATTCATTCATTCATTCATTCTTTTTATTAGCACATTTTTTTTTAACGTTTATTCATTTTTGACAGACAGAGACAGAGCATGAGCAGGGGAGGGGCAGAGAGAGAGGGAGACACAGAATCCGAAGCAGGCTCCAGGCTCTGAGCTGTCAGCACAGAGCCCCATGCGGGGCTCGAACTCACGGATCACGAGATCATGACCTGAGCTGAAGTTGGATGCTTAGCCAGCTGAGCCACCCAGGCACCCCCCAACTAATTATTTTAAATTAATATGCATCTTGTGGGGAAAGTACTTGAGACTATATAAATATATTGTTTCTCTTCAAACTGTCACCTACCAGTTTTAGCATTCATCGATGATTTTTGTGTGAACAATTATTACCTTGGTGTTTGTGAAGTCCTGATTTTATAATTCACTTTTTCCTTTCTGTATATGTTTTTAATTTTAGATAAATAGAGAGAGAGAGAGCGTGCGCATGAGAGGGGCAGGGGCAAAGGGGGAGAGAGAAAGAATCTTAAGCATGTGGGGCTCAATCCCATGACCTTGGGATAATGACTTGAGTGGAAATCAAGAGCTGGATGCCCAACCCACTGAGCCACCCAGGAGCTCCAATTATCTTTTTCCTTTTAAAGTTTTATTTCATCATGCACTTTATGTAAAAAAAACAAAAACAAAAACAAACAAACAAACAAACAAAACCCTTTTCTGTTGTTATTGTAATGTGAAAAGGCCCAAAGTGTTATTTTTATAAGAAGCAAATTGCTGGAGTAATGTCAAAATTTGTGCTTTACTAACTTACTTTAATATAGTCTCCCTAAACTGTAAGCTCAGTCAGGGCAGAAATTTTTGTCTTACTCACTGCTGGATTCTCAAGGGGTCAAACATAGAGCAGGTGCTCAATAAATGTTTTTAAATGTAATTTTATAATTAAGTAACTGGAGACTTAAGGTGATAAAGTAACTGTAAAAAAAAATAAAATAAAAAAAAATGGCAGAGCCAGGATTCCAACCAAGCTGGCACACTTTCCTTGACCTCATTACTACAACAAATGGGTGATGTTTATTTTTCATGTGTTTTCTGAGTTTGAAGAAGCCATTACCTTGCGTTTTGTTTTAAATGGTTTTCTGGTTCTTCTAGACTACACCGGGAATAAAAATTAATGAGATAGAGTCGGTGGTAGTACTGTATGACCACCTCTATTCAATCATGTCACTAAAAAATGAAAGCAAGACTCTTATATAATTCAGTGGTGGATTATCCCCATTGTATTTCATGATGCCTGTAAAAGCAGCTACTACAGGAGGCTTCTGCGTGGTGGAGACCTTTCAGAGCTGGGGTGTGCTTTCTGAGCACTAAATGTGCCTTATTGAAGAAACAAACTCATGAGTGCAACATATTCCTGATTTCTTTCTCAGTACAGTTGAGGCATTGCTGTGATCTAAGGCAAAAGAAAGAAGATCTGAAGAAATCGGGGGGATCCACAGAGTATATCTATAGCATTTACCAGTGGTGTGCACTGAGTTGAAATGGTTTCAGCTTAAATGATGTGACCTCAGAGGAAACTCCTTGCTTACATTCACTTAAATCTGTGTTGGGAAGGGCCCAGCTCTCATGGACAGATGCCCATGTTCTAGGGCAAGACACAGTGACTGACTGAAGAGTGGATTTCAGGTGGATGTGACAGCCTGTCCATTGACTTGGACATCTTGGTTCTCTGCCTCCCATTGGTCTTCAGAGGAATGAGAATTAAGTTTGGGACATAAGAAAAGTCTTTAAATTTAGAATCTTGAGGCCATAATAAAATACTTTGGGAGTCGTAGTATTCAGAAGCTGGTTAAATTTACACATGTTTTATGCCTCCAGCCACAAAACAATAGTTGGCCAAATTACAATCTATTTTTACTGCTTTAAAAAAATGAAAAATCAAGCCATAGAAGAATTTTTTGTGAATTATTTTTTCCAGGGCACTAAAGCTTATTGCTATACATGACAAAACATTTCTGATTTTAAATACTCTTGATGGAAATTTTTTTCTAAAGGGTGTTATATCGAATAGTTCATGGGATACACAGAATAATTTTGGCTAGCAATGTGAGGACACACAATTTATCAGTCTGTTTGCTTTTTCTTACCATAGGTAGATCCAACTTTTGCTCTTTCAAACCTCGCTAATTAAGATACATTCTCTAGGGGAGCTCCTGGGTGGCTCAGTCTGACTCTTGGTTTCAGCTCAGGTCACCGTCTCATAGTTTTGTGAGTTTGAGCCCCACGTTGAGCACAGAGTCTGCTTGGGATCCTCTCTCTTTGCCCCTCCCCCGCTTGTGTCTTTATGTCTCTCTGAAAATAAATAAATGAACTTAAAAAAATATTTAATATTTTTAAATATTTAAAATTTAAAAATTGACAGCCTCCTTAATAAGTATTTGCTTGCTGTGCAAGGAATTTGAGATAGAACTTGGACTTGTGTGGAACACATCAAGCGTAGGATTTATATCAGTTAGGACTTTTTAGTTGCAAATGATAGAAAAATTTCGTTAAACTGGACAGAGCAAAAAAGGAAATTTATTTATTCACATAATGGAGAAACCTAAGAGTACATGTAGCCTTAGACAAGACTAGATATAGGAACTCAAGGATATTGCAAACCAGTCTCTCCCTGTCTTTCCTCTGGCTTTCCTGTGCTGATTTCATTCCCAGTATCTCCCTCATAGTGACAAAATGGCTGCCACGATCTCTCAGCCTGTATCTATAAAATTCTGAATCTTCAGAAGATGAATCCTTTTCTAAAATAGTTTGAAGGAAAATTTCTGGGCCTGGTTTTCACTGGCTCATATTTGGTAACATTTTTATTCTTGAACCAATTCCTGTGTCCAGAGTCCTGTAATACACTGATCGGCTAAGGCCTGTGATACCTTCCCTTTCCTGAAAAATGGGTATTGATTCAGTTCTTTCCAAATCACATTATGTAAGAATGGGAGAGGAGCTGATTCCCCCAAGTAAAACAGGTCAACAAAAGAAAGAGGGATAGATGAGGGATGGCCAATAAACATTAAATATCTGTATCAGGTTGAACCCAAATAATAACACAAATAATTGTTTGGTATGAAACTTCACATTTTTTGGAAACGCTTTTACAAACATTATTTCATTTAACCTTCAAGACAATTTCATAGGGGAAGTAGGAGGGATTGTTAGTCCCATTGTACAGAAAAATGGTTTGTTTGGGAGCATGTAAGGGTCCCTTCCTGCCTGCAGCTGCCCAGTTAAGCCAAATTAAGATCTCCTCTGATTAAATCCCTCCCTGTCTGCCAGAAGGCAGTGCTGTTTAGAGCAAAGCTTCTGCTGGTTCTATTTTGGTAAGAGGGCATTTGCAATCTTTGGCCTCCTCAGTGAGCCTGAACTTCTGGTTTCAGTTTTTGTAACAACCACAATACCTCAAAAAGGAATTTTTACTGGAATATGGGAAAGGGAAGAAATTCTCATTTGTGTTATTGTTTTATTATTCCTCCATGGATTAAGAGCAGCAAAACTGTCTTTATTAAATTAAGTAAATATGATGAATACCATAGAACTGCTGAAGGCTCTAGCAGAAGGAATCATTAAAAATCATTTAGCCCTCCCACTCCCATTTTGCAGATGTGGAGACTGAGGACCTCAGGGAAGGTCCTGAGGACATAATTCAGGACATAAATGGCCTATTTCCACAGATCTAGTTAGAAATCGTGCTGGCACTAAAGTTAGACTTTCTGGACTCCAAACCATTGTTTTCCCTCCTATTTGACACTGCTTCTCTTACCAGGTATGTACCATGTGGAAAAATTGTCGTTCATTTATAGGACTAACCTGTTTCATTCTATTCACAATGATATATACAACAAAAAGAAAAACAAAACAAATAAAAGAATGTGAAATATTTTACCTCCTGAATTTAGCCCCATCCTGCTGACCCCCAGCAACTCTCAAAAGACCAAGCTTTCTAGCCCTTGCTCCCTCACTTTAGGGTGGGATTGTCAAATCTAGTAAAAAGATAGAAGGCCCAATTCAATTTGAACTTCAGATAAACAATGATAAGTTTTTTAGTATGTCCCCTCTAATATTTAGAACATACCTCTGCTAAAAAATTATTTGTTGTTTATCTGAAACTCAAATTGAATGTGGCATCCTGTATTTTATCCAGCAAGATACTTTGGGGACCTACCAGAAGAACTTGACTTTGTTGGGAGAGGAGAACAGTTAATAATTGTTGATTGATGATTGGAAAGAAAGAAAGAAAGGATGGACTGGGCTCAGGAAGACTCTCCTCTGCTCTCTCTCAAGCTTAAAGCTTTGAAGGAGAGTCCAAATTACCAGAAAACCAGGAGTGGGGTTAAGTCATGATCTTTCAAAAGGAAGTGCAAATTGCAATCTGAGTCAAGATAAACTGACTCAGGCAGTGAGCATTCACCATATTTGGGGGCGGGAGGATGGGGGCAGCCAGGTCTCCTTGCTCTGCTGTGATGATCATATTCTAGAGCACAGCTGGGGTCTGCAGAATGTTGGTGAGTACATTTGTCCATCTGCTCACCCACAAGCTCACCTTGTCTTATTAAAATCAGTGGTTGCACAGTTTATTAATTTATTTCTTTAACCATTTTTCTGATTAAGAAAATCCCTCAGAATCAGGGACTCAGGACAAAGAAGGAAGGGGTTAGTTCATAAATCTGACACCTAAGAAATACTGACTATGTGCCAGATGGTCATGCCAGCTGCTTGAAAGTTAAACCCCTCCTTTCTTTTTTCCCTTTCCTCCTTCAGCCTCTCATTTCTCTCTCCCTCTTTTCCTTCTTTCCTTCCTTCCTCCACTCTCCTTTTTCTCCTCTCCCATAAGAATCCATCCAAATGTGCTTTTTGTGTATCCTTTTGTCTATGTTTTTGTAAAATGCTCATTATATTTTTGTATGGATGCTTTTAAAATTTACACAAATACCAGTGCTCTATACACCTGATTCTTTTTAAATTAACTCCCTGACATGTATTTTAAGATCTGTTTATGTTGCTGTGCCTACACTGGTGAGGAAATTGGTTGGTTACTTTTAACTGCTTTTTTTCTTTTTCTTTTTCTTTTTTCTTTTTTTTTTTTTTACTTTATCTACAGTATGTACCTTGAAGGCCAAACCCATTATTAATATTAGAATCTACAATGCCAAGTTTAGAGGCTCCCACTTAAAAAGCGCTTAAGCAATTTGTATTGAGGATTGAAAATATGATTATGAATAGTGGTGCTCAATTAAAATTTTGTTGACTTGAGAGGAATGAGATGCCAATGAAGAAAGCAGCCACTTTTATAGATACTGAGGATTCTCTGAGGAAGAGTTTCCATGTTGTCAAAATCTTTGACAATCATTAGTTAGCGTTTCTAACTTCAACTTAATACCAATGAGCCATAGTCATAAGTACGATTACCTTGGGACTTCTGAGTATAGTTGAAAAGGTTTTAACATAGTCTTATGTAAAAGCACAGCTTTAGGAAAACAAAAGTGATACACCCAGAGTGTAAATTCCAACTCAACTCACAACTGGGGTAGAATTCGCCTTTAATGGAAATCAGGTAATAGCATTGCTCAGGTCCTGTCAGTTCTTATGAAATGCAGATCCCTGCCTGCCTCGAAACAAATGAAATGTAGAAAATTCTACTTTCATTTCCCTCAAGTAGGGTACCTGAAAAAAATTTTTTTGAGGTGAAAAATACCAACAATATTAGTGGATTCACGTCTTATTCTTCTGCTTTCAAATGCTCTTTACTGAGGGAGCCCCAACATCCATTTGGCTGGGAAGCCATTTGAGCTGTGTGTTGCGGAAAAAACCCACAATGTGACTGAACGGGGCTCAGTGGGACCTCTTGGAAGCAGGGCCCTGGAAGCCAGTCGCTCTCCCACCACCCCCGCCTCCACCTCAAGAAGAGAGGACATATATTCAAAGGCCCTTAGCTTGTGCTCTGGCATTCAGGACACTGGCTGGGGGCTGTTGAAGGGACACGCAGCAGCTGGTATGTAGGGATTCCAGGGCAAGTTTTCTCTTGGGTTTCTGTGCTTTCAGAAAGAAGCCGTCTTATGAAAAAAAGATTATCATAAATTCCTTCTCAACTTTACAGTATTGTGCAATCATTGAAATCATGGCTTTTGGAGCCAGACCACCCTGGTTTTGCAGACCAGGTCTGCCACAGAGGAGCTGAAGGACCTCGGCCAAGTGGCAGAACCTCCAGGAGCCTCAGTTTTGTCATCCAAACAACAAGGCTACACAGGTGCCTTTCCAGCAGAACTTCTTAGGGGCTTTCGTACGGCAATGTCCACTGTGAGTCTCCAACGGATCGTCAGAGTAATGTAGGACTTCCCATAAGTGTTCGCCATGGAGTACTTCTTTCGCAAAACATCTCAGAGGGCTAACTTTGTGAGCCACACGTTTGGCGAATGCTGCTCTATGAGGATGTTCTAGATATTTTTTAGGTCGTGACTAAACAGTAACTATTGATTAATAGATTGCTGAGAACTTACTACAGCTCAGGCACCATTCTACGCACTTTGCATGTATTATATTTATTTCTATACATCACCTGTATAAGATAGGTGCTATTATTATCCCTCTTTTGCAAATGACAACACCAAGGCACAGAGAGTTAATTAACTAGCCCAGGGTCACCCGGCTCTCCTCAACTGTCTAATTTGCCATCCAACCTAGATCTCGAGTTTTTTGTTTCAAATGACCACATTTTTCATTTGTACAAGTTCTATTTGGTTCTTTTTCAGATCCATCCATTCTTTTTATCACTGTCCTGTTTTTTCATTATAGTTTCCATTCCTTTTTTTAGCTCTTCAATGATTTAAAGCATTTATTTTGTAGTATCTGAGTTTGCTGTATAATTTCTGATTCTTGGAGTGCAAATTATTCCATTTGCTGCATCTATTATCTATCACAGTGGCTCATTTCCTTGGGTAATTTAAATGTTTTTGCCAGTGAGTTTATGTCCAGGATACATGGTTGTTTGCTAATTGCTGCTGTTTCTCTCTGGGGCTGCGGTGTTGCCAAATTTAGCAAATAAAATACAGAATACCCAGTTAAATTTGAATTTCAGAAAAATAATGACTATACCTTTAGTATAAGTATGCCCTCAAATTTCAACTTAAAAAATTATTTAACTTAAATTCAACTTTAACTGGACAAACTGCATTTTATCTGACAACTCTGTCTGGGGGAGTCCTCAGTACCCTGCTTTTTGGAAGTCTGTCTGTACAGTGATTGTACCATTGAGTACAGTTGAATCCATAGGCATTGCCAAGGGCCAAACCAGTTTTTGCACACTTTCTTGGCTTGGGGTTGCTATAAATGTGGGTTATGTAAATTTGGTTGCTGGATGGTCATACTTGCAGGTTGACCTTGGACAGAAGGATTGTCTGAGATATAGGATGTTCAGGGCTAAAACCAGAAGAGTTTAGCAAACGGGGATGAGCCAGTCATCTAATGCACACCCGTGTGTAGTATGGACTGGGAGTCTCGACTTCTTACAGAGACTACCCCTCTTTCCTTTGATTCCTTTTCTACTTTCTGGGCCTATCTATCTGAGGACTATTGCTCAGGATTTATCTAATTCTCTTTTCATATAAAGGGCAGCCTTTTGAGGGTCCAAGTTAATACCTGTACATACCTCTTCAACTGGCCATGTCCCCTGTCCTAATATGGATGTTAAATTTCCAATCTCTTGGCCCATCTGGCCTATCTTTGGGCTTAATACTCGTGGGATATCAAGTTGCTCACTGAACTTTACTGGTCAGGCTTTGAGTTTCCCTTTTGTTTCTTGGATTTTCTTTCTTTTTTTCTCCGAAACTTGGCTGTTTGTGTTTTTGTTTTTGTTTTTAGTTGTTATATTTAATGCAACATGTTTATGCATTTGTAGAGAGAGAGAGAACCTCATTAGCTGGCCACCATCTTGGCAGGGTGATAAACATCTCCGTATTAATTGTATTTTCTCTAACATGCATATAAATAAAGAATTAATAATATGAACAATGGAATGATGCTGAAACACTCATCTGATGGAGGGTATGTCAATAGGCACAGCCTTTTGAGAACATAACATGAGAAGAATTACCAAGAGCCTTAAAAATGTTTATATGTCCTAACACAGGAGTCAATACTAAGGAAATAATCCAAAATACAGGAAAAGTTTGAAGCAAAAATATACTTTTTATAATGTTGTTTATGATAAACAACAGTTGGAAACAACCTGAACATCCATAAGTAGGAGAATGGTATGTTATAGTACTTTCATATCCTGGAATCTCATATAAAATTTTGTTTGCAAACATTTTTACTGAAATGGAAAATTGTGTTCCATATTTGTAGTGAGTATTATATGTGCCAGAAACTGTGCTGAATACTTTATACTAATATAATCTCCATAATTTCTGAAGTAGATATTATTATCTCCATCATACAAACTGAGTGTCAAGTTTTCTGACCCAGGTTACCTGACTCCAAAGCTTATTTTCAGAACCACCAAACTTAGAACAATTGTGTTTAAGTTTTAGAGTAAGAGGCCCCTGGGTGGCTCAGTCGGTTGAATGACCCACTTCATTTCAGGTCATGATCTCCTGGTTCGTGAGTCCGATCTCCAAATTAGGCTCCCTACGTCAGCACAGAGCCTGCTTCAGATCCTCTGACCCCTCTCTCTCTGTGCCTTCCCCAATCTCTCTTTCTCAAAAATGAGGAAACATTTTAAAAAAGAAAATAAAAATTAATTTAGCGTAAAAATCAAAAGTAAATAAAGCAAAATATTAATGGTGGTTGCCTCTGGTAGAGTGAAACTGTAGAAATTCTGCTTTCTTTTTTATCCTTTTTCACAGTTTCAACATTTTCTTCATTAACATGCTCTTACTATCAGAAAATAAGTTCTAAATTAAAGAAAAAAGTATGTTGATTCCATGTTTCTTTCTTAGACAAGTTCCAACTAATTACAATGGTTTCCCTTTTATACTTATTTGACAGGAGTTTCAAAAAAGCCAAACAATATTTAAAAAGATAACTCTCACCAGGGGTGTCTGGGTGGCTCAGTAGGTTGAGCACTAGACTCTTGATTTTGGCTCAGGTCATGACCCCAGGGTTGTGGTATTGAGTCCCATGTAGGGCTCTGTGCGGAGTTTGGAGCCTGCTTAATATTCTGTCTCCCTCCACTAGGTGTGCTTTGATTTGTTCCTTGAAGTAGCCCTGGAAAAGAAAACAAACAACCAAACAAACAAAACAAACAAAAACAAAAACAAAAACAAAAAATCCCCAAACTCCCTACCCCTCGCCCCTGCTCACACTTTCTCTCCCTTAAAAAAAAGAAAAAAAGATAACTCTTCCCTTAAGAACCTTTATAACTTGAAACATTTTTTAAAGGTATGATTCATCTTTTTTTTTTTTTACTGTACACTTCTACTAGTTTTGAAAAATGTGTATAGTATATAACCACCATGTTAATCAAAATGTAGTGAGGCTCCATCACCCTGCCTAAATTCTCTCTTGTCCTTTTGTGGTCGTCTCTTCCCCTGACCTCCAGCCCCTGGTTACCCCTGATCTGACTTGTGTTCCTGTAAGTTTTCCTTTCCCTGAGTGTCATATAAATGGAATCATAGAGAGTAAATTGCCTTTTTTTAAACTACCTTTTGAGTCTGGCTTCTTTAACTTAATACACTTGTGATTCACCATATTGTTGCATGTATCAGTATTTTTTTTTTTTTCTGAGAGGTATTCCACCTAGGAATGTGCCACAGTTTATTTATCCAGTCATTGGTTTAAGGACTTTAAGGTTGCTTACAGTTTTTGAGTGCTTATAAATAAATCTACCATCACCATTAATGCTCAGGTTTTTTTGTGAACATAGTTTTCATTTGTCTTGGATAAATACCAAGGAGTGGGATTACTGGGTTGTACAAGAATTGTACAAAGTTTTTAACTTTGTAAGAAACTGCCAAATTGTTTTTCAAAGCGACTGTTAGAAATTTGCATTCTCACCAGCGAAGTATGAGGATTCCCACTGTTTGCATTTGTATCAGCACTTCCAGCAGTTGGTATTGTCTGAGTAGGGTCTTTGTTTTCTTTCTTCCTCTTCTTCCTTCCTTCTCTTCCCACTTCCCTCTTGCTCCTCCTCCTCCTTCACTCTAACAATTGTACAATGGCTAGCTCACTGTGATTTTAACTTTTATTTTCCTAGTGACATTGAGTGTCTTTTCATATTTTTGCCATTTGTCTTTCTTGTTTGACAAAGTATCTTCACGTTTTTGCTTATTTTTTAAAAGTTGGGTTGCCTATTTGTTATTGTTAAAGTTTGAAAGTTCTTTATATATTCTGTAAACAAGTACTTTACCAGCTGGGTGTTTTGCCAATATTTTCTCTCAGTCTGTGGTTTGTCGTTTCATTTTCCTAATAGTGTTTTTTGAAGAAAAGAAGGTTTTGATTTTATTGGGGTCCAATTTACTGATCTTTTCTGGATTATGTTTTGTTATTGTCTGTAAGATATCTTTGCCTAACAAAAGGTCACAAAGATTTTGTCCTGTTTTCTTTCAGAATTTTTATAGTTTTAGGCTTTACTTTTACTTTTTTTAGTTCTGTGATTCATTTTGAATTAACTTCCAACTTTTATATGTTGTGCATAGTATGTGTTCTGGTTTACTTTATACATGTGAATTTCCAAGTTTTCTATATTCTTTGTTGAAAAGGTACTTTCATGTTTGCTAGAAGTCAGATGTATGAGTCTACTTCTGGACTCTATTTTGTTCCATTGATCTGTGTCTCTGTCCTTTTGCTAGTGCTACACTGTCATGATTAGTATAACTTTCTATAGTCAGTCTGCAAATCTGGTCGTGTGAGTCCTCTAACATTGTTCTTCTTTTCCAAGTTGTTTTGGTTATTCTTATTCCTTTGCTTTTCCACTGCATTGAATCTATAGACCAATTCAAGTAGAATGATCATCCTAACTATATAGAGTTTTCCAACACATGAGCGTACTGTCTCCATTTACTTAGCCTTTCTTTGATTTTTTTATATGCATTTTGTTTTAATATATATCTATATCTATATCTACATATATAGATAGATATGTATAGATCTTATTTGTTAAACTTCTAAATACTTTGTGTTTTAATTTATAATTGTTCATTGCTAATATATATAAATAAATTGATTTCTGCTATATTAACCTTATATCCTGTAATCTTACTAAACTCACTTATTAGTTCTAGTAGCTTCTTAAAAGATTCCTTGGGACTTTTTACATAGACAAACATGTAGTCTATGAAGAGAATCAGTTTTATTTATTTTTTAATAATCTGTATTCCTTTTGTTTCTTTTTCTTTATTGCGCTGACTGGGACCTCCAATACAACGCTGCATAGGAGTAGAGACAGTGGACTATACAGTGGGTTTTATGGAATTACAACGTTTGAAATTAGAATAAAATTCATATGTGTGTCATATGGGTGTGTGTGTTAGGGTAACTAAATGATTTTTGGTTTTCTCAAGACTTTCCGAGTCTTATCAATGGAAGTCTTGTGTCTGGAGAACCCTCGCTGTCTTTGCCAGGTGCTTAGTCATGCTAGCTTGTGCTGTGTGTTTGTGACAGTGCATGTGTGTGGGAGTGTGTGTGTTAGGGCGGGTGATTTAAAGGTGGAGAATAGGGGATAAAATGACTTATTGTCTTTCTAGACCCACCTTTAAATTACATAGTTACTTGTATTAATACTTTATTTTATTAGATATGCATATAAGAAGAGGATGAGGCTGGGGGAAAAAAAGAGAAAGATTTAACTATCATTCAGTGTGTTTGGGCACTAACCAGTAATTATAATCAAACAAAAATAAATATTATCTATGAGTGTGTGTTCTGAATTGGGCACTGCTTAATTGAGAGTAAGATTAATGAAGATTTAGAAAAAAATTTTCTCTGACTGCACCTTATATTTCATAAATAAATAAACTCTGCTTTTCCAATTTGGTTAAAATGCATTTTTATCTTTATGTTTTCTGAACAAGTAGTCATAAGAGGAAACTTCATGTAGCCACGTATGGCTTATGCCAAAAAGAAAAAAAAACACCCAACCAATCCTGTAAACTTTTCCAATTTAGAATTTTGTGTTTCCAATTTAAAATTATGTCCCAATGAATAAAATTCATAATTATTCATCCTAATATATGCTTTAGTACCTTGTCACATGCAAAAAAAAAAAAAAGTAGTTTTGGCATAATCTTCCATAATAATCCTTAAGACGCTCATGAGAAACATACTGAAGTATTGTCTGAGTCATTTAGGTTTTGCATATGATTTGTGGAGTGGAGTTAAAATAAATCTTAAATGAAGAAGCCCTTAGTTATATTGACTGCAAACATTATCATAGTAATTCATCTTTCTTTCTTTCTTTCTTTCTTTCTTTCTTTCTTTCTTTCTTTCTTTCTTTCTTTTTTTTTTTTTTTTGTCTTTGCATGAATCATGGGAAGTCATGTAAGCATCCAAGGAGAGCAGACACAAATGTGGCTGAGCAAGAGTAGTTTAATCCACCCAGTTTTTCTGAGTCTAAAAAGCAGACTCTGATATATTTTATAGTATCTCTAATAGAGCCTCAGTCCTCTTGTTCACACCATTTGGCCCGGTGTTTCCTACCTTTTCCTCCCTGTGCCAGCAACCCACTCTCTACCATCAACTTTACAGTGTTCTTCTGACCGTCATTTTAATAACATGTCCATACTAAATATGACAGTCATGCATTGTTATTTTTCAATGACACAGATACATCTCACATGTAATATGCAATTACGGTTGGTTTGGAGAAATGAAATTGAGAGTTGTCCAGGTCTTCCTGTTCTTTTGAAATATTCAACTTTATACTTTGGCTTCTGGATTATGAGTCAGGAGTGCCTTCTCTGAGCCAGAGATTGTTTTATAAACTATACCACACCACCTCATAATTTGCAGGATTTAAAGAAGTTTCTTTTCCTTCCCTCACCTCCTTTCCTATTTCCTTCCCTTCCCTGTGCTTGCCTGCTCTGAATCCATCCTTCCTTCCTTCCTTCCTTCCTTCCTTCCTTCCTTCCTTCCTTCCTTCCATTTCTAATGCACATAGAGAAAGTCTAATAGCCTACCCATCTTATTTTTAATGCAAAGCTTGAAGAACAATAAAGTATATTAATTTCATTTTTAAAATATGACTTCCTCTTTCCTCATCATCTCTTCCTTGTATAGTTACAGTTTCATTTAATGACCCAGACAGAAACCACAAAACCATCTTTGATGTTCTGTCTTATTTCCTCCTCAATCAACGAGTGACCATTTTCTGTCCATTTTCACTTTACTTCATTTCTTCAGTCTGGCCTCTCCTCCCTGTCCATGTGGCTTCATCTTAATTCAGGAGATGTTTTCTCTCCCAGACCAGAGTAGTAACCACTTGATTAATCTCCCTGTGTGTTTCTTTGGGCCATGATAACAAACCATCACAAACTTGGTGGCTTACAACAACAGAATTTTTTTTTCAATTTATTTATTTATTTGGAGGTGGGGGGTTGTGAGAGTTGGGGAGGGGCAGAGACAGAGGGAGAGAGAGAATCCCAAGCAGGCTCCACGCTGTCAGTGCAGAGCCCGACGCAGGGCTTGAACTCACAAACCATGGGATCATGACCTGAGCCAAAATCAGGAGTTGGTTTCTTAACCTACTGAGCCACCCAGCTACCCCAAAACAATAGAATTTTTTAATCTCACTGTTCAGGAGGCCAGAAGTCTGAAATCAAGGTGTCATCAGGGTTAGTTCCTTCTGGAGGCTCTGAAGGAAAAGCCATTCCATGCCTCTCTCCTAGCTTTTGGCTTTGCCAGCAATTGTTGGCGTTACTTGTCTTGTAGGTGCGTTGCTCCAATCTCTTCCTTCATGTTCATGTCACCTTGTTCTTTCTGTCCTTTTCTGTCTTTTATAAAGAGCTTCTCATTAGATTTCGGGACCACTCTAATCCAATATGATCTCATCTCAGTCCTTACCTTAATTACATATGCCAAGACCTCATTTCCAAATAAGGTCATATTCTGAAGTTCCAGGTAGACCTGAATTTTTGGCAGGTACTGTTCAACTACTTTATACACCCTGATCTCATGTCTCTTTACTCCATGGTTTTTACTCCACACAACACAGGAGAATTTTTTTTTTTTTAAACACAAATTTTATCATGCCATAATCCATGCCTGAAACTCTTCTTTAATTGCCTATCAGCCAAAGAGTAATCCTTTAACTTGGAAATTGAGGATCTTCATGATCTGGATGCAAACTGCCTTTAAAGTTTTGTTTCTTTCTACCCCCTTCCAACTTTAAGCGTCATACACTTTTGCCACATGGGAACACTTTATGTGCCTTGGCTCCTGGTAATCCATCTGCTTAGCTCTCTGCAGAATTCCCCTTCTCCTTGCACAAAAGTACCTCAGCCATCTTCCAGGCACAGATCAAATGCCACCTTCTGGATGAAATCCCCCAAGCTTTCCTTTCTGTTCCACCCCCTTTACCAGCATTTTGTGCATCTCCACTATATGTCACACTAGACATTGTAATGAGATTACTAGTTTATTATATGATGAGGTTTTAATGACCGTCCTCATTCTTCTCTTCCCACTGAGGGAAATCACAGTTGACATGTAGGAGTTGCTCTAGCATAGTGATTGAGTGCTTGGGCTGTAGACCAAAATCATCTGGGTCTGAGCTTCTGCTCTACTGCTCTCTGTGTGACTTTGACAAGTTACTTATTTAAGTTTCCATTTTCTCATCTATGCAATGGGTGGAATCATAGTGCACACCTAACTGGGTTGTTATGGAGATTTAATGAGTTACTTCATCAAAAGTGCGTAGCACAATCTTTCACATATAAATATTCAACAAATGCTATCTCTTATTGTAAGAGTTGATCAGGTTGTTTTCATTAAGGGAGGATGAGGTGAGTGGAGGGGATAAATGAGGGAATGGATGAGGGGAATGAATAAATGAATGAATACACACAGGTTGATTTCTCCTTTTCTGACTTTATTTCTGTTAGTAGTTAGTAGTTTGTTAGCTTCTTCCATTTTTTCCAGGCTTCAGAGATCAGGCGTCTCCTCCTTCCCTTGCCACTCATATTCATCTGTATCTGCATGAATGCCTCCAAACATGCGTTCATTTATTGATTCATTCTGCAAGTATTAGTGACTGACTAAAAGTTCTTGGAAACATCTTAGCCTCTCCTCTGGAAATTAAAGGGCCAATTCTCATCTCACAGCTTCTTAGTCTAGTAGATAAGGGTATGCTTGATCAAAATAGAAGGTATGGAAATGAGATAAGGGCAAATAAAGTACCATCAGCCTCTGGAAGAAGGTAGATGTAGAGAGTATCTTCATGTGGGAATGTCTGGAAAGGCTAGTGGGGGAAGGTGGAATGTGAGGTTTACTTCATCTCATAAAGTTTAAAATGGGTGTTCCTGGTCAGTGTGTGGCTCTCTCATGGCAGACCATCAGGGATTTAGTCCCATCTTGTGACTTTACCACCTTCATTATGTGACTTCTAAGGTTGCCAAGCATGTCTGCTTCAAGAGGGCAGGAGGGAAAGCACATAGAAGATTGATTTCATGTGAGAGATTTTGCTGAGTTATATTTGGAAATGGCATCCATCACTTCTACTCATATTACATTACTCATATTACATATTACATTGTCTCTAACCCAGTCTCATGTCCATGTCTAACTGCAAGGGAGGCTAGGAATGGTAATCTCACAGTGTGCCCTCCACAGTCTCTGTCTTAGTGCATGAAGAATACAGAATGGCCTGTGTGTGCCATTCATATTCTGCGTGAGAATATGCATGTAATAGTTCAAAATAGCCAGCCTCTTGCTAAACAGGAGCTGTTGTCATCAGGAAAATGCTGTTGCAGAAACACCCATGAGGAACAGAAAAAAGTGGGGTTTACTCAGAGGCAAGCACCAATGTTAAAGGGATAATTCACTTTGTGTGTCAGTTCTAGGCAGTGTATTTTCAAAAAGACAGCAAGAACAAGCTCCCTTTTTATTTTCATGAAGCTCTCATACAAATCTTTCTTCCTTTTTTTAAAAGCTTGCTTATTTATTTATTTATTTATTTATTTATTTATTTATTTATTTATTTATTTATTTAGAGCAAGCAAGCTGGGGAGGGGTGGAGAGAGAGGGAGAGATAGGATCCCAAGCAGGGAGCCCTATGCATGGCTTGATCCCATGAAGTGTGAGCCAAAATCAAGGGTTGGACGCTTAACCGACCTAGCTACCCTGGCACTCCTACAAATTTTTCTCCTGAGCAACCAATTCATTTAATTAAATGTCTATTAGATACTGTTACTTTGGCATTTCAAACACATCTCAAATTCATAATACCAAAAATTGAACTCATTATTCTTTCCTTCCATTGTTTCCCATACATAAGATTCTTCATTTCATTTATCAAAATACAGGCAAGAAAAATCTAGCTATAAATCCCAGCTATAGATTTTTAAAACCTTTTTCTTGAATCTTAATGTACACATATTACCAGTACCTAGCTCAATGACTTTTCACAAATGACACATACTCATGTAACCAGCACTCATGTCAAGAAGGAGAACCTGAGAAGCATTCTAGAAGCTACCCCACATCTGACTTCCAGTCACTATTTTCTAGGTCCTCCCCAGTCTCCTAGTTACTATCCTTACTTTTAACAGCTTACTTTTTTTAACTTTTAGGATTAGATTGACTTGTTTTTTATACTTCATATAAATGGAATAGTGCAGGATATACTCATTTGTGTCTGACTTCTTTTGCTTCACATTATGATTGTGAGATTTATCCATATTGTTTTGTGTAATTGCAGATCATTCATCTGTTGATCCATTATATTTCTGATAGATATTTGGGTAATTTCCTGCTTTTAGCTTTACTAATAATACTGCTATGAACACGCTAGTACATGCCTTTTGGTGACCACCTATGTGCTTTTCTTTTAAGGATCTACCTGAGAATGAAGTTGCTGGTCATAAGGTATTAGGCAATCTTTTTAATCTACAGAACCAGTTTCAGATAATTTTATGTATCTGGTTTTGTTCTCTGCCTCATCTGACCTCCCCAAATCTTCCCACCCGTCGTCTTACAGTTCTATCATATTTATGGATAGGAGAAACTAGTTGTTTCTCAGCCTCCTTGGCTTGGGGTGATAGACTTTCAGGTATCTCTGGAGTATCTTCTCACTCAGTTGGGAACAAGAATTGGGAAGGAGAAGATACATGACTAGCTGATGATAGTGAGGCCCCAGTGAGGAATGGGATGTAATAAACTCTTTAGAGGACTAATAGCTTTTCAAAAGCATCCATCCATTGGTTTCCCAGGTCCAAAGTCAATAATTGTTGAATATATGAGTATACATCATGGAAGAGAAAGTTGTTGGGGGCATATTTAGACGTTCAGGAAGGGGACAGGTTATTCCAGTCTCTTCTCAAGACCAAGCATCTTTCCTTGAATACTCATCCCAGCAAAGCCTGGCCAAGCTAAAAATGCTGGAAAGGTGCCAATCCCCCACTGGGAAGATGTTTAATCCTAGGATGTTCCATCTCCATTTGCACCTTTCAACCTCACTGGTCCATCAATCACAAACTTTTTATGCATGAGTGAGTCTGTGGAAAGAGTGGGAGTTTTCAATCTCTGTAGCTTATGGTGTAATACAATAATTAATAGAATAAAGAGTTTATTTAAGTGGGAAGTCAGGGGATCATGGCTGTTAAAATTATTCTTTATGGCTGTAATCTTTCAGAGTTGCATTTAATAGGAGACATTCCTATTATTCAAAGAGAAGCTATTAAAGTAGCTTATATCCCCCACCTTATGTACACTACAAATAAGAAAAAATTTAAACTGATAATATTAGCTGTACTCACAGTAAAAGCTTTAGTTCTGAACTCATACTTGTCTCCATTATGTCTTTAAGACACAGACCCAATCAGCTCATTTTTGGCACTTTGTACATAGCAAATATTTAAACTCCTTCTGAATTCAGGGAGAAAAAAAAAGAACAGACATATATTTTCAATGGATACCAGATTGCAGTCTTTTATTTTTCCTTTCCCTCTCTCTCCTTGTCTCTCTCTCCCCTCCTCCTCTCTCTGTCTACATGATGACTATATCTTATTTTGCAATTTAGAACTGTTTTATTTTTCATGTTTTCAGGACTGGAATAAAAGCCTTCACTAAGTCTGAGAAAGGACTTGAAGTGAAATGCAGGCCACCTAATGAAACAACCTTGTTTATGGTTTCAGTCTCCCTGTTGGTCTTGCAGTCTTCAGTGTATCCTGGGTCCTAAGGCAAAAGATTAATTATACTATAAAACCAGGAACTTCATCAGCACACAGGTTGTCCTTCCAGAAAAAAAAAAAAAGCAGAAGGAGGACAGAGATTTACATGCTGTTTGACACTGAGTAGATCTTTCCTTGTAAATGCTGCACAAATAAAAATAGGGCAGTAATGTGATGGGTGGGTTCCCAAGACTTTTGGATTCTGTGCTTTCATTCCTAACACAACTAGCTGAGAATAATGGGCTCTTGTGCCTGAATATCATGTGTCACTGTTGTGATAACCTCTTGTCTTGGTCCTTCTTCTTAATTCTCCATATTGCTTCCAGAGATGCCCTCAGAATAAATGATTTCCCTGTATTCTTAATTTAAAAACCTTTAAGGCTCACTGCCTACCCACAGGAAACCTACTCAGCCTCTTCTTCTGGCATTCAGGGGCCCCAAATGTCAGGCCCCAGTATTCCTCTCCTGGAAGTAAACATGATAGCTTGATATTGTAGTTGAATTTGAGGCCCAAGAAACAAGTGACTTCCTCAGGGTCACACAGATAGCAATAGAATTGAGGTTTAGCCGTCTGACTCCTGACCAAGTTTTCTTTCTACCACAATGCATTGTCTACGTACTTAGCCTTTGCTGCTTCATCTGCAAAATGGGATTCATGATAATAACTTACCTGAAATCAGGGGATAACCCTCCATAATGGCCTAGCTAGCCTCCATATGGCCCATATTAGCTTCCCCTCCTGGTTTTTGTGCTCTGTGTAGTCTCTTCCTACATTGGGTAGGGCTGGCCTTGGTAAGCCAATAGAATACTATGGAAATGATAGTATCTCACTTTCAAGGCTAGGAAAACTTAGTCTGGAGGAAGTGTGTTGAGGCCACTGAAGCATCTTTATGGAGAGGCCACATGGCAAGAAACTGAGGCCTCCTGCCAACAGTCAGAAAGGAACTTACACGCGTAGCCAATAGCCCTGCAAATGAGCCATCTTGGATGTGGATCCACCATTATCCAGGCTGCATCATGGATGATATTATGATTGCAACTTTCTGAACTAAAACCACCCAGCTAAGCTGCTTCTGAATATCTGACCAATAGCAATTAATGAGATAATAAGTATTTGTTGTTTAAAGCCACTATGTGTTGGGGTAATTGGTAATGCAGCAATAAACAATTAAGGCAGAAGTTAAAAAACAATTACCTTTTGAAATCCTTTTTAACCCTTAGATCTGAGATTTTATGAGAAAATTTGCCCTTCTTACACAGATAGAAGTCAATCTTACAGCTAAATAAAAAGGCTGCTCAGTGGCTGATGATGGATTTTTTATTCTAGTGACTATAATTAATTTATCAAATTATCTTCATTTGAAAATAGAGGTATTCATGGAGAAAAAAGAGTCTTTCCAAAATTCTCCTTTCACTCCTGCTCCACCCAGTGGTACTGATATCAGTGGCTTCTGTCCCCTAGAGTTCTTGTCTCTGTCCCTTTCCCTCATCTCACAGCCAGAGCCAGTGTTGAGGCTTTTGTTGTGTCCTTACCTCTTGCCTGAACTATTCCAATGACTTTCAAAGTCTCTACATCTTACTCACCTTCCATACTACTGCCATGGCCATTCCCAAACCCAGATCTGGTGATGTAACTGCCCTATTTGAAAAGACTCTCTATCATCCATATGCCCCTCAGCCAGTGGCACAAAGCCCATGATGACCTAGCTCTTGCTGGCTTCTCCTTTCTCCCTTCTCTGGCCATAGGCTTTACCCTTATTGTATTATTACCTACATTACTGTAGTTCCTACACACTTCTTCATCCTTGCTCATGCTGTTTCTTCTATCTGGACTATCCTTCTCTAATGCCTAAATGCTCTTCTCTCTTTCCTGCCTGATAGTAGGCAGGTAGCCCCTTCTCATAGTAAAGAGTTAGTCCCTGGAGAAATCTCCCATGGTGTACCTCAGAGTTGTTTGCTTTCTCTCCTGGGCCTCCAGGAAGCTTGTGTCCCCTTCTATTGAAGCACTTAACACTAATACACTAGGTAGAAATGCTTTGTTCACAGACCTAACTCTCCACACTAGACTGGAAATTCCTAAAGGACAAGTCACTGTTTCATTATTCATCTCAGTGTCCCCAGAACTTTGTTTTGGGTCTAGTGTAGAACAGATACAAGGTAAATTTCTTTTGAGTGGAAATATGAATGAAATAATTAAAAATACTGTAGTTTCTGGGATGCTGGGTGGCTCAGTTGGTTAAGTCTCTGACTCTTGATTTTGGCTCAGGTCAGGTCATGAGATCAAACCCCGCCTAGGGCTCTGTGCTGACAGCATGGAGCCAGCTTGGGATTCTGTCTGTCTGTCTGTCTCTGTCTCTCTCTCTCAAAGTATATAAATGAATAAGCATTAAAAACTACTTTAGTTTCCCCCAGGAAATATCATATCCTTAGTTGTTTAGAGTACATCTGGGCTGTTGAATTATTTTTTTAAAGTTGATCTACCTCTTTTATTCCCCGAAGCCTTTTGAGCATTTTAAATTTAGCTTTAATTCGTGAAAGCTGCAAAGACTCTAAGTCTTGAAGAGCTATTCAAGAAAAGGCTGGGCAGGTTTTACGTCTGGGTTGGGTTTAGCTCAGGGTCTGGTTTGATGAGGAGTCTGGTGTGTGCCTTAGACTGGCCAAGTGGGATGAGGCAGGAGTTAGGGATGTTCTCAAGGATTCCCACAGTGGTCAGCAGAATGAGATATGGAAAGAAAAAGACAAAAATGGAAACAGTGTGTGGGAGCGGGTAGAACCTAGAGACACAGGGGTCCAGATAGGTAGATGATTAGAGTGATACAGAATGAGAATCTGGATCAAGTGATGTCTGGAAATGCAGCTGGCCAGGGATATCTATTTGAACAGAGCAAATGTGGCCAAATCATCTAACTTTTCCCTCACTTTCTTTATAAAAAGGGAAAAATAATAACATTTACCTGATAGGATTATTCTAAGGATTCAGAATTAAGGATTCTTACATAAGTACATAAGGATTAAGTACATTAAGTACATAAATAACTATTAGAACAGGGCCTGCTACAGAGTAAGCATTCAGTAGATAATCTTCATACTCATATTACTATGTAATTAACATTACATAGTAATTAATGTATGTCCCCATTAATGCAAGGTCTTCAGGATGCCAATTCTTGGGGACCGAGTCAGGAGGTCTGATGGGCTAAAAGAAAGGTGGAAGCCTACGCCCAGGACCCAGTTCAGGCACACAGAAGACAGAGGCCCAATACTAGACCTGGGGGACAAAGTCAAAATTGGGTATGGGGAATATGGCAGAGGGGTTATTCTAATGAATAAAGCAAAGCAAAACAAAACAAAACAAAAAGCAAAAGAGAATACACAAAACCTTTTACTGAAGCCTGCTTATATTTCAGGCTCTACAAAGTCCCCTCAAAAAGGTATTGATAAAAGCATATAAAATCACTGTATGGATCAATAATGGAATATTGGTGATTTTATATAGTTTAACCATATCCATCACACACTGTGCCTGAATAGTTTAGAGTATGATCTATGGAGTCCTCTATTTATTAGCTAGCTGTGTGCCTTTGGGTGAGTTATTTATCTTTTTTGCCTCAATTTCCCCATTTGTAAAAATAGAGGAAGATGATATATGTTACCCCTTTGGGGGGTTATTGTGAGGATTAAAGAAAGTCAGAAGGGTACTGTAAAGATTCAGCCTATTTAGAAGCAAGAACTGTTGTGAAATAATTTATTATACAACAGATAGACACAAGGAAACTTTTGGAATTTACCACCTGGATTGCGGTGATGATAACATGAGTGTGCACATATGTCCAAACTCGCCAAATTGTATGCATTACTTATGTGCAGTTTTTTTGGTATACCAATTATACCCCAATAAATCTGAAAAAAATAGAAGAAACGACTTGTTTAGAAATGTACCCAGCTCATAGTAAGTGCTCAATAATATTAACTATTGTTAGTCCAGATTGCAGAAAATAGTGCCCAGTATATGGTAGGTAGTCAATAAAGATGCATCAAATGAATGAATGAATAAATCCATGTAACGAGCTGTTCACAGAGCCTGGCTCATTTTATACCCTGTTAGCTACTATAATTATGTTTTCTCATTAAATCTTACAGTGGTTCTATGAGATAACTATTGTTGTCTTTGCTTTACTAGGTGAGATAAACTAAGTTATAAAAAGGTGAGGTAACTTTTCACAGAACGTACAGTAAAAACAGGCAAAGCCAGCATTGAAACCACGTTTGTCTGATTCTAACATGGCAATGGGCTCCAAGTCAAGGCTTCGAGAGGCCAGAGGGTATTTGATGTTTCCTATTTTTGAGCTGGGGCTGATTAAATCCCTCTTGCTTCGAATCAGGACAGGCCCCTGATTCCGGGGGCAGGGTCACAGAACCCCAGGAAAGCACTTTGCTTACTATTACAGAATTATTGTAAAGGATACAACTCAGGCACAGCCAAATGGAAGAGATGCACAGAGTGAGGTGTTATGTGGGAAGAGGTACAGAGATTCCATGCCGTCTCCAGGCATACCCTCCTCCCAGCACCTCCATGTGTTCACCAACCCAGAAGTCCTCTGAACCTATCTTTCAGGAAGTTTTCTAGAAACTTCATTATGTAGACATGGTTGATGGAATTACTGGGCATTGGTGATGGAACTCAATCTCCAGCCGCCTTTTCCCTCCTGGTAAGTGAGGGTGATGGCTGAAAGTTCCAATCCTCTAATCATGGCTTGGCCTTTCCAGTGACCATCTTCCATCCTGAAGATTATCTGGGGGCCTCTAGAGAGTCACCTCATTAACATAAACCCAGGTTTCATCTGAAGTGGCTTGTTATAAATAACAAAAGGCACTCCTATCAATTCTATCCTCAGGAAATTCCTAGTGTTTTAGGATCTCTGTGTCAGGATGCAGCAACAAAGCCCAAATATATATATTTTCCATTATACTACATGTGTAAAGGTAAATTTAGAGGTGCTGCATAGTAATGAAACTTTTTGCATGTTCCTTTGCTGTTTAGAAGGTACTTCCCATATTTTAGTTTCTTTGCTCCTCACCAAATCCTATTCAATGTGTGTGGAGTAGCATTAGCCCCATGGGTTTGTCAGTAACATCCATAGTTCGGATATCTTGCTCAGTTGCCATAGTTGTGAATTTTAAAACGTGCACACCAAACAACCAAGTTTCATACGCACCCCATTCATTATGAGGAATTGCATTTCTTTAGAAAGAAATGAGGGTGGAGATAAAGTAATGAAGTGTGAAGTTGACTGAGATTGGCTTAGCCAAATCTTACAGTGCTGGCCAGCACCCTTCCCTCGCCTGAGCTGGGGCTGGGAGTGCAAGGGCGGCAACAGAGCCAAGGGGACTTCAGGAGCTCAGAGAAGTCAGATCCTAGACCGAAGAGAGGAGACCTGGCAAAGCTTTTCATCAAGGGCTCATCCAGAGCTGCTAATTAATGGTTTTGGTCAAAAGCCAAAAAATGTTCTTACCTTTATCTAACAAATCTCAATTCGGGGCATTTATTTTAAGGGAAAACTATACTTCCATGTTATTTATTGCAGCTTTTTTTTTTTTTTTTTTTTTTTTTGAAATAAGTTAGAATTGGAAACAAATCCAGTGTCCAAATTACCAGAGGCCTAAGTAAGTTACGGTGTTTGATGAACTATGTAGCCAGAAAAATTATAGATTTGTATACGAAAAAATGAAGTAAAAACACAACAATTATATATCAACATGGAAAATATTTGCAATTGAGAGTGAAGCAGAGCAGCAGATTATAAAAATTTATGTGTTCTATGATTGCAATTATGTAAACTAAAGATAGGAATGGGGATATAGTAAAGATAATTTTTTTTTGATGAAGTGTTGGGATTAGGGATGACTTTTCTTTAAAATGTCCTTTAATGTTGCCACTGCTTTTATAATAAAAAAAATGTAAAAGTCTTGGGAATCCAAGAGCCCTGTATCACTAAGTACAATGCTCTGTCCTCACGATTCATAATGAGGAGGACAAAAACTGTGAACAAACTTTATTAACCTAGTATTATCTGTGTGAATAAAATTAATTTTCTGGGTTCTTTCCTTCCTCTACATATGCCCTATGAAGATGACAGAATAAATTGTCAAATTTAAAACGATGTCTGGGTAGATCCGACTCAAAATCTAGGCTATGTTACATTCATGACCTTCTCTTGGAGAGGTCCTAGTGCGGTCCCTCATAGAACCAGGTAGTCACAGTCCAGGGTTGTTAAGCTGTGGACAGAGAAGACAAATAATTTCAATGTGAGCCCTGGTCAATAGTCACTTGACAGATACTTCAAACTATAGGCATTGATTACGATGGGACTTCTCGCAGGTACAATTCTATGTGTGAAACTGACCGTGAATTTGAGCAAGTACTTATATACTTAATGGTAGAAAAAGAATTGTGCCAGCAACACCTGAGTGCCGGCTAGTTACCTAATAATTTAAAATATCTTACATACCAAAAAATGTTTTGATATCACAATTAAAAATAAAAAGCCAAAAAATGCTTCCATGCTTCTTATCATTGTACGTGCCCTAAAATATGGGCAATTATGAAGAAATAAAATTTTGTTTTTACTTGTGTAGTTTCTTTCATTTACTCAGTTGATGCTGTTGGAAGGGGGATCAACTCAATATTTCTCAACTGCTCTGTCCTACCACCTAGGCCAGAATATCAAGTGATATTATAGGCACTAACACAAGTGATAGACCAGAATAGACCTAGATAGAATAGACCAGATAGACCCAGGCCAGAATATCAAGTGATATATCAAGGCACTAACACAAGCTTAGCAGAATGTGCCAGCTTGTTAGAGGCTCCCATCACATGCAGGAGTCTGTCCAATACCATTGCAATCAAGCAGGGATTCAAGGACTGGATTCTGCCTGCCAGGGACCTCCTGGTAGATCTCCATGACTTTCTGCCCAGCATTACTCTCCCACTGGTCCAAACCGACCATGTGACTCCATTCCCAAAGCCTCATCTTAGATTGCTTCCCTCTGCAGCCTCTCTTGTTACCATTACTAATTGTGTAGCAAGCAGTTTGCTGGTCCTATAAAAGACCTACGAATCGACTTTCAGAAAATGAGATTATGTGTCAAATCAACAAAGGCATTTGCATTTCCTTTACCTCTTCCTCAGTGAGTAAGGGTGATTCTGAAAGTATAGAAAATGAAGATGATTACAATATAGCTCTCTGGAGAGGTATTATTGATGGAGGAAAGAGTTTTAAAAGAAGATCCTAGACAAGCTTACAACACTAAATTATTCGCTTTTAGTTGCTGCACAAGTTAGGGCATCTTGAAACTATTTTTAAAGGATCATTTAACCTCAGCATCAAAATTTAGCACTCAAAACCTCTAAACAAACAGCTGGGATGAAATTACAGCAATATATTTACCAGTGAAGGATTGGGGGTCATCTGTGAAGTAGAAGTAGATGCATCATGCTGAACAGGAGTGGGGTTCTTCCCGGACCATCTAGAGGTGTTACCAGATGGACAGGATAAACTGTCTTTACACACACTATACCCTCATCTTTGTATTGCTCTTTTCCCTGTTTTGATTATCTGGCTGACACACCCATTTGACTTGGAATACTCAGCTTAACTCTGGTTGGAGAAAACTTGAATTCTTAAGTTTTCTTTCTCAAGGTCACAGAGCTATGAAGCGGCTGGGTTAGCTCTGACTCCAAAACCCCTGATTTTAAGGTCTGTGCTTTACCACCTTTTACTTCAACTATAAATCCTGTGGATTTCCGTGTAACTCCTATCATTTCTGTTCTCTAGGAAATGGGGAACATATTCCAAACTCCTGTGGGAAAGAGGGATTGGGGTCCTCTGTCAGCATGACTCATCTCTCTCTCTCTCCCTCCCTCTGCTACTTCTAATGAAAATGAAAATAGAAGTGGAAAAAATTGGGCAGTGTATCACTAAATGTAATGTTTAAACTAATGGCTCTCAAACAGTTTCTTATAATTGTCATCTGGAATTTCCCTGCCTGGAAGACAGTCCCAGGGGTAGGTTTTCAGTTCGTTATCCCTTAGAACTTCTGCCTGATCTCTTTCAGAAATGCACACCCAACTCCATCTATCCAGACTCCTCCCTGATAGTAGCAGAACCTTTAGTATCACTTGATTGAGAAAGTTTGGGATGGTGCTTAAAACTGTTGTCTTTAATATTCTCTAAGACTTGGCTTTGAATCTCTGCTTCCAAGGCGTGTTACACTGGATGAGTTATGTAACCTTTCCGAGACTCAGTTTCCTCAACTGTAAAGTGAGGGTAACACTCTTCATAGGGAATTGAATTTCAATGAGATAATATGCTGTAAGGGTTACAGAGAGGTTATGCACTTGACTAACTTGATTTAGGCCTCAGCCTGTAAGTGGTGGACCCAGGGTTTGAACCCAAGCAGTCTGGTGCTATAGGCTCCCTTATAACCACCTTGCTGTGCAATTTGATGAGGGATATAATGGGTCATTGTATGGCTTAGTGGGAAAACACAGGAAAGACCTTTAACCCAGACGAGAGGAAAGGGGTCAGGGAAACTTTTTTAGGGCTGATGATATCCAAGCTAGAGGCTGTAAGAGTTAACCAAAGAAAGGGAGGTGAGTTGGTGGTCAGAGGGTGGGATATTGGGCGGTGTGGATGGGGTGGAAGATAATGTTTAAACAGAAGGAACAGTATGTATGGAGGCCAGAAGACAAGAGAGACGATGACACCCGATTGCTAACCATAGATGGCTAATCAATATGAAAACATTGCTTTGCAGGGTTACTGTATGGAAGAACTCTGTTTTGGGGGCAAAGAGGATCCCAGGCTCTATGGTGCATGGTCTATGTGACTGCCTGTGGTTGCCTTACATGTTCTGTGTGATTTCAGTATGATTACAAGCACCCTCAGGTCAGGGCCCAGTTTTGGGGCTTAGTTCCTTCTCCAGAACAAAGCACGTGCCAAGATCTCCAAACATACTGGGCAAGATCTGCTGGTATAAATTTATCTACGAATGCCTTAGTAAAGCTACTTTGTTATCAACAGAAAACCTCAATTAGTACGTTCCCCAAGGATCCAAGGATATGGAGTGGTGGTCAGAATTTGTTTTTATTCTCAGGGAACACCAAAGCCGCATGGCTTGTGTGGACAGTCAGTACTGACATGGACTCATGAAGCAGACAATTGACAGGCACTGCCCAGTCAGATGGCAAATTCAGAGAAGAGGACTTGTTTTCCTTTGGGATGGGCAGGCCAGTGTAAATAATGACTATGTAAATAAAGCTTTGTCATGAAGCTGATGGTTCAAGCCATCAGGGAAATTGTTATTGTCTTTTCTCATTAGAATCAGGACCCTTAGCATGGCCTGATCTGACCATTTTCCTTTTCATATCCAGAAATGTAACTTTTAGCTTTTTTGCTTTTTTAAAGGAAACACGTGTGAGTTAATGATTTTGCTGACTTCAATAGGTATCAATTTTCTCATTGCAAATTTTAGGATAATAGGAAATTTTTTTTGTTATGAAAGATCATAACAAAATGGGTGAAAGGCCACACTCCCAGAAGGGATAGTGCCAGCTCAAAATTAAGAATGAACGTCAAGTTGGGAGGCCTTCTGAGGTGACCCTGCTCATTGCTTTCAGTATTGAGATTTTGGTTCTGTAGTAAATATGCATGAAGGATGTCATGACTGTATTTTTGTAGATGTTCTTAAAATGCCCTCTTTTGCTTTTGAATGGAGAGTGGTTATAATTTTGTGGTGTTGGTGGTAATCATTTGCATAGCTTAATTTTTTTTTAAGTTTTTTATTTGGAAGAATTGCAAACTTACAAAAATAGAGCAAAGAACATTCTTATAGCCTATACCTAGCTTCATCTGTTGTTAACATTTTGCCCTATTTGTTTTATCTATCTGTCTAATTTTTTTGTGACCAAATTAAGAGTAAGTTGCATGTCGTGTTCATTTATCCTTAAATACTCTGCTGTTCTTTTCCTAGGAATAAAGATATTCACTTCCATGAGCACCGTACAGAAATCAACCTCAATGAGTTTAACAGTGACACAATAGGTTTATCCAGCATATGGTGTATATTTCAATTATCAGTCGGCACTAGCGTGTCCTTCCCAGCATCTCCTCTAGTGCAGTTCCATCTGGTCACGCATTTAGTTGGCTTGTCTCTAGTCTCCTCTCATCAAAAACAGTTCCTCATCATTTCTTGATCTTTGATCACACTGATGTTTTTGGAGGATATAATTTGTTTGCTCTCTTAAAATTAAAATTTTTCTCACTTGGGATACATTTTATGTTTCCTTCTAGTTAGATTCATGTTATTCATCTTCCACTGGATACGTGACTTTTGAAAGAGACACTGTCACATATATAGTAATCTAATGGGTCACCTGGTCCCAAATTGGGGCTGTGTGTCACCAGTCTGGAGCCTGAGTTGTAGGCTCAGCTCTGCCATTTGATTCACTGTGCCGTCCTGAGCTAGTTACCCTTCTGGGACTCCCTTTCCTCATGTATAACAGGAAGAGATGGATTTAGATGACCTATAATAGCCCTCTGGATTAGACAATTCATGATTCTTTATGAATTCATGATAACAAATAGTTGTGTTCAGAGGCAGTTAGTGCCCTTATTAAATGTGAAAATTACAATAGCAACTCTCTTAGTTGCCTAGAATTTTGGAGAGCTTGGTCTGGATTTGTAAGCAAAGCTGAAATTTTAAACCAGAAGAGTCCACTGTATCTTGATTAGTGAGGGGAAAGATTATGTCTTGGCCTGGGCACAAAACGCAGCTTATCTCATGCAGATAAACTGACACATTAACACTGAGGTTCCAAGATGCTCACATATTTCAAAACCTATACCTAGGATCTAAAGCCTTCTTTCTGGCTGATAACAAGATTCCTGTAATAACACGCATTTAGGGTATTTTCCAAATACCCAAAGGCACGCATGACTGTAAAGAACACATGTGCATTTCATTGCAGTAACCCACTTTTGTGCTTAATTAAATTCCATTTGGCAGAAGTGGCGATTTGAATTCGATACACTATTATCGCATCGCATTACCAATACGCCTTTCAGGCTCCAGCCCTGGACACCCCTGATATGAAGCACTCTGCAGCAGAAAGAAGGAGTCTGTGAAGCTGCCAAAAGGCAGACTGAGCATTCCCCAGGGCAGCACCAAAGACTAAAAAAGAGGAACATGAGAGCTCATAGGAGGCATAGGCTCACGGTGCCTTGGAAGGCTGCTCAAGTACTCCTTGCCCCATTGGGAAGCTCTTTATTCAATACTAGCAAATGGTGAAAGACCCTTTCCGACATTTGTGCTTGGGCACTCAGTTGAGCTCTCAGACATCTGTGTTGGAAGCAGTGTTCATGCAAGAGCTGTATGACAGTCTACAAAGCATTTGTGCTTATATTCCATGGAGGCAGCCTGGAGAAAAGGAAGGCAGTAGGGAGCAACTTATGGAATAGAGACCCTCTGTTCGAAATCTGACTTTAATACTTCTTTATGAAATGACCTCAGGAAAGTTACATAGTCTCTTTGAACCTTCTTAGTCTACAAAATAGACTTTATAGTGTGTGCTCTTGTGAAGATTAAATATGATATAGATATATAAGCTGCCTGCCTGGTACAAAATCGGCACTTAAAATGTATTTCTCTTTTTCCTCTTTATTTTCAAATAGGTAGGCAGGACAAGTGTTTTAGAGGGGAGAAATATGAAGGCTCATACAGTCTTAAGGTTATTCCACTGGTAAGGTCCCAGGATGGATTTGAAGTTGTGATTTTTCACTAGCCCATTAATGTTTCTCTCCCTTGCACATATATCTGTTGAAAGTTGATTATACCACTGAGCTAGTTTCAAAAGGCTGGCAGCAATTTGTTTTTAATATCTTTTAAAGAAATGTTTATTTATTTATTTTGAGAGAGACAGAGCACGAGCAGGGGAGAGGGGCAGAGAGAGAGAGAGAATTCCAAGCAGGCTCCATACTCAGCATGGAGCCTGACACGGGGCTTGATCCCATGACAGTGAGTGAGATCATGACCTGAGCTGAAATCAAGAGTCGGACACTTAACTGACTGAGACGCTCAGGAGCCCCACAATTTCTTTTTTAATAAATGTATTTTTTTTTTAATTTAGAATAGTTTTAAATTTACAGAAAAGTTATAAAAATATCACAGAGAGTTCTATGTTGTCCTCATCCAGTTTCCCTGATTGTTTACATCACTATGGTACACTTGTTGTAACTAAGAAACCAACATTGGCATATTACTATTAGCTATTAATTACTGTATTTCTTTTAGCTAAACTCTACATTTACTTTGATTTCACTAGGTTTTCCCTAATATCCTTACTGTTCCAGGATCCCATCCAGGATCCGATGTTACATTTAATTGTCATGTCTCTTTTGCCTCCTTTGGTGTGTGATAATTTCTCAGACTTCCATTGTTTTTGATGACCTTGACAGTTTCAAGGAGTACAGGTTAGGTAGAATATCCCTCATTGGTCTGATGTTTTTCTCATGCTTAGATTGGGGTTATGGGTTGTGGGGAGGGTTTTCTGCCCTGAAAATGTTTTTATTGTTCATTTCTATCACCTTAACTGGGATCAATGTTACTAAGATTTTTATCTTACTAAGCACAGAACACAACTCTAAGGTAAAACCTCACAACCAGCTCTGGACTGCTCAAAAGATTCCCTCACATGCTATTTAATTGTATCTCTGGATTGACTTTCTATTTGGTTTGCATGCATTTACTCACCGGATTACTCTGACTGAAATCTTCTGTGACGGTTCCCTTTCTTACCGAAATGCCAAAAGGTGACTCAAATAAAATTTCTAAATTATTTACAGTGTTTTAACAATAAGTTCCATTTTCCCATTAGGTTCAGTTAGTGCCTTTTCTGTACAGCCTTCCTTGATCCTCCTGTTTGTTTTTCTCTATATTTTAGACCTTTAACATGTTTATTTTAGTGTCTATAGGATGCATCTTAAGCTAAAGACTATATGCGTATGATAGCTGCCTGCGTAGGTCAGCATTGCTCATTCGGCATGTCTTGTCACCCAAATGTACCAGATGTAACATCTCAGATGTTATGTCAAATTTCAGTCACTGTGTACATTCAATTTTACTTCAGCTGTGACTATATACTGTTTCAGACAAGTGGTACAGAGAAAATTCAGGCAATATTAAAGTATGATTTTGTGTTGGTTGGAACACACATAGTGCTTTGCCTGAGAGAGATAGGAGAGGACAATCAGAATAGTAAAAACTCTCAAAAGATGCTGAAGAGTGATCAAGTGAAAGGCAATCACCATAAATGTAATTTAATTCCAATAGGGTGCCATGAGATTTTTGCCACCAAAATGTATTTGCACACATAGTCTAAAAATTAATGTGGGTATTAGCTGTCCTAATGAAGGACCAGTTTCTTAAGGATAGGCTTTGAATAACCCTTCGGTGCATTCCTTGTGGCAATTAGCCCAGTGCTCTGAACACAGTATATGACCATTTGATGAATATTTTTTTGATTCCTACTCTTTTGCAGGCACTGTGATAATTGGTGGGGTGATAAGTAAATATAAAACATAGTCTCCTGTTTTGAAGAGCTCACAGTCCAATGGGGTAGATGGATAAGGAATCCGATAACTAGGTTTTGGTGCTATCACAGTTCTAATGCAAGAAACACATGACTAGCTCTACCTGAAAAGATCTTGATGCTTCCCAGGGTCGTGAAGTATGAGTAGGAGATCTGGAAAAAAGGCACAAGAGTAATCCTTGTGAAGCAACAGCTTGTCCTGTTGAGAAATGAGTCATGAAGTGTTGTGGTAGCAGAAACAATGTGGTGTCAGATGGAGAGTATCAGGCCGGTAGGTTGAGGCCAGATTTTCAAGCACCTGTCTATCTACCATGTTGACGAGTCGGTACTTCCTTCTGTAGGTAACATTCAAGTGTTATAAGCAGTGGGGGCTGTGTGTGTGACATGATGAAATTTGTATTTTAGAAAGATCGCTTTGAGATGATGCTTTGGAGGTGGAAAGGAAGCAGAGAAACTGGTCAAGAGACTCTTGGAACAGTCCAGTCAAGAGATGATGTGGGTGTGAATTCAGCATTAACCAGCATCTGTTGCATCTACTTACTGTCTCATTTGCTTGGTAAAACACCTAGCTCATGTTATGCATCCATAAATACTATCAAATTTAGTTCTGAATGACAAATAATCTCATTTTCTTAGGTCAATAAAGAAGCACATAAGTGACAGCAATAGGGAAGTGTTTACTTGAGATGCAAAGTAGGGGAGTGCCCAAGAAATGAGGTAGATCTTGTGTGATGTCGACCTCAGGAATCCAGAATGTGGCCCTCCAGAGTAGCCAGAACTGGTGCCTGTCAGAATTACAAGTTCATATTTGCATTTCCCCTTCCTTTGCTTCCTGATCCCCATTCCTCTTGTTGATTCTGCTGTCTGCAACATGCACGGACGCAAAGAACTAACCTGAAGGATTGTCTAATAATGTAGTTATGCCTTTAGCAATCTACATTAACCTTATTTGACAAACCGTCAGGGTATAGAGACAAAGAGAGATCTTTATATTACAGGTTTTAATGTTAAATCCTGTCATAAACTGTTCAGGTATACTTCATAGAAGGAAAAAATAGATTTGGTGAACAATGGAGTCAAGTTAAAACAAGAAAAAGAACATGTTCTGTTCTTTGGTAAATGTTTCTCTGCCAAGTATAGAAGCTCCTCTGTTTTTAGGACCAATACAAGTAGGGGCTTAAAGGGCCAAGAGCTGCATGCAGGGTCACCCTGGTGGATAAACAAAATTCATGGAGTGGGTGGTGGTCAGAAGGTGGCGGGTGATTGTAGAACATGACTCAAAGAACACTTAGAATTAGCTCTCTTTGGGGGTATGTCTGGTGGTTTCCATTCCTGTAAATGTAGCAATAATCAGAACAGCAAGAGGCCTCAAGAACAGGCAAGTCTTCAACTGAGGTGGGAGATTTGAGTTCAGGTTTAGCCTCCAACCCTAATCCCAGTGAGACCTTGGCAAGTCGCCTCAGCCATCTGAGTGTTACTTTCTCCATCAGTAAATTGAGATGACTTAGCTCATCTCTGAGTTCCCTTTCACTCTGACAAATCCTTTACTCCATGATGTCTGATCTGTGAAATGTTACCAACAGCTCGCATATAGTAGTAAGGGCTCAGTGTGCTTCTCTGTAAAATAGGGGTAAGATGATCTACCTCACAAAGATGGTGTGAGGATTACATTTAAAGTGAGATCATGGGTGAA
The DNA here is from genome assembly GCF_028018385.1 of Neofelis nebulosa. NCBI lineage: Eukaryota > Metazoa > Chordata > Mammalia > Carnivora > Felidae > Neofelis > Neofelis nebulosa. The sequence goes on from NC_080793.1 coordinate 25,507,591, forward strand.
AGTCTTTAGCACCGAACCTATCAAATAGTAGGTTCTCAAGAAATCCCAGTGTCCTTTATCAGGTCTTCCATCTGTTAAAAATGTTTATTGAGCACTTACTATGTGAAAAGCTGTGTTCTAGAAGCTGGGTCCATAATAGTGAATAAAAGATACAAATTCACTACCTGTGTGGAACTTTCAATAAACAGACCAATGAATGCATGCTGGCACATCATTTCTCCCCTTCTTTACTCCTTGACTTTCTCTTCCCTCCTCCTCTTCAACCCATTTTCTCTCAGCTCCTGGTGCAGATCTTGGCTGATGAGAATCTAACTCCAGAAACGATAGGCCAAAGGCTGGAGGACTAGTGTGTGAGACTTTGAATATTTTTACGCAGGGCTTAGGAAGTGGTGTGGATAAATGAGCTTGAATGGTGACAAAAGTAGGAACAGAGTTAATCAAAGTAAGTGGATACCAGGGCTGAACTTGAGTATTCTCCACATCTGAGAATGTTGACAACACTAAGCTGCTTACTTCTTTAGATGAAACACCTGGAAAGTCATATACACAGAGTATGCAAAGATAATTAAAACAACAACAACAACAACAACAACAACAACAACAACAACTTATGACTCTACAATCAACTCACTTCACTTAACACCATCTGGAGCAGGCCAGGCAAGGCATTGTTCTCCTAGAGGTGAATAATACTTAATTTCTGCCCTTAAGGAGCATGTGTTTTCCTGAGGGAGGCAGACATGAATCCCAATATACTGTGCTCAGTGCTTTTATAGATGTAGAAATATAAGAAACTGTCCAATGTAAGGCAAAATATTTTGACTGCATTCCTTTGATGTTGCTATTTTAATCCTACTGAGGTAAAATGAAAAGTTCTTCTTAAGTTCAAGAATTAAAAAATATTAATTTTGTTTTTAAGTCATGACATCACAACTAAGTATTACACATAGAGATGGTCAACATAAAGTAATATTTATAACAGAAAATATACATATATTTAAGCTTATTGATTAAAAATTAGTAAGAGATTAATGTGGTGTTTTAGGCTAAATTTTTAGCGTTTTAAAAAAATGGACTTGGGGGGCGCCTGGGTGGCTCGGTCGGTTAAGCATCCGACTTCGGCTCAGGTCATGATCTCACGGTCCGTGGGTTCGAGCCCCGCATCGGGCTCTGTGCTGACAGCTCAGAGCCTGGAGCCTGTTTCAGATTCTGTGTCTCCCTCTCTCTGTGACCCTCCCCCGTTCATGCTCTGTCTCTCTCTGTCTCAAAAATAAATAAACGTTAAAAAAAATTTAAAAAAAAAAATGGACTTGGTGAAATAATCTCAACAACAGATTGCAATGGTAGAAGGTATAATTTATAAAATTTAATACAACAGAAAACCTGAAAAATTAAGAAATATCTCTATTGTGATGCATACGGAAAAGACCCTGTGGACATGATTTATGAAAATACTGAAATAGAAAAATGTGTATGCTGTCACTTTTGTTAGGAGAATATCGATCAAGGAATTCAAATGGTAGAGTGGTCTGTCTATAGAAAACACATCTGGAGGAAAAGTCATCAGTTGAAGTCCACTAAAGGTGAACTTTGTGCATCACAGGGAAGAGTGGAATAAGTGAATGACAGATCCGGAGGGGCAACAGAAGATATCTGGCACTTGCATTGTCTCTCTAATAAATCAAGAAAGACTTTGCACACACAATTTTATCCCATTCACTTTTAATTTTAATTGCAGTTCATATACAGTGTTATTTTAGTTTCAGGTGTACAATATAACGACTCAGCAATTCTCTACATTACTAAGTGCTCATGGTGATAAGTATACTTTTAATCCCCTTCACCTATTTCACGCATCCCTCACTCACCTCCCTTCTGGTAACCACCAGTTTGTTCTCTAAAGTTAAGAGGCTGTTTTTTTATTTGACTCTCTCTCTCTTTTTTTCCCTTTGTTTTGTTTTTTAAATTCTACAGCTGAGTGAAATCATGTAGTATTTGTCTTTCTCTGACTTATTTTGCTTAGCATTATACTCTCTAGATCCATCCATGTTGTTGCAAATGACAAGATTTTGTTCTTTTTTATGGCTGAATAATATTCCATTGTAGATATATATACCACATTCTTTATCCATTCATCTATTGATGGACACTTGGCCTGCTTTCATAGTTTGGCTATTGTAAATAATGCTGCAGTAAACATAAGGGTGCATGTATCCTTTTGAATTAGCATTTTTGTATTCTTTGGGTCAATACCCAGTAGAACGATTATTGGACTATATGGTAACTCTATTTTTAATTTTTTGAGGAACCTCCTGTCTTCCACAGTGGCCGCACAATTTGCATTCCTACCAACAATGCAACAGGGTTCCACTTTGTCCATATCCTTGCCAGCACTTGTGTCCTGAGTTTTTGACTTTAGCCATTCTGACAGGTGTAAGGTGATATCTCATTGTGGTTTTGATTTGCATTTCTCTGATAATAAGTGATGTTGAGCATCTTTTCATGTGTCTGTTGGCCATCTGTATGTCTTTGGAGAAATGTCTGTTTATGTCTTCTGCCTATTTTTTAATTGGATTATTTGCGGTTTTTTGGTGTTGAGTTGTATAATTTCTTACTATTTTTTGGGTATTAACCCTTTGTTGGATGTGTCATTTGCAAGTATGTTCTCCCATTCAGTAGATTGTCTTTCAGTTTTGTCGATTATTTCCTTTGTTGGGCAGAAGCTTCTTATTTTGTGTAGTCCTAATCATTTTTTAAAATTTTGATTTTAATTTTTAAATTTACATCCAAAATAGTTGCGTACAGTGCAACAATGATTTCAGGAGTGGATTCCTTGATGCCCTTTACCCATTTAGCCCATCCCCCACCCCCCACAATCCCTCCAGTAACCCTCTGTTCTCCATATTTAAGAGTCTCTTATGTTTTGTCCCCCTCCCTGCTTTTATATTATTTTTTCTTCCCTTCCCTTGTGTTCATCTGTTCTGTGTCTTAAAATCCTCATATGAGTGAAGTCATAATCATTTTTTTTTTGCTTTTGTTTCCCTTATCTCAGGAGATATATCTAGAAAGGTGTTGCTATGACCAATGTCAGAGAAATTATTGCCTCTCCTCTCTTCTAGGGTTTTTATAGTTTTAGGTCTCACATTTAGGTGAGACCTAATCCATTTTGTTTATTTTTGTGTATGGTGTAAGAAAGTGGTCCAGGATCATTCTTTTGCATATAGCTGTCCAGTTTCCCCATACCATTTGTTGCAGAGACTACCAATTCATTTTTGTGGACCCCAGAGTAATGAATAGCACATTACATACTCTGGTTACTTGGTAAATGTTTGCTGAGCGAATGAAGAATGAATAAACAAATGAGAATAGAAAGGATAATATAGCACTGACCCTCAAAGCAACACTAATCCACCTTTCGACAGTAATACCTTCTATCACTTCGTACTGTAATAATCTGTTTTTATTACCACTCCCATCAGAGAGTGACTTTCTGAAGGGCAGGGACGATGTTTTTCATCCATATGTTTATACCCAGCGCTTGTAATTTAGCAGGCATTCAGAGAACGTTTGCTGAATAAATGAATGACAAAATTTTATATTAAGGGTGAGGAGTCTTAGTCTAAGAAAACAGAGATGTTTTCTTTTTATTTCATTTTTATCACAATAGAGGTTTAGAGGAAAGCCACGGGTACATGGTTTGGGGGCTTCTAACCCATGTAGAATCAGAGTCTGATTAGGAAATATACTTTGCAAGGGCACCACCTATACCATTTGGAGGAAAATATGAAATAAGACGATGTCTATTGAGGGCTCTCCCCAGAGCTGATTTTTACTCTGCTATTTCCCTGGGGACCTCTGGCGCAGTTTGCTCTGTTCCTAGCACAGCTTTTGGCCTCAGCCCTGACAGCAGCTTGGAGGCAGATAGGAACATTGTTTCATGAAGTAATTTAGATACGATTTAAAAAAAATCTCATCTTGGCACAAACCTTGCAAGAGCTTGGATTTAACCTGTTGTTATGACATTGCAAGGAATAATAAGTAAGCTGCAAACTGGAAAACTGCAGAAGCTTGGGAAGAAAGAACTTAGATTGCAATTTGCACACAAGCCGCTCAACATAAAATAAAAGGGTGCTCAAAAGAATAAAGTACTCGAGTTAGTTTAGAGTGCTCATTTCCACATATAATCACAGAGAAAGTGCTTGAAGAATTCCCTCTCTGCTTTAATTTCCAGAAAGGATAGATACTTGGAATTTCACAATGATAAATAAAGCCTATAGCCAGGGACGGTTGGAATTGATATTAGGCCAGAGATTTGAGGGTCCGATTTTGGTTTATATTCCAAGGCCCCTTTAGAGCTCCCACATCTGATTAGGTCTCAGAGATCCACTTCATTACCTAGCTCCGGAAGGATGCGGAAGTGGGGCTGTCTGCTGATCCAACCATAGAAGGAGAGCTAGAGCTTCAAGAGATGAGAGATACAGGGTCCAGCTTTGTCGTAATACAGAGGAGGGGCAAATCATTCAACTTCTCTAAGCCCAATTTCTTCATCTGTAAATGGTGATCGAATGAGGAAAAGCATGTAAAGCAGGGCCAGGCACACTGCGTGTATGCCCCGAGGCCGTAGTTAGGAGCGCTCAGGCTCAGAGAGGGGAAGTCACCAACTCCAGGTCGCGAGCACACTCATATCCACTTTCTAATCCGACATTGTTTCTATGTTTGTTTGTTTGTTTTTACATAACTTAGTGAGGTGACATTCACATTACAGTGAATTAACCATTTTAATGGAACAATTCAGTGGCTTTTTATACATTTACAATGTTGTGCAGCCAACCACCTCTGGTCTAGTTCCAAAACATTTCCATCACACCAAAGTAAAACCTATACCCATAAAGCAGTCTCTCCCTTTCTCTTTTTTCCCAGCCCCTGGCAATCACTAATCTGAGTTATGGCTATGGAATTACCTATTCTGGGTGTTTCATGTAAATGTAGTTATTCATTATGTGACCTTTTGTGTCTGGCTTCTTTTACTGAGCCTAATGTTTTAGAGGAATCTTTAAAAAAAAATCTAGCAATCTGTTTTTTTTTTATTTTAAGGTAAAATTTGCCTTCAATAAAATGCACAGATTTTAAGTATAGAGTTTAAAGAGTCTTAACAAATGTAAATACTTATAAATCAAAATGTAGAACATTTCTTTCACCCCCAAAATTTCTCTTTTTAAAATGAATTTAATTCTATGTATTTTATGTTTTTGTTGCTATTGTAAATTTTTAATTGCTTGTTGTCAGTATTTAGAAATATTAATTATTTTTATATATCAACCTGATATCCTGTCACCATGGTAAATTATTTCTTTGTTCTAGTAGTTGTTTTTTTTTTTTTAATAGATTCCTTAAAATTCCCTAGTTAGACAATCATGGCTTCTGTAAATAAAAGGCAATTTGACTTCTTTTTCCAATTTGCAGAACTTTTACTTCTTTTTCTTGCCTTATTGCTCTGGCTAGGACCATCAGTGCATGAGACTGGAAGCAGGAACGTGGACACCTTGCCAAAATAAGTCTGGGAATGAAGCCCAAGGGGTTTGCCATGCTAGTGGCATGAGAGAGGCAAAAGGAAATAGAAAAGGAGACAGAAGTGGAGGGCTACAGAGTCAGAAATGCCCCCTGATGACTCTCATCAGCACAGGCAGAAGACAAACCCTTGCCATGAAGTATCCTCAAGTCCCTAATCTTGTCTTTTTGTATCTACAACGGACCAAGGCAGGACCTAGATTAGTGGATTCCTGCAAGGTTTTTTGAGCAGTTTTTAGGTACTTAGTCTCTGCTTCCCACATGTGTTGTTTCTAATTATAAAATCATCATGGACACAATTTAGGAACATTTGCTGCCCAGGAATTATGATTTATACCATGTGGTATGTGTTGCAGCTGAGTTTCATAAACTGACTTACCAATGTGATAGAATCAAATGCACTCAAAGACTGGCAATTTTTACTGAGCTGGAGGTTATCCAGTTTTTTCACTCACAGGATTTTATTTTCCTCAGGCTTTAAGGCATCCTCCAAAAGTTGAGAGTTTACCTGGACTTTTCATGTGCATAATTCATTTTTGTTCCTCGTAGAGACCCAAGTAAGCAAATCCAAGGGCATTTTCTTTTCTAGCTGAGGAAATGGAGGCTCAGAAAGACAAATGACTTACCCAAGATCACACACAGCACAAATAGCAAGGCTGGGACTGGAACCTAAGTTCACTCTCCAAACCTATATATTTTCTTTGACCTGCTATTGTCTCCTTACAGAGATAATGCAGAAACCCAGGCCCTGCATCCAGATTTACAAAAGACTGGGAGTTCGGGATTGGATAGGTTTCCAAACAAAATGTAGGGGACTGTTACTCTAATGATCAATGTGTTAATACTGCATAACATTAACCATACTTTTCAATTGACTAGTACAAATGGGTAAGACTCCGTCAAAATTTTCACCTCAGCAAAAGAGAAGCTGGAAGGTGTTTATGAATTTTTTTGCTCAGGATATTTCCAAACTATAAAAGAAGAGATTAGGGAAGTATCAAGTCAGAAGAGAGATAAGACTAAGTAATCGATGGTATGAAAAGTGACCTTGAGAAAAGATGGCTGATTGGGTGACAGGAGTCTGATTAAGTCTTCATAGACTGAAGTTCTAAGACATCTTTCTGGGGATGGAAACTATCTATACTGAATGGTCAGAATATGAAACCATGTGCAGTTTCTCAACTATAACCTGCTTTTCTGCCCCCACAACTTTTCCTCGTGTTTTTCTCTCTTCCTAGATTTCCTTTTCTTCTGTTAACCAGTGATGAACTCCCACTCATCCATCAAGCCCCAGGTAAGATCACATGTTCAAGGAAGGCCCCAGTAGGTCCCAGAGAATTCTCTGCTCCTCTTCTTTATGAGATTTCCCTCTACCTTGACCATATTTCTAAGAAGTGAAGTACAATAATATCCAAGTGTATTTAAATTATTTCTCCATATCTAACCACTTAAATCTACAGTTCTTGAGACAGGAGACTGTGTCTTCTTCATCTGTTTACTGCAAGACCTGCATAAATGCTAACACAGTAGACTGTCAAAGGCTTTCTCAGCAAACAGTGAAAAAAACTTGCAACACTGAAAAATTCTTTTATTAAACATACCTTATATAGCTAAAAAACTCATACACATTTGCATATTGTCTCTAGGTTAGATGCCCTACGAAAAAGAAATAAATGTCAACATTTAATGAGATTTCTCTGCTTACAATCATGCTGTGGGAAGAGAACATTGCCACTGCTTACAGAATTTATTGACATCCAAGATTACATGTTGCTTTTGGAATGCACACCATGAAATAGGAAGAGAATGGCTAGGAAAATGTGAAAATGTGGACATGATGGTAAAAAAAATAATCTTAAAATTATATTTGAGTATATTTTTATTCAAGTTAACTATCATAAATCACATAACTAAGTTACACATTCATCTAGAGGACAACCTAGATCCAGATATAAGTCTCGAGACCTATTTGCTGTGTGAGCTCCTGAGCTTTTTTGAACCTTGTGTGTCTGTTAAATGGAGGCAATGTATATTTTTGGAAAATGTAAACTATTTGTCATTAAAATTTTTTGATGTAAAGAGGCTAATTACCCCTAAACCCCTAGCTTCAACCCATTTCCAATTAAAAGTCCAATGGAATTATTTTTAGAATTTGGTGAGATATTTTCAAGTTCATCTAGAAAAATATCAGGGTAGCGTGAGTCAGGAACACCTTGGAAAAGAATGATGGAATGATGAAGGCCTGCTACTACAGATACATGAAAGCATGTTAGAAAGTTACAAAGTAATTTAAAAATTGTTGGTACAGGGATAGGGCCAGACAGATGGATAGTATACTAGATTTTAGTAAGTGATAAAAATGAGATTTCAAATTAGGAATAAGAGCAGAGATTATTTAGTGAATGGATTGGCACAATTGGCTTGTCATCTGGAAAAAATGGTAGCTAGTGCTATGTGTTAGGCATAGCTCTCCATATTTTATACCAATTAACATTTTTAATTTTCACAGGAATTCCATAAGTAGATACTATCATTATCACTATTTTACAGATGAGGAAATTGAGATACAAACAAGCTAAGTAGTTCATCCAAGATCATACAAGTAGTCAGAAGTAGAGCTGGAACTGGAACCCGGGCAGCCTAGACTCTGGGTTCATTGCTATTAACCATTATGTTTTACTTTCTCACAGCCTCATGACTTGCACCCAAATACATTTCAAACAGATTGAAGTTTTTAAAGTACATTTAAAACCAAAATATAAAAAAATCTTTATATAATTTTGGGATATGTAAGGTGTTTTTAAATGACATTAAAATCAGAAATTATAAAAGAAAAAAAGATTTGACTGTATAAAAATTAAAAATATTTTAGCAAAACCAAGCCAATCCAACAAAATACAAAATATTACAAATTAAACTAGATCAACCAAGCAACAACAGAGAAAATCCACAGAAAACACCGTCAGATGACACACTGGCACGCATGTAAGCAATGTGGTTAAATATTAATAGATCAATGAATAAAGAAGGAGTTCAATAGAGGATTTGTGAATTAACTCCTGGTATATTCATGCACCATAGAAAATCACTGTTTTTGGAGACAGTAGTGTAGCTTGTCATTCACTGCATGGAAATATGCCTGTGATACATTAGTCAATGAATAGAAAATTAAAAACTTACACTATGACTCTATTTTGTGTGGGGGGGAGAGAAAGCATGTGGGTGCTTGCGTGAGTGTGTGTGTGTGTGTGTGTGTGTGTGTGTGTGTGTGTGTGTAAGAAAAAGCCTGAAGTGGTTATATCTCAAAAATATCTCAGGGTGGTGTGCTTATGGATAATTTTTACTTTCCTTTTTTTTTTTTCACTTTTATTGATTCTCAAAATTCCTTACAATATACATGTATTTCTTCAACTTTGAAGTGGACTAAGCCTTGAATTACCCTTTTCCATAAAGTTAGAAGAGGAATATTCTAAGAACATGATAAATTTATGTATTCCTAGATGACAGTAGTTTCTATGATGTTTTGGTGGAAAGCTTTAGAAAGGTTTAGAGAGAGTGGCTTATAGTGAAAAGCCAGTGACACCATATAAGTTACTAATTTCTACATTTCAATTTCAGTGTGCTCTGAGAACATGACCTATATATACAATTTCTACTTTTGGGAATTTATCTTGCCTTTATTTTTGTAGCCAAATATATGACCTACATATGTAAGTGTTCCTTAAGGTCTTATAATGAAGGTATATTCTCTTTTCTTCCCCTGAAATCACTATGTATATATTAACTTATTAACTTTGTTATTCAGATTGTCTATATATTTGGTTGGTTTTTATCTACTTGAATGGCCAAAGTTGGGTTGGTATTTTAGTCTCTAATAGTTGTGTTTCTGAACATTTTACCTAGTATTTCTAATTTATATGCATTGTTATTCTTGAAATTTCTGTGTACTGTGTTTTTTGTCAATATGCAAGGATATTCCCAGTCCTGTTTAATACTACTTGCTGCATATTCTCTTTTGTCTGAAATTTTTATTGTGAGTCCTAATTCCTATTTGATTGGACTTGCTAAAACATAAGAATGCTTTCCCTTTCTTTGTATGTTTAATCTTTTAAAATAATTTAATACTTTGGATTTATAGGTGTCTCTTCCAGTTATGTTTTGATTTCTGACCATTTGTGTTTACTGTCACAGCTGATACATTTGGTCTCATTTCTATTACCTTCTTTCTATTATGCTCCCATACTGATTTATTTTATTAGAGTTTTATTCTCCAGAGTGGGATGCATGTGTCCCAGCTTGTGTATAAGATCATTCATTGGAAAGTCAGAAGAAAATATTTTTTTATTGAAAAATAAGAAAGATATTAAGCTTTAGTAATATTTAATATGCTTTGATACCGGTATTTTGCTCAGGTCCACATGTAAGGCAGACCCACTCTGTTTATTCACAGTGAGTGAGGTAGAAGAGAGTGATTTCTAGAGTCAGGGTGAATGATGGTGACACTTTTACATTTTGCTCAGTTTTCTTGATTCACTGGAATTTAAGTGTGCTCAGGTAAGTGGTTTTAAAGGTTATTTCTTTTACTTTTATCTATGCTAATTCACAAAATTGGCAAGAATCTTAAAAATAATTCCTGGGGAAAAAAAAAAAGAAAGGCAGGTTAAAAGTAACGTCCATTGTGCAGGCACAAACACAAGAGAACAACAATAACAACTCTCTCCCTTCCACCACCACCACCACCCCCCAAAAAGTAGACTAGGTAATACTTTCCCTTTTCCTGGCAGGAATTCACCATCAGCCACATTATGAGGTAATAGAGAACGTTTTCAAAACGGATGTTTGGAAATGTTTCCTGGTGTTTCCATTGCTATCTGATACGTTGCTGAAATCAATATAAATGTTACACTTATAAAAAATAGTCTCTCATATCAACATACTTTAAAAACTTGAAATAGAATTTTTATCCTATTTAAAAGTTTTAGAGAATTTTAAAACCATTTGTTGAGGAATAAAAATATAAGACATACTGGTACCTTTTCAAGAACAATTGAAAGTGGAAATTTACTACCACATTTCAACAATAACAATGACATAATTGGTGGAGGGGGAAATAGAACACAAGTGTCATGATTTTTAAGTGTAGCCAGTGACATGTTTCTTTGCCTTGAGTTTGTCTAATCTCCGTGAAAGATCTTATTTAGTTATTAGTCATGAAAACCAAGTTTGAAATAAAAACGGACCGAGAATTGCACCTTTGAATTGCTACATTGCAAGATATGGAACCAAGACTTTCAAAAACATTGAAAGCAAATTTAATCATTCTTCTCTCAATAAAAGTTATTATTTTAGTGAAACCAAAAATTGTTTGTATTATTAGTAGAACTTGTTTTAAATTAATGTTAATTTCAGGTTATATCTCATGCTTTTCATGATTCTGTTACTGTATGTTCTATAATGAATGTACATATACATGTACATACAATGGTACATGTATTTATATATAATTTATTAATAATTCTGGAGTGCCTGGATGGCTCAGTTGGTTAAGCATCTGACTCTTGACGGCAACTTAGGTCATGATCTCACGGTTTGTGCTCTTTCTCTCTCTCTCTCTCTCTCTCACAATAAACAAACTTAAAAAAAAATCATTGCAGCGGAGATATATTGCTCGAAGTCTCACTGATAAAAATAAGAAGGGCAGTTTTTAAATTTGGCTTATATATTTTTCCTTTAATTAAAAAAATTTGAATGTATTTTCTCTAATTATTGATGTTGAGAATTAAACTATGTTTATTTCCATTGCATAAGAAAGTTAACATACTTGCATATATTTTTTCCCTCATGTCCTAATTTGTATTGAAAATAAGTTTTGATTTTGACCCAAATTATTATCATTTTCATCATGTAGCTTCCTTTCTGAGAATTATTATTAATGTCTATATTAGGTTTTAAAACCATATTTATAATTATTTAAACAACTTTAATTATATCACTGAAGCTTTTCTACAACTTCCACATTCTTGAATTGTAAAAATTTTGGTTTATGTCTTGATTAAATCAATAATTGATTTTTTTTTTTTAGCTTCATATACAGACTCAATTGCTTAGTTATAGAATTCTTTGTCACAATATTTTCCCCTCAAAATGCTGTAGACAGCACTCCGTTGTTTCTGGAAATTTGCAATACAAAGATGTCTGTTTTATCTCTACTGTATTTTTTAATGTTATTTTTTTTTCTTCATTTTGATTTCTGTGATTCTTCTACTGGTTTCTCCTGGACTTACTCCCATGGCTATTGTCTTTATCTTCTCACCTGGCACTAGAGGGTCTAAGATAGCCTCAGATGGTTTCATGCAGTCTGGGGCCTTGGTATTGGCTGTTACAGGGGTCTTTCTCCAACCTCTCTCTCTAATGACCCAGGCCACATTACATGGTGATGAGGATGTCCCAATAGGTGAAGACAGAGCTCAAGGCCTAGGCTCTAGAACTTGCCCACGTTACTTCTGACACTTCCTGTTAGTCTAGACAAGTCACAAGGCCAGCCAGATTCTATCCACCTCTGGATAGAGGGTGTGGCATTGTGATTGATAATGAGAAATATACATTTGATCTTTATCCCTGTTCTGAAGCTAAAACCTGTGGAATCTCCACAGTGACATATCTTTTGGATGCTAATGAGAAGGTGGTGGCTGGGGGCTTCTGAATAGACTCAAGGGAATCAACCACATGATTAGGGGGTTGGAACTTTCAGGCCTACCTTCCAATCCCTGGGGAGGGGAGAGGGACTAGTGCTTGACTTAATCAGTGATGGCCAATGACTTAATCATACCTACATAGTGAAGCCTCTATAAAAATCCTAACTGAAGGGGTTTGGAGAAGTTCACTTTGCCAAACACATGGAGGTACTGGGAGGGTGGCATGCCAGAGAGAGCGTGGAAGCTCATGTCCCTTTCCCAACACCTTGCCCTGTGCGTCTCTTACACCTAACTGTTCCTGTGTCGTATTCTTTTATAATAAACTGATAATGTGGTTCGTAAATTGTTTTCCTGAGTTCTATGAGCCATTCTTTTTTTTTTTTTTTTTTTTTTTTAATTTTTTTTTCAACGCTTTTTATTTATTTTTGGTACAGAGAGAGACAGAGCATGAATGGGGGAGGGGCAGAGAGAGAGGGACACACAGAATCGGAAACAGGCTCCAGGCTCCGAGCCATCAGCCCAGAGCCTGACGCGGGGCTCGAACTCACGGACCGCGAGATCGTGACCTGGCTGAAGTCGGACGCTTAACCGACTGCGCCACCCAGGCGCCCCTCTATGAGCCATTCTAACACATTGTTGAACCAAAGGAGGGATTCATGGGACCCCCAATTTATTGCCAGTCGGTGAGAAGCACAGATAAAAACCTGAACTTGTGATTGGCATCTGAAGTTGGGGTAGTCTTGTGGAACTGAGCCCTTAACCTGTGGGATCTGATGTGAACTCCAGGTAGCTAGAATACCCAGCTATCCACAGAGAATTGAAGAATTGCTTAGTATGGAAAAATACTCACACATCTGTTGTCAGAAGTGAAGTATTAGTATTAGTGTGAGCATAGTAGAGTATGGAAAAACAGAGTTTTCCTTTAGTTGGTAAAGACAGTATAGAGAAGAAGTAGAATTTTTCCTTTCCCAATGATGCAGGCTAGGTCCAAGGAATTAGAGGGGATTCCACAGTTTTAGCCAAGAGGGTCCTTGGCTTTGTGCAGCCTAGAAATCAAATGCAAGTGTAAGGAAAGCGAGAATAGAGTTTATTGAAGACCTAGAGAGAGTGCGGAGTGTCTGGGAGACTGGGAAAAGAAAGAAGAGTGAATCTTGTCTTTACCTGGGTTCTGGGGTTGTATTGAGACTTGTGCTCTGGTGTACATGTCTCCTCAGGTGTCCAGGAGCAAAGAAAGGTGAGTATTTAGGTGTCTTCTGTAAGCCACTTGTGCCCTAGAGCCAGGGGTCTTGGTGAGTTAGTGGCCTGGAAAATGCACATGATAACTCCTCCTTGTCACTCATTAGATGTTGTCTATTGTGCTAGAAGTCTCCAAGGAAATCAACTCCTTGGCCTTTACAAGGAGGACAAACATTATCTGTACTATAAGGTGTGGGTAAGGCAGGGATGCAGATCCTAACAAGAATGAAAGCAGGAAAAGGAGCAAAAAAGCAGTCCTTTATGGAGTTTCTTTAGTTTCCCTATCTCACCAAGGCATTGCAGTCACATTGCAACAGGGCATGGATGCTGGGAAAGTAGGAATTTGCAGCCATTAAACAATGTGCATGAATTAAACTGCAACATTCTTAACAATAGAAGTTTATTCTCTACCCTCCTCCACCCCTTGATGATCCAGAGTCCTAGTTTTCTTCCATTCCTGAGGACCTTTCTGCCAAAGCAGGCAGATTTGACAGAGAAGACATACTGGTTTCTCAAAAGCCTTAGTCGAACTTCACTTTTACTCATATTCCTTTGGCAAGAACTGTTCTTATGGCTCTACCGTAATGTGAAGTGGAAGGTATCTTCCAAGAATAACAGTGGAAGGGAGACCATGAATCTTTGGTGGACAGTCAGTCATCTATGCCACATCCAACAGTTGTTTTGTATTGTTTTGTTTTGTTTTTACTTCCACTCCTGACTCTGTTATCAGAGACTCATTCAGAAGCCCTCCAGAGTCTTTCTGAGAAACAAATTAGTATATTTGTGTTATTTCTTCGAGTACATGTTTCAAAAGAAGCATTTTATGTCTTCAAGGTGATTTTCTTATTCGTACGTGCAGCTTCTTTTCAGGACCTAGGACCAACCCGCTGTTTGGCATGGCCTCCTACTTGACGTGGCCTTTTGCTTCTGTTGTGAGCAGTTTCTTCTTGAGATGGGTCCTGGCTTAAGGAGAAAGGCTAGCAGCAGAACTAGCATTTTGATGGTTGGGTTTTCCCATCCCAAGATCTCTTTTCACCCCTGCAAATTACTCTTCTAGGGATTGTCTTGGTCCCTCTCCTTCCTTTCTACTCCTTCTCTATCATAGGGACAATCATGAATAGAGCCTAAATGGTGCCTTGGGTGCATTACCATTAGCCTATATGAAATATACATCCCCTAACGTGTTGGGCATATGTATGGCATCCTTCCTATTTTCCAACGCTGATGCTGGTTTTTCCCTAATTTTATATCCGTTGGTCATCCCATTTGACTGAGGGTGGAGGGCTGAGTGTTGGATGCCTGCACTTACATCACCATCAGATGCAGAGGAATTACACAGTCTTCCATTGAAATGCTTGTGGAAATTATATGGCGTGTGATATCAGTTTCTTTAAAACACCTTGTAAACTTTTACTCTTGCAGAACTATCATAAATCTGTTTAATTCAACAGTTTACACTAAGTATTCCAGTATTCCACTTCGAAATAAAGCATGTTTCTGCTTGATTGAAACTTTGCACTGTTGGAAGTTGTTAAGAATACCATTTGTTGCAGCCAAACTTCTCCATATCTGATAAGCAAAAATCGTGATAGATAACTCAGTGTGTATTTGTTCAGTGGGGAGTTGCTGAGACCGCACAGCTGTGCCAGAAGTGGTACTCAGCACTGGGCTGCAGGCATCAGGAATGGCGCTTCTGCCCTCATGCTGCTCACAGTTGTTGAGGAGCAGACAGTAATTGAATCAGTGGGATGATGTTTTGGAATATGAACCTCTCCCCCCTTGCACGTGACCTTTCCTTGGCGGCTTTCACGCTGACTCTGGGGAAACAGAACTGAAAGGGTAAGAAACAGAGAGGTTTTCTTTTCTTGTTGTTTTTTTTTAACCTTCAGCACAGACTTTCTTTTTCTTGGTTTTCTTTTTCTTGTTTTTTTTTTTTTAACCTTCAGCACAGGCTTTTGAGACGCAAAGGGCAGGCTGGAGGGAAGCAGGGTGTGAACTTTTATGCCAACACAGGAAATCTGAGAAGAGTTGTCTCACTTGTGGTTTCGGCGTGGTTTGGGAGGAGGAGGAGAAGTGACCTTGTGCAGCTGGGGCATGTGAGGTGGAGGGGAAGACCTGGGTGTCCATGTGGTAGGGTGGCAGGGTCCACACAGTGGTCCTCTACAGCTTCTTCAGCCCAGGATCTCGCTGAGGTGCAAGAAGTTTTTCCATGGCTTGGGACAATTATAAACCCTCCTCAAAAAAAAAAGAAAGAAAGAAAAGAAAAGAAAAGAAAAGAAAAGAAAAGAAAAGAAAAGAGAAGAGAAGAGAAGAGAAGAGAAGAGAAGAGAAGAGAAGAAAAGAAGAAAAGAAAAGAAAAGAAAAGAAAAGAAAAGAAAAAAGAAAAGAAAAGAAAAGAAAAGAAGATGCTGAGCACCATGACACCCAAAGAAGCAGCTGATGATAGAGAGGAGGAAGCCTCTGGGTTGGTTTTATGGCAGTAATGGGCAAGGGCAAAACCCACTCCCTTTCACTGATACCTATAATGTGAGATTCTGAAAGAGATTTCTATGGAGATGGCTGCTGAGCAAAGAGAAAAGGGGATGGTGCTGAGAAGGGTCAGCAGGATGGGGCTTCACTAGGGTGTCAGTTCGACACCCTCAACCCATGTCCTTCCGGGTCAGGTGTCTGATAACACGGGTGGCGTGAAGGTGATTGTGGGGTTTTAATAACATAGATTTTGAACTCAGTGTGAAAACACCGTTCAGCAAGACTGCCAAATGTATTTATATGAAAAAATTTTTGAAGGCATGTGAACCACATCATGTGCAACCGTATGTTCAATAAAGACCACCATAATTAAAAAAAAAAATACATAAAATCATGATCACCCTGGAAAACCCTAATCTCCAAGCACAGAGTAGGGAGTAGATTATGAACATACTAAAATGAAGCATGAAATATCTATTACATATGTAATATATAAACGTATTTATTCCTATAGGAAAATTATCATGGTTTGTGGGATTATGGAAGAGTTTTCTTTCTCATTTTTCAAGTTTCAAATAATGAACATGTATTTTATAATTAGAGAAATTGTGATTATAATTCTTCTGAAAATAGGAAATTGGGACTCTGTTCTCACAAAGATTTTTTTCCATATATTTTTCACTATAAATTATCTTCGTGTGTCTATCAAAATAACAATTAATATGGAAACATGAAATTAAGATTGTGTTAAAAATTATTTTGATAAATTTTGTTTTAAGGAGGAGATTGTTTTGTTTTGTCCAGCATCTTTTGAAGCTATAACTGTACCATAAAAATTTGGTATTTTCAGCATAACTAATAACTTCTCAATACTGTTGCTTTGAGAAGAGAAAGAAATGTGGTTCTTTGTTCTTGAAACCAAAGACAAAGGATCATATGGCCCCGTTTCCTCTAACTTACTTCATTGGGTTTGACTTATTTTGACATCAATTCCATGTCCTGTTTCCGTAATCTGCTTGACATTGATCTCAACATTTCATTAGGAATTCATGGTGGAAAGAAATTACTCTGAACATTTGTACCTTGTTCTTACAGTAAATGAAGTGTCATTTACATTTTATATCTTTTCCTGCTAACCTGTAACCCTGGAAGACTTTGGTACTTTTCCATTATTAGCTCAAAGATATTTATTATCATTTCCCCTCTTGATTTATGCTGAGGCCTCAGTGATTGAGCTGTGATTCTCAGGGTCATTATATAAAATTGCGTAAGTGATCCATGAACAAAAAAACTCTTTAAATTTCTTGACAACAAACTGAAGGAGGAGTTGGTTTCCTAAGTTTTCCTTTTATAAAAGGGCTGTGTTATTATAATGGCACAGTTTTAGCTACTGTGGTTTGATCTTCTGGGTGTGAAAAGGTACAAATTTAAATTCTAGAAATGACATTTTATAGCAGAAAGAGCACTAGCTTTAGAAATGACAGACCTGAGTTCTCATTTAGCACTCAGATAATTACTTGCCGTGTGTTCTTAGACAAGTTACTAAGTTCTCTGAGCCTCTATTTTCTCATCTTAAACTGAGAATCAAAAAACAAAACAAAATTATTGGGATTATTACGAGGGTGAGAGAGTGCCTTATTGGTAGTAAATGCTCAATAAATGATGGTAACAATGTGTTCGTATCTTTGCTTTCTGCTCTGTCAATTTCTGTATTGGTGGAATGGCTGGCACATACTGAACGACTTACCAACTGTGGCTCTGAACTTGGGCATTTAGAAAGGCGTGGTTTGGAATGTAGGAGGTTATCTGTCTAGTGGCTTTGAAAACTCAATTGAGAGTGCTCAGTCCCACATTTGCAGTGACGAGATCAAACAGCCACCATCAGCGACATTGTGACTACTCTGAAATACACCCCCAAATCAGAAGGTTGCCTAATCATCTTAACTGTGAAGCTCATTTTATGTATTTATGTACTTATTTCAATACCTGTTCATTGAGCACCTACCAAGTACCTGGATACAGAGTAAAAAGGGCAGACAGGGCCCCTGGTTGTATGGAAATGTCTTTTGAGGCTGGAGAGAGTTAAGAAGAAAACCGGATGAGTGAATAAATAAAATAACGGGAGCTTGTTGGAAATGTTGGGGACTCGGTCAGAGAGTAACAGAAGACGTATTGAGATAGAGGGGTCCTACTCCTGGAAGGCCTCAGGCTATGGCTGACATTCAAGCTTCAAAGAGAAGCAGCAACTTCTGCAGAGAATGGGGCCAAGACCAGTCCAAGAAGCCAGAAAAGCATGTGCAAAGCCCTAAGTCTGGGAACACGGAACATTTGATGAATATCCAGGTTGTTGTCAGGGCCACGGCAAGTTTTTCTTCTATCATTCCACTTGTTGAATGAGAATTGATGAAGTGGAACTTATAACCTGAGACCCTTGTTAGTCAGGTATTAAAATATTCTGGAATAGAATAGTCCAGAAGATTATATATAGATAGGCAGGCATCATTTCTACTAAGATAGATTTACAGGCCATGAAATAAAAGCTATCCAGCCCTCTTGTTTGTTTTTATAAATAACAATGATGATATAATAATAATACCACTATTACTCTATTGTACACTTGTAATTCACAGAAAGCCAACTAAATATTAGAATGTTGCTATTTCTTGGTTTGTAAAAACTTTTAAAAGTACTCATGTTGATTTCCCACTCTGGTAGATGAGGATTTACCCCTATCCACAGTGCGCATTTCCCCACTTTCAAAATAATTATGTGACCGTATAAAGATGATTCATAGCTGGGCACGCAGTATTGCACGATTCCTTTTCTCGCACAATATTTCATTGTCCTTGGAGTTAATCTTGTTTTTGTCCTTTGCTTAGGTTTCTATGTTCTCTTCAGTTCATCCCCAAATTTACTCCCAGTTGTGTAAAATCAAAAACATATTAGATAGTTTATTAATCTCATCTCCTTGAAGAACTTTCTTCTGTATTCTTTTAACCTGCTCCCACCTGGGATGGTGTGGTGAACATGGAGATGTGTTGCCCAGAAGCCCTTTCAAGGGCGGGATCTTTTTTTGTTCCAGCTGCCTCCCCTGCAGAGAGCTGGCCCTCCCAAGGGCATGGCCTTCCCAAGGTGGCCTGTATCCAAAGATCGATATGGAGAGGGAATAAAAGGCACTTCAGCCCACTGTGGGATAACTTCAACGTGCTGTAATATTCCACAGCTTCCCGAGGGGGTGGCCAAGGTATTATTTTATCTGCATCACAATGCAGTTCTTCAGTCTGCTCAGTCTTGCCTCTGTCTTATCCTCTTGTCCTCTTGTCCTCTCCTTTCTTCCTATAATCTGAGAAGTATTGATCGCTAATAAATATTCTGCATGCGAAACCCTTCAGTGCCTGCTTCTCAAACTAGTTACTCTCTAGGGAGAGTTTTCTTGCAATGTCCCTTCACTATCATCCTGGAGATTCCCTTTGATACATGTTAGATTCTCTATTTTTAGGATCTCAAGCCTTCTTCTCTTTGCTTTACTCTCTAGTAGTTTCCCAAGAAGAGTTACAAGGAAATTATCTTTTTAAAACCTGTGTGTCTGAACATTTATTCCTATCACATATAGCTGATAGCTTAGTTGGGCATAGTCTTCAGGGAAAGAAATAATTTCCCTCAGAATTCTGAAGGCATCGTTCAATTTTCTTTTGTTTCCACGTTTTGTGTTAGGAAGTATGATGCCAGTACAACTCTTAAGCCTTTACATGAAAGCTGTATTTCTTCTCTGCAAATCTGTAGGATCCTCTTTGTTCCCATTGTTTTGAAATTACATCTTTCTCCAGTTTAGGATTCTGGTAGTTTATTACTACTCATCCAGTTACTTTCCACCTTCCCAAATTTTCTTTCTCTTAGCTCCTCTGTTTTCTTTGTCCTTCTATATCTATACTTTAAAGCAAACAGACGGGCAGACAAACAAACAATAATAACACATTATAGTGCCTTTTGGGAAGGAGGGAGCAAGGGGTTAAGTATGTATGTTTAGCCCCACATTTTTAAACAGAGATTGAATTCGATGTTTTCAAGGAAAAGTTTATCTGGGGAAGCTGCTATATCTTTCTTTCCTCTCCTCCTCCCTTTGAGTTTTTTTTTTATTCTTTCCCATAAGCGCTAACTGCATAACTATGCCAAATGAGAAGTTGTGTCTATAAAAGTCATTGTTTTGGTGCCTTTGATTCTACATATCCATGGCTAGGATATAGAGATAGCTCCGCTCTCTTCCAATTCCAGTCCTGTGTAGACTGTGCTAAGAGCCAACAAACTGCTGTTGACAAGGAGGAGAAGTCATATTTATGCATTCTAGTTAAGTTGGTCACCTGTGAATTTCCGTAAGACTCAACCTAAGGAGTGTCCATTTTCAATAAATGCAGAGAGCTGCAGGTTTCTTGAGAAAATTGAATTAGTGAAATAGATCCTTAAGTCCACTACTGAAAACTCTTACCCACAAGTACTTTTTTGGTGGGAGTGACTGACACGGTGCAAACAGAACCCCTCGGCTGAAATTAATGAATAATTAGTTGAGAGACAAGAGAGAGAAAATGGATCCCAATAAATCAGTTCCCCAATTCTTTACAACCTTTAGAATTAGATATGCTCTAAATATGAGATGCAACTGTTTACCATTATGTGCTAAATAATATAAACTCCTAGAACATAATTCTTATGGTCATTAATTGAGAAAGTGAGAAAATTGGAAGCCCTTAACTTCTTGTTCTATCTGTTCTAGTGAAAGAGCACTAGCAGAACAGATATCCCAACCCCACTTAAAAAAAATTCAGCCACTATATTTAATATCTTTGTGACTTTGGGTAAGTTACTTTGGTTAACTTTGGGTTACTTTGGGTAAGTACTTTGGGTACTTTGGGTAAGATATACGTTCTGTATTTGTATTATGGAGAAAATCTTAATTTCTTCATAGGGTTGTTGTTAATGAATTAATGTACGTAAAGCTTTGAGCATGACAATGTTTATATATGGTAGGTTTTCAATCAATATAGTTTTCTTCCCTCTTGTCATCTGTGTTCGGCCAAGAACATTGTAATTTGTATGTGCAATAAAATTTGGGGGCCACACTATTAATACTCTTTTGAAGAATCTACTAGACAAGGAGGTTTCATCTATATTAACTGAACGGTGAATTCAGGTGGGTCTTAATCCCCTCCATACACGTTCCATCCTCAAATTAAGGCCAATTTGAGGTGGCATGAGGGCCTCAGAATGAGGGAAGATTTCATAGCTAGAGTTAACTGCAGCAAAGAAAATTGGGGTCTGTAAATAAGAACTGACAGCTAAAGCAAAGATTAATCTTAATGGCACGCATTAACAATATGCAATTCGAGATTGGCAGTGGAGAATTCTCCCTGAGAACTGGCATTAGGCAGTATGGGTCTTGACAAGAGAATTCACTTGGGCAAGCACATTCATTCAATACGCCTTTTCTGTCCCAAAGACATTAGCATACCCAGAGACCCACAAGATCAGGGAAAGTGGCCTCCTTATTCACATCAAATCATTGTATGTACAGACCGTTTCCATTTAATGTAATTGTCATTCGGCTGTAAAAACTCACTTGTATAACTTAGAAGTGACAAGGAAATTGGATGGAGCTTCACATGGTTGACTCTCGGAGAAGAATGAAGCAGTGACTAGAAAGCTTGAAATTAAACCCTAGTGTCTGTAAAGGTTTAGGGGGGTTGTGTTCACATACAAAGCGATGGCAGAAAGGAGCCCAGTTGGGTTATTTAGGACTTTCACCAGACTTGTTTCATAGGATACTTCTCTTGGGTCGGATTCTGGACTGAAGGGTACCACTGTGACCACCAACTCCTCTTCATGCTTGAGGGTGGTGAAGAGCCAAAGGGCCTAGGGACCATGAAGTGCCTGGATATTGCTTCCTTCAGAGTGTTCAAACTATTGTTGACGCTCTGGGCCAGTCAGGCAACATAACTTTTTTTTTTTTTTTTTTTTTAATGCCTCATTTGAGTAGATCCAGTTACAACTGCATTTATCCTTCCCAATGAGAATCTTATAAATATTAGTGGAAGTTATCTGAAAGTCTTAGAAAAGGGAATATACAAAAATATTGCAGCTTTTACATTTCAAAGGATATATTTAAGTTGTAAACTGATAAAAAGCTTACTTTGTTAACTGTGCTTTCTTAACAGCTGAAAGATAAGTATCTTTTCTAAATTTATATTTTCTAAAAATATGTATTTCCCCATTTATTAAAAGTGCTCTTTTATTCTTCAAGTACACAGTAGGTTTTTGTTGTACGGAAAATTATATTTTCTAACACTACATATTCTCTATTTGGTATGTCATTACAGAAAATGCAGATATGTGATAGTGGTTATTGAACAATCAGGTATTTGCTAGATGGGCAGAATCCTGAGAACCAGAGGTGATTTGCTAGATGGGCAGAATCCTGAGAATGAAAGGTGAGATGGTATTTTTATTGTAGAAGGCAGGGAAGGTATACCTGCAGAGTTATGACAAGATTTGAGAAACTTAGACATGTCCCAAGAACTACATATAGATTGAATCAGTATTACATGTTGCATGTACACATGGGATATCGAAATAGCACATGAACATTTTTCGCTTCAAAATGTCTTCACGTTTGAGAACTTGTGGAGCCACTTTTCTGTTCTGAATTTTCAGATATGATCTGTCTGCTATCTTGCCTGGCACAGACTGTCATGGATGAGAAAGAAGGCTAAGGAATGTACATGGAACATCTCCATGGTCCAAATAGTGACCTCAAGCTCAGGGAGGCACTGTAATATGGTCAAGGCCATGCAGGTAGCTAGAGATATAGCCAGCTTTAAAACCCAAATTGGTCTGATTTTAAAGTTTTTTTTTAATGTTTATTTATTTTTGAGAGAGAGAGAGAGAGAGTGCGAGTGGGGGGAGGGGCAGAGAGAGAGGGAGACACAGAATCTGAAGCAGGCTCCAGGCTCTGAGCTGTCAGCACAGAGTCTGACGCGGGGCTCGAACCCACAAACTGCAAGATCATGACCTGAGCCGAAGTCGGATGCTTAACCGACTGAGCCCCCCAGGTGCCCCAAGTTGGTCTGATTTTAAAGCCTAAACGCTTTTAACTCTATCACATTGCCTTTCAACTGAACATATTTGTTTTTTTATACCATACTTTAAAAGATTCAGTTCCTAGGAGGAAATAGAAGAATATGTGTGCACAGGGATGTGGAACTGTTTATACATGTTGCTTTGAGCCTCAGTAATCAACCATTTAATACAATAAAAGAGAGAGGGTTAAGGGGTGCCCCACATGGAATAGCAGTAGAAAATGGTCCTGAGCTAGTAAGGAGCCCTGGAAGAGTGGACAAGTTCTGCCTGGGGAGTTAGGAGGCATCCCTTCTCACCGCATCCCAGCCATCAACCTTCCGTGAGACTAGGGAGACACCCCTACCCTATTGTGCCCTCTGTTCTTTCATTTGTAGAATGAAAAGGAGAAAGGTAGCCTGAAAAACGAACTGGATATCTGCTCTGGCTTCCTAATCCAAATGTGCAAGACAGCCAGGCTATGGAATAAAATTCGAGTCAAGTCTTCATTGTTATCACTGGCTGTATTTCTTGAGTAAATAATTAAACTTCACCTATTTTAAACCAATCCATTTTTCACCAAAATTATATTGATGAAGAAATCACAACAAATATCATTCTTTCATTTACTTTGCCAAGAGTCAAGTAGTGCTATAAACCCTATTTCTCACTCCTTAACATCATACTGACTTTATTGTCAAAAAAGAACAGTGGGAATATGTGCACAGAAAAAATTACTTTATTTCTTCACAATTCAAAAATATTATGAAATAGCCACAGGAGAAGCCATGTTAAGTCAAATGGACCCCAAGGGCAGACCATCAGTTTTATATACATCATTCACCATAGAATTATTTTTTAATTAAAAAAATTTTTCATGTTTATTTATTTTTGAGAGAGAGAGAGAGGCAGAGAGAGAGGGAGACATAGAATCTGAAGCAGGCTCCAGGGTCTGAGCTGTCAGCACAGAGCCCGATGGGGGCTTGAACTCAGGAACCACGAGATCATGACCCGAACTGAAGTCAGATGCTTTACTGACTGAGCCACCCAAGCAACCCACCATAGAATTCTTAATGAGACTTTAAAGAAGACTTATCGACAAATGAATGTACTGTATTTTATAAGCATAACCAACCCAGAAGTATATTAAACAAGGACACAGCAGCACAGACATCGCTAGAACTCATTGGTACCACCACGGAGGGTGGTGCCAGGGAAGCGTCCTTAGGTTTCTGACTCTCAGGGGGTGCGTAAACATTGAGGAGTCTGCCCTGGAGCGACCCTCAACTCCCAAGGCCATTGTGATGAAGGGGCAGAAGAGCTTTCTGGGGCCCAGCTCTCCAGTCCCTGCAGCAGTGGAGGCCTCTTAGGACCCAATACAGCCGTCTTCATTTTGAACTGTAGAGAAAAAAGAATAACGTGTAGATGTTATTTTTTTCCTAAATTACCTGAGAGTAAAAAGGTTGCTTAGCACTGACATAAAGGAACACAAAATTTTGAATTAGAACATCTTATAGTTGGAAAGAAATCCTAGTGCCATGAAGTTTTACAACCATAGGAAATGGATAAAGGCTGCAAAATGTGTGACTTTATGACTTCTATAGTGAGGAAAAAATTAGGGAGGGGATGGAGGCAGAGCAGGGCCATGTAGATGGTAAATTTCTTGTCATTATAAGGTTTTGGTAAAGAAGCCAGAAAAACAAACGTTTGAATTAGGAATTGAGAGATTGAGAGTGAGCCCAGGATGACAACAACCACCACTATCAATCAACCAACCAATCAATCAATAAGAAGAATGTTAACAACAAAAACAGCAATAATAGCAATGATTCTTGGCTTTTTTTAGACACACAGCATTGCTTTGAGATGGACAAAAAACCATAAGAGTTCAGGAAGATGGTCTTGACGTGTATCCTCTTCCCATTGTGCCTGCATACAAAGGGGACCTTTCATCTTATAAATAAAATCCAAATTTGATGGAGTTCCTCTGCATTATGAAGCTATTGCCCTACAGCAGTTTGAAAAAGGAGAGACTCATTTGGCTTAAAATTGCAGCATGTAAGTGTGTGGCAGTGAGAACCAGGGCCACACTGTCTGATCCCACAGGACATGCAAGGAGAAAACTGCTGGAGTAGTCAGGCAGTCTCCCTCTGTCAGAGTCCTCATTTGTCAGAGAGAGGTCATTGGTATTATCTGCGTCATCTGACCTAAAGGGCTTTTAGGGGGGTGAAGGGAGACCAAGGGTGCCAGGCAGCCCACAGAATGTCTGCTTTTCAGTACTTGAGCCAAAGAATCAGTTCTGTCCGAACATAATGGAGGCAAGAATTGCTAAATCTGGGCTGTACATTTCAAGGAAGCAGTGAAAGAAGAGAGGCTGCATCCCATCTGATAAAACAGGGCCTGACTTGGCTGACCTGTAGGGAGGAGCGATAGGCCGGGCCACCATGACCCCTCACATCTTTCCCTGAACTACTTCCTCCCTCTTTGGTAAGCCTAACCCTCTGAACAGACTGAGTAGTGATTCTTTGGCTGCACATCTGAGTTTCCTCACATCGCCAGCCAGCCTGGCAGCTCCTTATCACACATGTAATCCGGAGAGATGGCTTGAGCTGGTTTCTGGAGACCTAGGTTCTTGCTCCAGTGGCCATGGTCCTGCCCGACATCCATGTTGTTTTGGGCCTTTATTGGCCAGTCACCTGGTGATATGTCCTGGTGAACCTGCAAACTGCAAAATAAAAATCACCATCCTTTTTGAGAATGTGGACTTGAGAGGAAGACCAGATTTATTGGTCCACTCCTCCTGATTCACCCCACAGAAGCAAGGGTGGAGAAGATCTCCTTTTCCAGGTAGTCAACCCCAGGGAGGAAGCTTGCTGAAGAACTTGCCTGCCCGTGGGAGTGGTTTGGAGCCCCCAGCACCACCATCTGTCTCCTCTGTCAGAAGGAGATGTGAGAATATGATCTGGTTGCTTGGTGATGATGAGCTGGTTCACTTTGGACCCCCAGGAAATGCTTCTTTGTGTTGTAGGGCAAAGCTTTGTGATGGCCATATATCTTTTATGCAAGCACTGTTCATTCAATTATCATCTTCTGGGGTCTAAGGTTCTCTTGTGTATCAATGTTGAAGTTCCAAACAGTGGGAGAGAGCAAAGGTGTTTCAGAGGCCTTAACATCTTTATCTGAAATTATGCCATCTTTGGTAACTGAACAGTTTACTGAGTATTCATCTTTTCTCCAGCTACCATTTGTTCATCTAGCTTCCGTCGGCTTTAAGAAACCATAATCATAGGGGCACCTGGGTGGCATAGTCGGTTAAGCATCCAACTCTTGATTTCAGCTCAGGTCATGATCTCACCGTTCCTGAGGTCCAGCCCTGTGTCAGGCTTTGCACTGACAGCGAGGAGCCTGCTTGGGATTCTCTCTCTCCCTCTCTCTCTACCCCTCCCCTGCTTGTGCTTTTTCTCTCTCTCAAAATAAATTAAAAATTAAAAAAAAAAAGAAGCCATAATCATAAAAGCCCTTGGCGTGGACAGACTAGTAGAAGAAAACCCATGTGGAAAGGACATATCATTTTGGTTCCCCAACCAGCACTCAAGAGCTTTGCTATGTCTCTCAAGGCCAGTGGGCAGATGTGAGACAAATGTTTCTGAACCTTAGTCTTCTCATGTATAAAATAGGGGCAATAAGAACAGCTTGGGGCAAAGCAGGTACATGCTGTGGTGTTCTGAGGTTGAAACAAGGTAATATGTTTAACTTCCCAGCATAGTGTCTAATTAATTCCATTCTCTCCTCTTTCCATTTTTGAATTAGAACCAATCCAGATTCACAATGGAATCAACCTCCACATCCACATCTTCTAATCCTCTCCTCTCTTGGGGAAAACAAGTAAACTCCACACTTTTTTCTCCCATATAATTGGAGTTCTACATGACCAGGCCTGGCTGATCTCTCCAACCTTATCGCCATCTTACGTCCCATCCAGCCCACCATTCCTGCCCCAAGCACCACTGCATTAATCACACCTTCCCTTGGGCCACTTCTGACCACTGCAGTCTTACACTGTATGAATCACACTGCAGTGTAATGAGTCATGTCTGCTTCCCTCCCAGACTGTGAACTTCTTAAGGGGAGTGACCCCTTCTTGTTTGTATTTGATATCTAGTGCCTAGTAGGTAACCAATAAACTTTTAGTTAATAAACATTAAGCCTGACTTCAGGGGGTTGTAAAGATGGCCCGGATATTTTAGAGGGATCCTTTTGGTTTCTTTGAAGACTTCCCACCAAATAAATACATATGATTTCATTTTAGAAGAAGGATAATTGGTTTTTCTCTGTGAACAAGGAAGACACTTCCTTTTTTGCTTCTTACTGATGTGTGGTGAAGGACATAAATTGTACAGGAAACAGGACACAGAGACATAAACCTGCTTAATCCAATTATATGTCTCAATCAACAGACAAGGTCCCAAGAGAGGAGAGGAAGATGCACAGGATGGAGACCACTGCAGGGGAGCTAGGAAGCTGTGCTCTCACTGGTTTCTTTGTTTGCTTGTTTGTTTTGTTTTTGTTTTGCTTTGTTTTGGAAAGAGAAAGAGGCAAAAAGAGGAGAAGGAAATCTAGTGACTGCCATAGGAAATGAGAATCAGTGTTTAGTCTTTGGAATGCTGTTGAACAGTGGACACATTAATGATTTTTTGAAGACAAATGAAGCAAAAAACAAAACAAAACAAAACAAACAAACAAAAAACAGAAGAAGAAGAAACAAAGCACACAAACAAAACAAAACAAGAAACCAAAGTGAGGAATACAAGAACCAGACTCTTAAAAGGAAAGGCTCTAATTACAGTCATTGGAGAAAAGTCATGCTTGTAGCCTGTTGCAGACAACACACAACTTCTAATTCTCATGAACGGAGGCCTGAAGAAGGCTACTGGGGCGCGGGAGACAGGGATAGCGCAGCACTGACAGTTAATGAACATGGGACCAAGCACTTTGACTTCACATAATATACCGTATTTAGCCCTTGCTACAACAATTCTATACAGCAACTTTGTCATTTGCATTTGCAAATAAACTGATGTTCATCTATTAGCTGTTTCAACTGTTTCAAAGGTTTTTGTTCAGCTGGTTAGTAATGGTAGAGCTGAGATTTGAACCCACATCTCCTTGAGTCACTTTCTGTCTCTCCTGCACTGTATCATGCTCTTTCCACAACGATATGTGACTTGTAAAACCCTATTTCCTTGGCTTCAGGCTTTAGGCTCATTTGTACTGTTGGATTTGAACTCCAGAGCAGGGCCTCAGAGTTCCCCTTACTGTGTTATTCCTAATTAAATGTCCATTCCTTACACTTGTAGTTGAACCTCTCTTTTGCATACAACCTTTACCCTGTTCGTAGCACTGAGCTCTTGAGTTCTTACCTGGGACCCAGACTGATGCAATGATTATCACCTAAATCCTTGCCTATTAGCATGGGAGGGAATAGAGAGTGTCCTGGAGAGTCTCAAACCAGCAATCACATACTCCAGTCAGAAGCGATTCCACCTACCACTCATTTGCTAGAGCCAGACACACAGAAAGCTGAGCACAGAAAATATTTGGTAAACAGCCTCAATGACTACTGAAGCATTTGTTTCAAATACTAGATATTTTATATCTTTACCATGTTTATTATCTGTCTCCTGTCCAGAATGTTTGCTCCATGAAGACAGAGGTCTTAGTCTTGTTCCCAGATGTATCTTCAGTGCCCAGAACAGTGCTTGGCAAAAGCACTCAACAAACAGCTGAGTGAGTGACCAATATTATTAATTCTACCTTCATTTGATGAGTGGTCTTGGGCAAGTCTTTTATATTCTCTGAGCCTCCAAATTTCCTTTTAGAAAATGAGGATAAACGGATAATCTCTGATAGCATTGCAGTGGGAATCGATGAGATAAGCAGGCAAAGTGACAAGTGTAAGACCTAACCCATGAAAAGCTCTGGATAAATTTTGGTTTCTTTTCACCTCCAGGGGCCATATTAGCCCTCTGACTTTTAATGCAATTCTCAAGCAAATCTGAATTTAAAAAAATAGAGCAACTGCATAGTTTGAATACATTCTGTAACTTTTCTGTTTCTCTCCCAGTGTGCGGAACAATACTGATGTTCGCCTCTGAAATTTTCCCCTTGCAATAGTTGGAAAACTGTGTAAGTGGAGGCTCTTTGACTCGGGGTGGGAGTGAAGCTGAGTACAGCCACTGGCCAAGCCTTTCAAACAGTGTAACAAATGATGTGTGGGCACAACTGGGGAAAATGCACGCATTCTTCATTGGTCTGGTGAAATCATGTTTGGCCCCCAGGTGCACTTTACCTGTTAACAGCATTTAGACAGATTTATCAGCTGTAAATTTTGCACCATGAAAAAAAAAGGAACATTTTTTTTCCTCTTTCTAAAGATAAAGCAGAAAGATTTGTCAGCAACAGAGCGAATCAAACAAATTAAGTGCAGGGCTTCATTCTCTCTGCCCCTCAATGGCCTGGTTGTGACACATGGACTCTAGGCATCAAATTCACAGAAACCTGGGGAGTTACTGGGGGAGAAAGCGTGGTGGGTATGGGATGAGTACTTTAGCTAGGGCTGATGAGCTCTCATTATAAGAGCCAGAACTGAGTAAAACAGGGACAGTGCATCCTTAATTAACACCATAAGAAAGAGGGAAAAAAAAGAAAGAAAGCACATACCAAAAAATTAAAAAGAAAAAGAAAGAGGCATACAAAACTTTCCAGAACTTTTTGTGGTTCTCTTCTCTATGTATTTTCATGAGATCGTCTGCTTGGAAATGTATTGTTTGAAAAACTAGATGGAATTAGTTTTAAAATGCCCAGATCAAACTGATTGCAATGGGTTAGAATATTATAAGCCGGATGTTATGAAACATCTTTTGTGACATGGTTGGGGGGCAGGGAAGAGAACGGGATTAGATTCAAGTGAGTCCACACTCCACAGTCAACTGGCTGTGTGACTCTGGCTAAATCTCTAACTCTCTAGATAGCAGTTTCTTCACATGTAGTATTCAGATTACAAAGCCCAATTTGGGAGACTGTTGTGTGAATTTCACAAGCTAATCTGTTTGTGAAATTGTGTTATTAATTTTAAAGTGTAATGGTGCCATTCATAATTTTTCTGGAGGATTATAAACAATTCAAACAAAGTTTTCATATTTGTCCTTGGATAGGAGGTAAAGACTCATCACCCCCTTCTCTCTTAACCTCCCTCAATTTTCCTATAGAGTCAATGAGTGTGTGTGTGCATTATATGTTATACATCTTAATATATAATTAGTATTACATATACTATTTATATAATATTAGTATATATTATTATATGTTTAGTATATATGTATATCTCTGTATAAAGAGTATATATAGAGAGATGTATAAACTTTCTATACATCTATGTTTATATCTCTATGTAGAGAACATCCCTTCTTTAGCATTTCTGCTGTCACTTATAATGCCTTTCTTAGATGGTTGCAATAGCCACATTGCTATTTGTCTTTGTCTTCTTTCTAATCTGAAACAATCGAAATTTAATGCATATTTGGCCATATCGCCTTACCTTAGGAACCTCTAACCCAGCACAAAGTGCGAAGTCCTTAATTTAGTCCACTGGTTCTCAACTAGGAGATTTTGCCCTTGAGGGACATTTGACAATGTCTAGAGATGATTTTGGTCATCAGAGTGGGGAAGGGGATGTGTACATGCTGCTGGCATCTGGAGGGTGGAGGCTAGGGATACTATTAAATATCCTACAATGCATGGACAGCCCCACAACAAACAACCATCCTGCCCCAAAATGGTGGTAGTGGCGAGGTTGAGAAACCCAAATTCAGCTCATGGGATCTCCCTGAGATCTCTTCTACTTACATCAAGCTCCAGCTTCATCACTACCTTCATATCCTGGCCTCTAGCTGAGGTGAATTACTCCCATATCTCCAAGTCATTCCAATAGTTTCCAAAGTGCGTGGCATCTCTGGGCCCTTGTACTGGCTGGACTTACGGCTTTGAACCTGCTTCCTTTGCCTTCTTCAGCTGGTGATCTCTGCCAATTCATTCTTTTGTGTCTCCCCCAAATCTCTGCCCTTTAGGAAGACTTCCACACACCCTCGGCCCTTGCTCTGTGCATCCACAGCAACCCTGCCTCCCTCTTTCACTTAACTTATTACACTGTAATGAGACAGATATTATTCTTCCGTGACATCTATTTGGATCTGACTCACCCGCCCATCAGTGAATTTAACAAAACTGGATTAAGCAGGGACCATTCCTTCTTCATCTTTGTAGCCTCAGAGCCAGGCGTTAGGTGGGCACATAATTTCGGTAAATATATGCTGATTAACGCAGAGAACAAACCCAAGTCAGTGACCATCTTATAGCTGAGGCTATAGAGTTGTTTTGTAGTGTTATGAGGTGAGCCACTTGAGCAAAGATTGTGTTCTGGTCAGTCCTGTGGCTACTCTGCACCCAGAGTGTTAAGGAGACTCCCACTTCACTAATGGTACTTAAAACTCACTGATTGTACTGTGTCCCAGGAGCTTGCAAGGATTCTACACTAAATTCGAATTCTACTGTATCTTTACTATTACACATCCTCTCGTTATTCCCATTTTACAGATGTAGAAAGCGAGGCTCGTAGTCACACGAGTGATAGAGCCAAGGTTGAATCCAGGCATTCAGATCCCAGAGAATGTCAACTGCTGTGCAGTATCAGTTCACTGTCAAGTCCACAGTACTGATTTGTGGTCCTCTGGGAACATAGTCTCAGTGGGTCTGCATTTTCAAGATGAAGAAATAGAATTTGTAGGAGACTGTCACCAGTGACACATCCATATAATGACCAGGCCAGAAATGGGTTTGAAGTCTTTCTATACAAGTGTAATCTCAAGGATCCTGTGATCGTCTCAACTCAGCCTATATTTCTCAAAATTTGCCCATCTGCTGGGTCAAAGAAGCCTGCATTTGCAGGTCTTATATGAGAGCAGATCTTAGGAGTCTTAGGATCCACCTTGGGGACCTGCTACAAATAGATCTTTGGTAATTATTTAAGCCCCTAGAAATCGTTAGCAGATCTGGGACAGCTTTGATTCCTGTCTGGGACAAGTTCTACATCCTGGGAGGTCTTTGTGCTGAGTCCCATTTGCCAAAGATCTCTAAAAGCTTCCAGGCTGCTTAACTCTTCCCAAACTTTTTGGTTTAAAAATGCATTCCTAATCAGTGGGTCTGGGTGCATTCTTTGTGCCTAGAGAATGCCTTTCTCTTCAACTTTGGAGCAGGCCAGCACACAACACCGACCAAAATATGTAACACTCCATTTCCAGACTGAGTGGGCTGAGAGCACAATGTAGGTGGAAGGGGTTCCCACACAACTCTGAGAAGGCTTTGCTTTTCCAGGGTGGTCCAGTGGTCTTGGGCTGCAGTCGGCCCCATTTGCTGGGATCCTTTGGGAAATCTCACAGAAAGCTTATTGCTGAAATTCTCACTGTTGCTTTCTTTCCTCTAAGGACTATCTTTTCCAGGGCCCGTAGCCTCCTTCAAAGGTATGCAGTTGTCACTCATTATTCCTGACTTGCTGTCATTCTTTTCATGTGTTTGTTCTACAAATGCTCCCTGAGTGCCCCTTAGATGCCAGACACCCTGGTAGATGCTGGAGGCACAGGAATGCAAATGTAGTCTAACTCTCCAAGTACTCACCTTCTTTGAGAAAAGATATAAGAAAGCCAATTAATGGCTAATCAGTAATCAGGCCTGTAATGGAAGCTTACAGATTCAGGGATACAGACAAGATGGGTCCTGAATAGCCCTGGCAATCAGAGATAATTTTCCAAGTGATGGCTAAACTGATTCATGAAGAATAGAAAAGATGAGCTTTGAAGGAAATGGGAGACAAGAATTGGAGGAAATAGCAATAGGATATGCAAAGTCCCTGAGGTAAGAAGGAGTATAGCCCATTTGGGAAGTGTAGGTAGTTCAATCTGGTTGGAAGGTAGAGGAAGGCTGGTTGGGGTAGGTGGAGGTGCAGATTGGAGAGAGCGGAAGGTAAGTTGCTATAAATTGTATCCTGTGGGATTTTGCAGGCCATGCTAGGGATTTTGGACTTTGTCTTGAGGAAAAATGAAGCGGACTTTAATCAAGAGCATAACATGGTCAGGTTTGCCTTTTTAAAAGTCCAGTTAGGAAAGAATTCAGCAGAAAGGCCTGGAGGCTTTGTGACAGAGTTTTTATCAGAACAGACCTGCCCCTCTCATCTGAGCCAGCCACAGGGAACATGGGCAGGTTGATGATAGAGAGTTGAGGTCTCTGGGCAGCTGGGCAGACTCAGCAGGCCCAGAAGCAAGGAGTGGATAGTATTAAGCCTGGGGTGCAGGAAGAAAGCAAGACCCCGGAAGAGAGAGATGGAAGGAGCTGAGAAGAATCTGCTAGCAGATTCCATTCCCTGGACATAGATGCGGTTCCAGGCAAGTTCGTACAGCCAGGACTGAAGTTTAGAGATTCATAACAAAGTTGAAGCCTAAGGTTCCAGATGGGTTACTCAAAGGAGGAGAGAGTCAAGCAATTATGTAGTGCCAGGCACTGACAAATATCTGCCTTATCATCAGTGCCACGAAATACGTGCCATTATCACATCTGCCAGCCGAGGTGAGGGAGGCTCAGAGAAGTAACCCACCCAAGATTGCACAATGCAAGTACAGAGTCAGGATCTTAACCCACTATTCTCTAGCTTTAAATTCATTTTTTACCAAGTGTTAGATTTGGCACTTAACCCCAAATATATAATAATAATCCATTATGTTTTGATGCCTCTTTCATTTTCTTCTTTAAAAGAAAAATGGGTCTACATAAGCTATTTGTCAACATGAAAACTTCATGCCACAATACTTTGCATCTAGGACTCTGTGATTCCAGGTCTCTAACCAAAAACATCATCTCACACCAGCAAGTACTGCCTGCATGATCACGCTCAAGTCTCCCCTGCTTTTTCATATCAATATTCAACCATTGAGGTGATCAGCACAGGTGCCCTCATAGGGACACCCCTCTTTCCTTTGGAGCTCAGTGTCCACTAGGTTAAGAGAAGCATTGGCACTCACAGGATCCTTCAGGTATGGAACACATCATCTCAATCCTGAAGTTCATTTGACCTTAGCTTAATCTCCAAAGGACAACTCCCTGCCAGCTCCCTTGGGTAAATTTAGTTGCCAAAAAGAAACTGCTCCATTTAGCTTAAACATGGAGCCAGTGTGGTGCTGTGTATGGGAAGAGCTGCACCTTTGAGTCCATCAGATCTGTGTCCCCAGCTCTGCCATTTACTAGCTGTGTGAACTTGGGAAAGTCCCTTAACTTCACTGAGGCTCATCGTCCTCATCTGTGAGTAGAGAGCATAATAATACCTGCTTCCCAGAACTGTTTTCAGAATTGCTTGACCAGAGCTTGCCACAATGTCTGGCACACGACAGGACCTGATAAGTAAATAATAAATCAATATAGCCATTATTATTATAAGCACTCCCTCTCCCTCCCTGAAAATCTAGGTGATGCTCCATCCGAAACAGCTTTTATAATTTGTGTGAGTGGGGCAGTGGGGGGTGTTCATCTCACTCTTCCAGGGGGTGTTGGGATAAAACCTATGCTCAAGTGAGACACTGTAGCTCATAAACAGACTGTGATTTTGTAATTTTTTCACAAGAGAAGCTTGTAGTATGTTTACTTCACAAGGTGGTGATAGGGATTAAGAAGTTCAACCCAACAATGAAATGCCTTTGTAAACTGTACTGTGCAAGTTTCTGTTTATCTTATGATCTTTATTTTTTTAATGTTTACTTATTTATTTTGAGAGAGAGTGTGTGTGTTCATGGAAGTGGGGGAGGGGCGGAGAAAGAGGGAGAGAGAGAATCCCAAGCAGGCTCCACACTGTCAGCACAGAGCCCGACGTGAAGCTCATACTCAAGAACTGTGAGATCATGATCTGAGCCAAAATCAAGAGTCAGATGCTTAACTGACTGAGCCACCCAGGCGCTCCTATAATTTTTATTTTTTAAATCAAATTTCTTCCAGAATAATTGACATTTCAAGTGGATACTTTGATGAGTTTGACAAATGTATACACAAGAGTAACCACCAATTCAATATTATGTAGAACATTTCTATCACTCCAGAAACTTCTCTCATGGCCCTTTGCGTTTCATCCCCGCACCCCCCTCCCCGCCAATAATCTTTGCCTCATGCAAACATTTATCTGATTTCCATCACCATTAATTAGTTTTGCATGATCAAGGAGTTAATATAACTAGAGTCATTTTGGATATACTGTTTTGTGTTTGGTTTCTTTCAGCAGAATGTTGTAGATTCATTCATCTATCTGTAGTTGCGTCTATCTGTAGTTAATTCCTTTTTATTGTCAAGTAGTATTCCATTGTTTGAATATACAATAGTTCAGTTATCTGTTCACCAATTGATGAACATTTGTATTATTTCCAGTTTGGAGCTATTACGAATAAAGCCGCTTTAAATATTCACATAAAATCTTTTTGTGAATATACATTTTCATTTCTTTTAGGCAAATGCTATGATTAAAATCATTGAGTAGTATGCTAAGTGTATGATTCACTTTAGAGGAAACCACAGAGTGGTTGTGCCATTTTACCATCCATAACACTGTATGAGTTGCCCCCCAATCCTTGTCAACACTTGGTATTTTTGGTCTTTTAATTCTAGCCATTCTTGTATTTGCATGATGATTAAAGATGTTTACTATATTTTCATGCACTTATGACTAGTTGAATATCTTCTTTTATCAAGTGTCTATTTAAATCTTTCATGCATTTTTTGGTTTATTTTTATTTTTTTTCTTATTGAGTTGGCAGAGTTTTTATAGTCTAGTACTTTGTCATACGTCTGCATTGTGAATATTTTTTTCCTGTCAGTGGCTTACATTTTCAATTTCCTAACTATCTTTTGAAGAGCAGAATATTTTACTTTTGATGAAGATAGATTTATCACTTTTTTATTCCTTTATGGTATGTACTTGTTGTGTCTTGTTTAAGAAATCTTTGCCTACACAAAGGTTATAAAGATTTTGTCTTACATTTTCTTCTCAAATTTTTATAATTTTACCTTTTTATGTCTGTGATTTATTTTAAATTAAATTTGTGTATGGCATGAAACAGGAGCTGAAATTCTGGTGTTGTGTTATGTGTGCGTGTGTGTGTGTGTGCGTGCATTTTGGCATGTGGAGGTCCATCTATTTCAGAAGCCTATGTTGAAAAGATTCTCCTTTCCCATTAAATTATGTTGGTGCATTTTTCAAAAATCAGTTGGCCATGTATTTTCGGGTTTACATCTGGACTGTCTAGTCCTTCTTGTTGATTTATATCTGTATTTTTAGCCAACAGGATGATGTCTTGCTTAATGAAGTTTGTAATAAATCTTTGCATTAGGTGGTGTAATTCGCCCAGTCTTTGTTCCTTTTTAATACTGTTTTTGCATTCTTGCCATTTTGTATTTACATAAAATTTCTTTTATTTTTTAATTTTTTTAATTTTTTTAATTTTTTTTTATTTTTTATTTTATTTTTTTTTAATATATGAAATTTACTGTCAAATTGGTTTCCATACAACACCCAGTGCTCATCCCAAAAGGTGCCCTCCTCAATACCCATCACCCACCCTGCCCTCCCTCCCACCCCCCATCAACCCTCAGTTTGTTCTCAGTCATAAAATTTCTTGAATCATCTTGTCTTCTAGAAATTTGGTTGAGATTGCATTAAGTCTATGGGTTAATTTGTATAGGATGGACATGTTAACAATATTGAGTTTTCTGATCCATAAACATAGTATACCTATGCATTTATTTAGTTTTTAAAGGCCTTTCCCATCTTTCATTAATTTATTTCTAAGAATTTTGTGTTTGTGATGTTATTGCAAATACTATTTTTAAATTTCACTTCCTAATGATTTGTTTCTAGTTTTAGGTTTATAGTAGGAGAACTAGTCTGATACCAGATATTCTATCATAGGCCAGAGGCAAGATTTGTTTTTTGATAGTAACCATGAGAAAGTTGAAGTATCTCCTTATGAACTGAGATTTTTCTTCTTTTTAAAATGTTTCCAGGACACTATACAAAATAGACATTTTTTGAGTCTCAGATTCCAAAGTATTAAACAGATGGGAAGCCTGTGTGTGTGTGTGTGTGTGTGTGTGTGTGTGTGTGTGTGTTGCTGCTACTTGGATCACATAAATTTTCTTCTGGAGAAATTTACCACTCTCACTTTTAAAAAAAATTTGGCACAAGTAAACTAAGCTCAGTTTGTGAGCATAGCAGGTACAATGCTATGTTTGGTTCATTCACAGGCCTGGGAAGCATCTCAAGCTTCCTTATGGCCAGTTTAGAGGCCCTGCTAAAATATTAGCTGAATGACGAAGTTGAAATTAGAAAGCACATAAAAGGGTAAATATTGACTTTTTCAACAAAGTTGTTGTGTTTGCATTCAAGGCACTCTTGGAGCTTGAAGAAGCCAGTTTACAAGAAAAATGAATCAGGCTGAAAATAGCCTATTTACATAAATTCTTAGACAGGAGGATTATAAGCTATTAATAATGACATGTTTTTGTATCCTACTTTCTACTTTTTAAAGCCTTTTCAGATTCCACATTGAACAGATGTTCCCATGCACATGTGTTTGTTCTGCTCCCTCTGCCTAGAACACCACTCCTTTCTGTCTCTGCAGTTTGAGTCATTCTTCAGCAATAATCTCAGTTTGTTCCCAACCTCCCATGTCTACCTCCACACTTGGTACAACTGCTCTCACAGAATCCCTCCTGCTGACCTAGTCCACACCCTCTCCATGGCCCTTTTGCATTCAGTTCCATCTGTGCCATGGTTCTACTCAAAGTAGAGTGTCACTGAAACCTGTCAGGCATTCTCAAACACCCAAAGGGGCATTTGTAGATGTTTTTCTTCTTTTCTCTGAGTGTAATCCTGTCAGCATTTAGGATTTATTTTATGTATCTTCTTTTACCGCATTTAAGGAATAAGAATTATCCCTAAATACATGGGCAGAGGTGGCAAGATATGCCTGAGATCACATGGTGATTTCTGAAACAAAACTAATTCAGGGGCAGCACTGGGATTAGGGGTGGAAGGAGCTCAAGGTCAAAGGTCCTGGATCCTGGTCCTGACTTTGTCAACAACCAACTCTGTAGCCAGCCCAATGCTTGCCACACAACAGGTATTCATTGATGAGTGAATGAACTTGAAGAAATCACTTAACCTCTGTTGGCCTCAGTTTCTACATCTTACTTAGCATAAAGGAATTGGAGTTGATAGTCTCTAATTTCATTTCAGCTGTATAATTTATGAATTTCCATGATCCTTCAGCACCAACATTAATCACTGTAGTAAAGCTTACTTTTAGATTAAGTGGGAAAGGAGATTGGGAAGGACACTTGGGGAGTACCTACTATGTAGTAGATATTTTGACTATGTTTGCAGATGTGTAATAAATCATACTGATCCTATCCTGTCCTTCCTGTAGGTTCTGGTATTCTCATTCATCTTCCTAATTTATCTAAATCAACTTTCAAAGTGAGCAGGGGTTAAGAACCGCTCTTTAGGGTGAGAGAGAAAGGGAGGGAGCTGGACTATGATGAGAGATGAACACCTCACGCTTTGGTACAATCATTATTTACATGAAGATGCATATTTCTAAGGTTCTTGAAGCCGCTCTAAGTAAATATACCACTTCCTTGAAGTTGATCGATTGATTTCTTCATCACCTCATTTGTACTTTGTATAAAGATAAACTTTAGTATAACTTTTTTCACAAAACTCAAGTAAGTGGAAGGTTTGAACTAATGAGCTCTTACAATATATGCCAGGACTATAACATATAGACTAAAGGATATTTGATAGGACAGATATTTTCTCGGGCAAGATGGTCTTTGGATATAGGTTGCTCTATGAAATGTGACCCAGCTCCATGACATACGACTCTGCTCCATGCCTGCCAAAAAGAAATCCACCTGGCTGCAAGGTCGCCATTCTTCCTTTCCATTGCTTGTGAGATTGAATACCTTGGCTTGTGCTTCATCCACAGGGAAACTGGTCAGATTTGATCATGTCCCGTGACAAAAAGCACAAAGCCTCTTGCACCCTTTGGGTGCTAGGTTTTATGATCAAAATCAAGATCCATGTTGCTTTCTACATCACCCTATGGATGGGTTTTCTAGGGATACCATAAGAAAATACCACAGACCACATGGCTTAAACAACAGAAATTAATTTTCTCACAGTTCTGGAGGCTAGAAGTGTAAGATCAAAGTTTGGCAAGTTTGGGTTCTCCTGAAGCCTCTCTCCGAGGTGTGCAGACAGCTGCCTTCTCTCTATTCCTTGCATGGCTTATTCTCTGTGTGCACATCCCTGGCATCGTTCCCTCCTTTTTTAAGGATGCCAGTCATATTAGATTAAGACCCTAGCCTCATGACCTCATTTAACCTTAATTATCTCTATAAAGACCCTGTCTCCAAATATAGTAACATTTTAAGGTATGGAAGCTTCAACATGTGAATTTGGGGTTGGGAACACAATTCAGTTCCTAACACCCTAGGAGGACCTGAGCATCTGAACTGATCCAATAACAGATCACTTTTCTCCTGTCTCCCACAGCAGCAGGAAGTTTCAGGCAGATTATGTGTGGTTACTGTTAAGCCAGACCCCTGGATTACTGAGAATAAGAGAGATTCATGTCTCCTATGAGAGGAAACACAGAAAAAAAAAATGGCCATTTACCTGTCTTTAGACCCTAACACGTCATAGAGGTGAAATACAGAAGCTCTCCTGAAAGAGGGTTTTGGAAAAAGAAAGTAGACTGGTAACTGTGTTTAGAGACAGCTCTAGAATTTTGGAGGATGTACAGCAACCTGTAAAAAAGAACTTCTCTGAAGGGAGTGGTCCTGGGTCCATAGGGAGGGGAGCAATGAATAATTCACACCCATCCTGCTCTGTTTGCAAGCATGTGCCTGACTCTGTCCCAAGCCAGAATCTCCCTTCAGTGTTCTGTGGCATGTGTGTGTTGAGACATAAATCCATTATGTTTGCACCAGAGAGGCGGTCAGAGTCATCCTAGGTCTGCTGCTGTTAGATGTGGCACTGGCAGGAGGACCCATTGGAGACTGATGGACTGTATTCAGAAAGCTGCAGCTGTACAGCCAGAGGAGTGAGTGTGTGAAGTTAATAAAACCCGTATTCCCCAAAGGTGAAGCTTGAGTGACTTTGTTCTGCTCTGACGCCTACCTGTCATCAGAGGCAGGAACTCTGATGGATCTGGGAGGCTCCCTCCCCTGGGTCAAGCAGTACGCTCTGGTTTCATAAAGGGTGGTACCAAAGGTGGCCATAGTGCTAGAAGGTAAGAGCCCACGTGATGGTGATAGCAAGAATGTCGGGGGGGCGCCTGGGTGGCGCAGTCGGTTAAGCGTCCGACTTCAGCCAGGTCACGATCTCGCGGTCCGTGAGTTCGAGCCCCGCGTCAGGCTCTGGGCTGATGGCTCGGAGCCTGGAGCCTGTTTCCGATTCTGTGTCTCCCTCTCTCTCTGCCCCTCCCCCGTTCATGCTCTGTCTCTCTCTGTCCCAAAAATAAATAAAAAATGTTGAAAAAAATTTAAAAAAAAAAAAAAAAAAGAATGTCGGATAGGAATATGGCTGGCCTCCGTGACTAACTGACATTTTAGGCACTTTATTTAACTTCCTATAGTCTCAGTTTATTCCTCTGTAAAATTGAATACAAGATCTCAATGGCTCCTTGTAGCTCCAAAATGCACATTGTTCAGGCAGTCGTTTTCATAAAGCACCTGCAAATTTTGGAACAAATGGACTCATCAGGACCCAAAATCATATAAAGTCGTATCACTAGATGGGAGTTTGTTTTTAAAGTACTCTGATTTTGACAAATCTTAAAAAAAAAAAAATAGTGCTTTGGTTTTAGGATAATATTCAAATGGTATAAGAGGGAAATAAATCATTCCTTTTTTAAAAGCTAAGTTTTTAATAGGGCAAATTATTGGCACTTAATTTCTAATTAGAGTGCTTACTCATATAATGACATTTGGAAGTTGTTTATGTAGTAGACATTCTCTGGGTTTGGAAAGACAAATGAAGAAGTTAGAAGAGTACGCACATGTACATATAAGCTAATTATTTTAACACATAAGCTATTATTGGTCTGGAATACAGGAAGGGGACAAAGCCCTGCCACCTTTAGGGAAAAGATCAGCTGAGCTTCCTTTTTATCATCACTAAAAACTGAGGATTTCATTCTAGTATTTAAAATATAGGTCATGAAAGCAGTTTGTATTTTACCTGTAATACTAATAAAAATAAGTTAACAGAACAGTTATTGTGGCATGAAAATGCCATCTTCTTATGAATTTATCATTAATAACTAAATAACAACATTAAAAATTACATTAATTTAATCAAGGTGAGTGCTTCTTGTCAATATAAATCTTCTAAATATTTCCTTCATTCCCGCAAACTGATTTGTCAGTGAGTGAGAATGCCTTTTAAAATAATCTCCTCCGGGGGTACTCTGGACCAGGCAGTAAAGCATGTGACTCTTGATCTTGGAGTCATAAGTTCAAGCCCCGCTTTGCGGGTAGTTTACTTAAAAAAGAAAAATCACAAAGCCTCATTCCAAATCTATGTACTCTGTACCACCCCATGGTGCCTACACCAAGAGGGGTTTAAAAAAAAATTCTCCCAGAGGTATCTCTACTGTGAGTTTCAAGCCCATGTTTTCAAAGCAGTGCTTTTCCTGTCGTATTAGCACAGATCAGGCTCACCTCTGCAGTTTCCTCCTGGTCACTGGGATGGCCACTCAGTCACTCACGCTCATCATTTCCCAGACACCCCTAACACTTCCCTTTCCTTTTGCCAAATTAAACTGGCTCTGCTCAAATGCACCCTCTCCTTGCTGTTTGCACTGCTATTGCCCTGCATTGGGCTCTCCTTAACATTGCTTAGTTGAATCTCCTGCCACTTACAGGTTGAACTTCCTAAAGAATAAGTCTGGTCATCCTACTGTGTTCAGCATCTTCAACAATTGTCCAGCGATGTGGAGTAAAATCCATATTCCTCAATTTGTGAACTCAAGGGCCTCTGTGATCTGATTCCCCCTAGATTGCCAATCAACTCTCCAGTATATTCCCTAATGACTTCTGAGACACAGCTCCATTGATTGCCCTGGTCACTTTTTTTCCACTTTGGACTGTGGCCATGCTGTCATCTCTACCTAGATTGATTATTTATTCATTAATTTATTCATTTTTTAATTTATTAATTTATTATTATTATTTTTTTTTACCTATTAAGAATCTTCTGGCTCTTCAACTCCTGAGTGTCCAGTCTGTAAAACAGAAACCACAGCTGGTAGTTAAATGCAGGATATTTAACCTGGGGAATGAGTCAAAAACCTGCTGGCAGAGCTGAAAAGACCAACAGAGGATGGCGAGACAATTATGAGATGAGCCACCACGGGAAGCTGCTGCACTGCTATTGCCAGGGCTGGAGGAACAGCAGGAGGAGGTGGTCCTAGAGATAAGGAGCGGGGGCCACCCAGTGGATGCTGAAGCATGACAGAGATTCAGCCACAGCCATTGATGCTACCTTAAGCATAGAGAGACACAGAAATACTTGGCCTTCTGCCTTCCTCCAGTCTCCTGCCTGAGTCTCTCACTGACTGAATCTAGCTAGTTGGCAAAGGAGCCTGGGAAATGTAGTTTTCAGGGATCAACCCTCCGGTGATAAAATGCAGAGCAGGGAAGAGAGTGAGGAACGAATCGCAGAGCAAAGAGACAAATAAATAGCAGAGGTCCCCTCTGTGAAATCATTCCTCTTCTATTGGAATTACACTGAGCTCTAATCTCTCCTTTGTGCTGCCTGAACCTGACAGTCTCTAGTATTAACTTGCTGTATAAGAGATTTACTTCTTTTGCATGTGCTTAGCTGTGCCACCAGATTGGAAGTGAGTTGAAGGCAAGGACTCTGTTTTATTAACCGTTGCAACCCCAGAACTCTGTACACTCTTTGGAGTTTTGTAGGAACTCAGGAATGTTCCAGACTGAATTAGACAGGAAACAGCAAGAAAGATCCAAGGATGATTGGTTAAGGAATATCCCATGATCCAGGGATGATTGATTAAGGGATATCCCATGCTCTGAGGAAAGAGATAGGAGAAAAATCAAGAAGAGTCAGAGAACTCTTAAGAGCGGAGTAGAAATGAGTAGTAAAGAACCGGTAAGCACCTCAATCTCACGGCTTATGAGAATATCACAATGGTCTAGAATATCAGTCTCTTTACATTTCAGTTTTTCTCTGAGTGGAATCCTTTGGTATGACATCCACACTGGGAGATTCTGTGCAAGTCTGCAAAACGCTACATGTAATTATGCTCTGTAGCACTCTTCATGGCTTGTCCAGAGGAGGAAGCACTTATTAACTCTTCTTAATTACTAAAGGACAGTCTGTAGAGGGGAATTGAAGGCAGAGAAGGAAGTGTGTGTCACCTCTATGAGCTTTCATAGGAATGAGTCAAGTTGGGCTTCTTATGCCTTTTATAGGTTAAGGATAAGCTCAGATCTAAACTGCGAACTTTGGTCTAGCTATCCCTTCTCTGAGTCAGCAACTTGTCTGCTTTACATATATGTTTCCTGTTTTATAAAATGAAAGGAAAAATAGACTTGTGTTTTTAAGAAAAGAACCTCTTTTTTCTAATTATAAAATTAACACATTTGCTGCATCGTATTTGCAGAATGCAGAAAACTACATAAAGTACATAGAAAAGTTCCACCATCAATGATAATCACTGTAAATAATTTGGAATATATACCTCCAGTCTTATTTTCTCTTTAAAAATGGAGTCATAGTGTATATGTGGTGTCATAAACTACTTTTTTATTTAAAATTATACACATTTTTATGTTTCAATAAATATGAACCAATACTTTTTAAAAGGCTGCATTGTATTCTATAATTTATTTATTTAATTCCTGATTATTGGATATTTTGACTGCCAACATTTCTGTATACTATGTTATGTGTTGTGTTAGTTTTTTATTGCTGCAGTAACAAATTGCCACAAACTGACT
This sequence comes from Neofelis nebulosa, assembly GCF_028018385.1. Classification (NCBI taxonomy): domain Eukaryota; kingdom Metazoa; phylum Chordata; class Mammalia; order Carnivora; family Felidae; genus Neofelis; species Neofelis nebulosa. The sequence goes on from NC_080793.1 coordinate 25,551,837, forward strand.
GACTTACAACAACACAAATTTATTCTCTGACAGTTCTAGAAACCATAAATTCAAAATCAGTTTCACTGGGCTAAAGTCAAGGTATTGATGGAGCTGGTTCCTTTTGGAAGTTCATATATATATATATATATAATTTATTGTCAAATTGGTTTCCATACAACACCCAGTGCTCCTCCCAACAGGTGCCCTCCTCAATGCCCATCACCCACTTTCCCCTCCCTCCCACCCCCCATCAACCCTCAGTTTGTTCTCAGTATTTAAGAGTCTCTTATGGTTTGCCTCCCTCCCTCTCTGTAACTCCCCCCCCCCCCATCGCCTCCCCCATGGTCTTCTGTTAAGTTTCTCAGGCTCCTAGAGAAGAATCTTTTTCCTTCCCTTTTCCGGTTTTGAGAAGCTGTCCATATTCCTTGCCTTATGGCCCCTTCCTTCCTCCATCTCCCGAGTGCATCAGTACAGTTACTGCTTCTGTTATCACATGGCCTTCCCTCTGCCCCTGACTCCTCTAGCCTCCCTATGATGAGGACTATTGTGATTATATCAGGCCCACTGGGATGATTCAGAATACTCTCCCTCTTCCAAGATCTTTAACTTAATCACCTGTGCAGAGTCCCTTTTTTAAAAATCGAAGGTAACATTCAGTGGTTCCAGGGATGAGGCATCTTTGGGAACCATCATTCAGACTACCTCACTGCTATAAACAGTACTGTAGGAACTTTTCAGACCTATCCCAGATCTGTAATTTTATGATGCGTCTTTATGAGGGACAACTGAAATTATTGTAGCCTCAGAAAGATTTACGAGATCAAGTAGAATAGTAAACAGGAAAACTGAGAGTCAGGACACGGGGGTGGCCCTGGATCTACCACTGACTTGCTGTCTGTATTGGGGATCATTTGGCCTTTTTTCTGCTGTAAGTAACATCCTTGGTGCCTTCATCTGTAAGGTGAAGGAAGTGGACATGCCTTTCAAACTGCATTTTCCATGATTCTTTGAATTAAAGCACTGCAAATTGTATAAATTAAAAACAACAAAGGTGTGTTAAAAAAGATTGATGGAGTGTCCTTGGGCTAGATGTACCTTTTTCATAAAGCACGTAAGCATGTTTTAATCATTATAAGTCTTAGAAGAAAGCATCACCTCAACCTTAATTAATTAACCATTTATTAAGCATGCACTGTGTACAAGATGTTTTATATAAATCATCAGTAAAAATCTTATAAGTTAAGGACACTCTGCATACTTTTCAGGCTGTTTAAGTAATCTGTTCAAGGCTCCACATTAACAGAATTGTCATATCCATTTGGATGCACGTATAGGCTCTTTCCCTTAGATCCCGCTTCCTGTGTGCAAACTGTATAGAATTAATTGCAGCAGTGGTATTAAATCATCTACTTGACATTTCTAGAATAATTGGTAACACCCCATCATTAGGTCTGGGCATTTTTGATTCAGTGCAGCAGTTAGTTCTTTGTGAACCTGCCCAGCAGGGCAGAAGAGCACTCTATTTCTCTCGAAAGCAACTTTTCCTGCCCTAGACTGTGCAGAGGAACTGAGGGAAATTTCTTCATTCCCTTTGGCTCCTTTTACTGGTACTCGTGGTCAGGATGTGCACGTGCTACAGTTACGTGGCCAGCCATTCGCCAAGTTCCCTTGCCTTATGGAAACCAGATGGAAGCTGGAGTCGAAGTTCTCCGCCACAGAAGTGAGGCTGGGCTGCTCTCTGGATGGAATCTCTGAATTCAGGAGGCATAATCCTCCGTCCTCCCCCTCTCCCTGCCCCACTGTGCCTTCCAAAAACCAAGAGTCAATTTCAGAGATACAGCCTTTCTCTGTGTGTTGCCCAGATACTTTTCTTTTTTTAATTTGTAATTGCAACTTTGTTTGTAGCAAAAGCTCTATTTGGTTGTCATAAATTGTAACCAAGAGGAATAATATCCACAAAGCAGTCAGTACTAGCATATGCTTTGAATAGCCTAGACTGATAATGTGAGGTCTTGCACAACTTTGCTAACCTCAACTGGCATTTTGGGAGAATTCAACAAAGGCACAGTAAAACAAACAAACAAGTAAAAAACAAAAACAAAAACAAAAAAAACAGAGTAGGGAGGGGAAATTTCAAAAGTGTTCCTCACTAGTGAAATTCAACAAGGTTAATTACGAGCTTTATTTAGGAGTTTTCAGGGAATCTCATTTTAAGAGTAGGAGAGGTCTTAAAGCTCAGGCAGTTAATTTCATCTAGCTCTTCCGTATTGGAAGAGCCTAGAAAAGCCCAGTTGTAGTTCTGTTGTGAAATATGATTGTCATAAAAATTCCTGTTTGCTAGTCACTAATTTTTGTAGCAGAAGGAGTGATGATAATTATAAAAGTAAAGCATTTGGTGGAATGTAAGTTACGAAGGGTTGAGAATTTCAGTTAAATAGGCAGCCACGCGTTACATGCTTTAGGGAAAGTCCAGTGCTGGGGTAAGAACACAGCATATGAGTCAGAAAGACACTGGACTTTCTTACTTATTGGCTGTGTGGCCTTGGGTAAGGTATTTAATAGTCTCTCTGAGTTTGCATTTTGGCATAAGGAGCAAAGTTAGAATGAGTTTAAAATGTGATGTAGCCCAGTGCTGGGCATCTGGTATGTGCTTAGGGATTGGTAGCTTCTACATTTGTTGTACTTGTTCCCTAAATTCTCTGTGTACCTATGTCTACCCTTGAGGTAAGCTTGAAGTAGAGGACTATAGGGAAATTTATCTTTGGACCTAACCCCTGTCTTCCACCTAGAGCCCCTGCCCTTTTCCAGAAGGTCATGATCCTCTCTGGAGGAGTCTCAGTATGGTGAAAATTGGAGTAAGATAGGCTTGAGCACAATCCCTGACCTGTGCATCCCGAGACAAATCACTTAGAAGAGGGCCAGGCACACCATAGATGCTAAATAAATCTTAGTTGAGTAAATGAAGAAGGAAATGAATTGCACTTTTCTACACCTTTTTACCTGATGTATTTTTGTCTTTACTCATTCTTCAAGGCTTCATTTGTATTACTCTTCTGGAGACTTCCACCAAAACAGGGACAGACCTGTGTTATAGCACTGGTCACAGGCTGTCCACCTCAGTGACAGATAAATGAGCTTCTCAATGGCAGGACTGTGACTTTGCAGTCTCTCAATGTAGCATGGCTTCTGCAAATCGATTGTCAAATAAATAAATTAAATGAAAATGAAATGGGGGGGGCATCTGGGTGGCTTAGTTGGTTAAGTGTCCAACTCTTGATTTTGGCTTAGGTCATTATCTCACGGTTTGTAAGTTTGAGCCCTGTGTTGGGCTCTGTGCTGACAGTGCGGAGCTTGCTTAGAATTCTCTCTCCCTCTCTCCCTGTTCCTACCCAACTCGTGCTCTCTCTCTGAAAATAAATAAATAAACTTCAAAAAAAAAAAAAAAGAAATGAGATGGGTAATGGTAAAATGAAAAAAAAAAATGTAGATGAAAAACATCCTAAAGAGAGAATCCCAACTTCTGCCGCCACACCCCCTCACTTCTGGGCTTCTTCTGTGGTTCCCATACTCGGGTCCTTTAAGAGAATTAGTTGCATATTGCTTACATCCTGCTCACTGTACAGTCACAGTAGTTTACTGCCAGTTCTTATGCTTATCTTGTCAGGAAGGTGACCCAGAATATTTCCCAAGTAGAAGCAGAAATCCATTGCCAAGGTGTGTCGCAGAGCTTTGCAGCATCCAAGACAGATTGACTGATTAGGCAAACATGATTTTTTGGTGGAGCATTTTTAAGACGTTGGACCACTAAGAAATTCTGTGTCACTCAGCAGATTCAGAGCTTGATATACTCCAACCCAAATGATTCTTTCCTCTTAATTTCTTTTCAAGGAAGTATCTAGCTTTCAGTCAACTCAAAAACCCATCTCCTCTCTTTCTTCCTCTGAACATTATATCCATTATCAGATTCCATTATTTCTGTTTCGTTAACTGATAGGGATTTGCAGTCTTGTTCCAGTACTTACTAAGTTTTTCAGGCTAAGTCATTTGTATTCTCTGAGTTTTTTCATAAATGGGAGGGTGACCGAGTCTGCCTTCCTCCCACAGTGGTTGCCAGAATGAGATCTGATCACAGAAGGGAAACAGCTCTGGCACCTGTAAAACACTGGCCCTGTTAGTTGCCACTGTTTCTATGATGACCCTCTAGAGTGACCAACCGAATTTGCCACGGGCGATCCTGCTTTAGCACTGCAAGTTTCACGTCCTGGGAAAACACTCAACTCTGTGAAAACCAGAACATTCTCCCCCTTATCTCTGTTTCCCTTGCCTCCTTCCTGGTTCAGTTCCTTCCTACTGTGCATTTGTGCTTTTCCAGGATGTCTCAGGTCTGTCTCCACCCAACTCCACCCACCTGTTACCACTGGCAAGATTTCTCTGAAGTGCCATGTAGATAGAGTTACTTCTGTACAGTAAAGCAAAGGAACTGCCCCACAGGAAGAGAGAAAAGGAGGGAGACAACACATGCATGATCAGAAGGATGATGGATGTTCTCCCTGGCAGCTGGTGGGGAGTCCCAGAGGTGCTGCAGTGGGCTGACAAGTTCCTATCTGGACTTCTGGCGTGTGGCTGGCTCAAGCCCTCTGACCTC